>NW_026000076.1:1404580-1499591 GCF_001458135.2 Marmota marmota marmota | reverse complement strand
GTGTGTGTGTGTGTGTGTGTGTGTGTGTGTGTAAGACCAAGATACTGTTCAGTGGTATGGCAAAGGCATTAGCTGGTTTGGCAAAATAAGCAAGATTCAAGAAGCTAAATATGAAGAATTGTTTTTCTGGAGTTTTACAGTGTTCCAGATTTAGGCATATTCTTCCCCAAGCCCATAGATTTCATGCTGAACTTCTCTCTATGCAGTTTTAAGACTAAGAACCTTACTTTATTTATGCAATAAGTGAAGTCCCAGTGCTATTTTAGAGATGTAGTGATGGGATCTTCATTATATTTTTTGTTGTGGTGCATGTGCTTATGGAATTACTGTTGTATTAATACCAGTGCCTATAGGTATTTACAACTTTTTAAAAGTTCAAGAATTCATTTTTTATGCAATTTGAAATAAACTATTTTTCTTTAGAAAACATAACATTATTTAAGAAACCAAGTCAATTTTTTGCTTTCTAAGTCTGCTTTTATATAAATGTAAGGATACTTGCAAGATAATGACTGATCCAGAAAATTAAAGAATGGAAAAAAAATGTAACATTCTGTAATGGGAATTTAGATTTCATGAAAAATTTTATCCAAAAATATCCAAAGAACCATGTGAATTCTTGACTGTAGAATCAGCTACAGTTGGACAGGAATTATAGGATCAGCTTCACACTGGGCATTTGCAGTATTCTTGTATTTTATGGGCACCCTGAGCACATGGAAGTAAGACAAGATCACTATGAGCATTCTTGCCATTTTGCCTTTTCTTTCATGGCCATTTATGTTTATTGTTCACATGCCTGAAGTGAACGAAATACTTCCAGGATAAATAAATTAGGTGTTTGTGTTTCTCTTCTTTCCCACACTCTCCATCATCTCTTTCATTTGTGTGCTACTTAAACTCCAGTGTCTCTTTGTTCTTCATTCCTCTGAAAAATCCATTTCCTTTGAAATCCATGTGTCTGGTATAAGAGGTCCAACAATTTAGGCCATGATTTAGGACATTCATAAGGTGTACCTATGCAAAAATGATTGAATTGCTCCTAAGAGATTAATTAGGTAAGACAATCAGCACAAAATTTTGCTATGATATTTTATGCCCATATCTCCTTAGCAATTTCTTCAAAGATCTTCAGTTACTTGGCAAAATAAGTATGGTAGTTTTTGCTTTTGCTGTTGTTTTTGTTTGAATGCACGAAATGCAAGACCTAATAGCTGAAAAATAAGTATCAAAGTTTCATTAATTGCACAGAGCTATGGTAGATTGCAGTGCATTCTGGGAAATATTCTGGTAAGGATACAGAGAGAGATCCCTTGGCTCTAGAAGAAATTGCAATATTTTTGTTTGGGGTGATTAGTGAGGTTTTTAGAAGAGATGGCCTTTCAGCTTCACTTTATAGAAAGAGAAAGATTGTACCATTTTCTCAGTGTGTGTGTGCCTTGTAATATATGTATGTGTTATAGAACTTGGCATGAAAAAGGCAATCAATACATGCTAACTGAATGAGTGGGATAAATATGTGGGAGAGGTTATGGCATGTAGATTTTCTGCATTAATTATATTTGGATATTATTGAATTAAACTAAAAATTTTAATAACTTTTTAAAAATCTTCCATCTCTACTGCCCATCACTCCATACCAAGCTTTAGAAACTGTAGATTCTCTATAGGCTATGATCAAATTTGATATTTTATTTGCAAGGATGCATTTTTATTAGTACCAATAACATTTTAGGGAGGGGGTACATATTTTATCTTCCCTTGGACCAGATAATCCACTATCGAGAGCATTGTTAAAATGAACAAATAAACACAAAAGCAATAGCAGAGAGTATGGATATGTGCCTAGGAAACCCCAATTTTCCTTTTTCAAAAAGATTTTAGTGTGTCTGTGGCATCTGTCTCTTGCTGTTTCACGTAGCTAGAAACTAACCTCATCTTAAACAGGCTCTTGTAAAATATACAAATTAGGTGTTCATTTCTTTCTTAAATGTAAAAGACAATTTTACTGATGCATTTAAATGTTGCTCCTGCCTGCTGGTGCCTCCCAACCCCAAGCGAATCCCACAGTTTTGCCAAGACATAAAGGACCTAATTCTGATTTCAACCTTGGGATTATGGAGTCCTCCTAGAACTTTCACAGTTGTGTTCCTTTGCAAGGAGTCACGTGGTATAGGTCCTATGTTGAATCTATTCTGTTTGAATTTTAGCAGAACACAGAGTACACACAAGTATAAGTATATTATAATTTAGGTTTTTTGTTTGTTCATTTGTGATGATCATAGAAGCAGAGGCAGAGGTAGAAATCAAGCCATATTGGATTTCCCTTCTTGCAAGCTGTTATTATACTTTATCTTATGCCCTGATTCACAGCTGGTATGATTTTCTAAGGAGTTTCCTTTCCCTGAAAAACTTTCATTTTAGTAAAGTACTCTTGAAAATAAGAAGCTTTCAAGATCCATAAGAATGAATTTATAATGACAGATTTCAGCTAGCATGAGGGACTGATGGTGAGTGCTGAGTACGTTGAAAATTAATCACAGGGAAAACGATAAGGATGGGATCCATAGATTAATTAAAGAGAAGTCAACTGAAGAAGAAGGTGGAAGTGATGCTGTGATTATTGGTAAACGGGCAAAATGGATGACACCTGAGGAAAAAAAGAGGACAGGAATGTGTTTCAAAGTGCCAGGAAACGATTTTTGTTACCTGAGGTGGCCAGAGGTTCAAACAATGACCTAAAGAGTCTTGAAATTGATAGGATGATATAAAAAACATCATTGAATGGAAGGCCAGTTCCTCACCTTATAATCATATCATTAAACTATATATGTATTTATCATATTTACCTATTTATCTACTATCTTATGTATCTGTAACTAAATAGTTGAACTGTAAAACTTTTAAGTATCTGCCACAGGTTTGATCTTACATGTTGCTGAAAAATAATATTAGAGATTCCATAATTTTTTCTCAATGTATAAACAATTTTTTGGCTCAGATGCCAATCGGGATCACATCAAATAATAAGAACAGAAAATATGTGTGTCATATAATGGCCAGTAGACAGAGGCAAGGAACACTCAGGGTAGGAGAACTTTAGGGCCAGAAGAATAGAATGAAAAGTTATTCAATAGTAAATAGAAAATAATTATAGAATACATTTGAGAGGCAGATTATCCCAAAAATGTGGTCAAAGAGAGAGCGACGTTTATCCTCAAAAAGATGAACACCCATGAAAGCAGGTACCCAATATTTAAAGGACCAGGGAGTTTTAAATAAATTATGTTATCTTTTCCTGTGCTTTTGACAAGTGCAGAGTCTAGATAAAAGGCTGGGCTAAAAATTTTTAATGCTAACACCTAAAATATGTTATTTACCTAGTAGAATAGAACTAAAATTAATGAGAAGCAATAAATTAGAGATTTTATTCTTTATAATAAAGCAGGAAACTTCCAGAAGTTCCTACTGCCCAAAGATGGCATATGCTGTATCCAAAGTTGGAGATTTCCTCATCTGGACAAAGCTTTAGCTCTGGGTTGAATAATCAGAGCCAGAGGATGTTGTAAATCCATGAAACCCTTCAATCTTATTAGAGACTGATTACTTAACTTGTTGATTTCTTACTTTCTTCATCTGCAAAATGGAATAGTACTAGCACCAGCCCCGATTGCAGTATTTGTGAGAGATGGAGCTGGTATTTGAATCAAGGCATCCCACACCTGAGAAAGCCTTTATAAATCATTAAATGATGTCTTAGGATGGTTCAAGTCATGTAGAAAATGTTTAGTTTTGTCTATTATTATTTAAAAAAATTTAGAACATAGTGAGTGCAATCAGGCTTACTGATTAGGAGTGAAAGTCCTGGAGACAAACTTCTAAATCTTGACTCTACCATTTACTAACTGCAAGGATTATAATGTTAATGCCTTTGCATCTTTAGCTCCAAAGCGACAACAATATGGTCTCTACCTCAAAAGTTGTTTGGAAGTGATCAGTGAAATAATGATAATATAAAATCCTAAGACCAGTTCCTAACAGATACTTATTTCATGTCATCCTATTATGGTTACTAGCTATGCACAAAAGACCATGTTAGGTAGAGAGGGTAGAAGAAAAGTATAAAAGATGAATATGGCATTGAGAATTCTTATGGATTCATGAGGAGAACACGCACATGCACAAATAATGTGGAAAGTTAATCTACCTAGCTCAGTGTTTGAAGGTGATGCTCAGAGCAGAAGTGGAGTTAAGTGCTAAATATGAAGATAGGCACAGTAAGGTTTCAAATGGAGACTTGTGTTAAGATGAAGACAAGCTGTATCTCAGAGACCCACTGTCTTAGCAAGCAGGAGGAGAGAAGAGCAGGCCAGATGGAAGAAGGAGTGTCTTTGAAATCTGCTCCAACAACATGATTGATGGTCAAGCATTCTGGATATAAGATGATTTATTTTTAAGTCTTTGCTTTAGGTTCTCATTTGTGAATACACATAGTTCTCCCTGTGAAAAACCAATTCAATAAATCCAATAGCCTCTTTTCATGCATTTTCATTATGGAAGAATCAAATAAAAAGTTTCAGAAGACACTAACCTCAAAGACTGAGAGGTGATCAATATGTTAAACAATAAATATCCAATATTCAGCAAAAGATGCATAATTTCACCAGTGGAAAATGTTAGATATAAATAGTCAGTAGACTGTTGCCAGAAAAATGCTCCTTTGGCATGTGAAATAATCAAGTAAAATTCTTGAAAGATGAATTACATTCTTGATTTGCATAACTTGGATTCAATACATTTACACAATATTTGCATTGGAAACATATCCGAAGCCAACCAATGGAAAGAATACATGATTTTACCAACATGCTTATACATTAATAACATTACTTGGCAATCTGATGTTTCAAGACCCAGGGTGAATTACTTATTAAAAACCCATATACAGCTATCTGTCTTTATCTTTCTTTCTGTATGAGCCATAATGGCTCTGATTGTTTTCAAAATTATATTTGGACAGGATATGACTGTTACATGAGACCTCTCAAACCAATATCATTTCCCTCCCTCATAAAATACATTATACTGCTGTGTGCATTGAGCCAAATCATTAATGAAGGAAGCATAACCTAACCTTTTTGCCTCTGATTTGACCAGCAGTTACACTGTAGCAAACTAACATCTTGGAAATTGTTTAAAAAGTGAAGCTAACACGATTATGAATATTTATGGTAGATTCACTTATTTCTTGAAAATTCATCCTGCCATCTGAACCATTTCATTATTCTTAACCGTTTTCTAAGAGGCTTAACTTTAAGAAAGAAAGACAGTATCTGAATCTTACATTATTTGTGAAACCAAATAACTGTATTCCTGGAGTACATCCCTTCTCTGTATCTATTTAGAAATGCAATAGCTACAATAACTAGCTAAGATCTGTGAAATGTGCATATTAGGGAGTACATTAACACAGTCTTCACCTTTTTCAGCTTTAAATAAATAATTTGGAAGGCAACGATTGACTTGCTATTACTATCTTAAAGGACTGCTGAAGTTTCAATTTTAGCACTAAAGCCAACCATCACTATCTCAATTTGGTTCTCTAGGTAGCAAATTGATTTATGAGTCATTTTACTTGCATTTTCTGGTGAAGAAAAATTTAGGCATCTGATCTTATCAATGACCAGAATTTTTACATAGACATAGAATGAACAAGTTCATATTTGAGGTTAAAAGTAATAAATGACATGGAGTTAAAGACTAACTAGATGTTGTTCTCTATAATTATTATTTTTACCATTTTCCAAAAGCAATCTTACAAAAATAGGGATTAAAATGTGTATTCTGCCTCCCAGATACTCAAAGAACAAATGTAACCTTTTATTTAAAAAAAAATATCTTTGGTTTAGAAGAAAAAAATCTGAATGCATTTAGAAATCAGAAGACATGTGACAGGGCTTGGCACAAGAGTCTCTGATTGCAAAGCAGAAGGCACCAAGTAGACTAGAGGAAGACCTAAGGTGCACCTGTAGATGTATTGAGTTGGGCTTCTAATGTCATGTTTTTTTACAGCACCTTGAAAAGGTAGGTATGGATGGGACTCAATTTCAGTTTCCCAGGTTATCTTTCTGTCCCGTGTTTTAACTCATTTACAATATCTCTTGCTTGCCATTTGACTTGACTATCCTTGATTTAAATAGTGATCAGACAACAAAGGAATCCTTGAGAAAAACAAGTGTCAAAAGATCCCAGAACATATGATTGTCAGCTTTCACTCAGAAAACAATAGCTTCCTGGGGTTGGGGTCCTGGCTCAGTGGTGGAGCGCTTGAATAGCATGTGCGAGGTCCTGGGCTCTATCCTCAGCACCACATAAAAATAAATAAATAAAATAAAGGTGTGTGTCCAACTACAACTAAAATAAATAGATAGATAAATAAATAAAACAATGGCATTCGTGCCAGCAGATGTTTTGATGGTGACAAAATTACTGCCGCAGTCTGGCTGGGCACAATCAGGAGCCACTTGTCAAAAGAAACTAACTTTATTTTTAGAACCACACACGCCAAACAAAACAGCCTCTCAGGAAAAATCCTCAGAGCCTCAACTGCCACCACCGGCTTTCCACAAGCCTCTCTCTCCCACCCAAGCTTCTCTCCACCTCCCACAATCCTCCTGCTCTTGAGGCCGATTGGCTGGGTCACGTGGGCGGAGCCAAAAAAAGTCCCCCAATGAGCAGCTCCGTGGTCTGAAAGGGCAGGGAAACAGTCCAATGAGCATCACCGCAGAGGAGCCAATCAGCTAGATGTTGCTGGGGCCGAGGAGCCAATCAGCTAGATGTTGCTGGGGCCGCTGTGAAGTTTGCTGGCAGCTGGAAGTTTGCTGGGGCCCCTTTGATAAATAAATAAAACAATGGCATTCGTGCCAGCAGATGTTTTGATGGTGACAAAATTACTTTGCTTTAATAAGGTGTATTTCATAGGAATTTCTATAATCCTATTCTAGAAAATTTATTATTTTACATATTTGATGTAATCATGAATGATTTAAGCCTTGGTGTTTGTCATTTTCCCAGTTATCACTTTGTCCTACATATATTATTCTTTGTAGTTGAGATTTCTCTGAAGTACACAAATGTGTGCTTAGTAACACAACAGTCATTTGCAGGGTCCTTACCAATGTTTCCAAATGGAATCCTGATTTTCAGAGCCCACTCACAAAACACTAAAGCATCCATCATACAAAATTATGGAATTTAGACTCTATCGGAGGTGATTCACTCATGGGCAAATAACACATGAGTGCAGTCCTCTCTTCTGCTAGATGAATCCTGCAATTCTACAGCCAGGATTCATTAGGAGTAAGGACACAGACCTGCACTAAGTAGTGATTCAATCATAAGAGATGTCTGTTTAAGAGTTCCAGCTGTGACCCCTATCTTTGGAGTAGACACAAGCATCACTATCACTTAACTATTTTTGGAAGTAAGCTCTTGGATGGAAAAGAAAAAAAGTAAGAATAAGTAGATTGATTTCCCTTTTGCCATCTTTTGAATTGTTTCATTTTGCTAAAGACTACTCTCTATCCATTTAAGGAGGATGTCCAGGCAGAACATGAAATGAGGTAGTGTCTAATGATGCTTAGGGCTGGTTTCATACCCTCAGTTATATTGATAAGCATGAGAGCAATAAAAATGCTTTAAAAAGCTTTTTGTGTTAAAAATTTTCAGGGGTAAGAGAATGGAGAGATGTACAGGTCAGGGTGGTAACTTCTCATTCTGGTCTCAGAGTCTGAGCTGAGGCTTTAGTGATCAATAAAATCTGAGGCATCTCTTAGCCCCATTAGAATGAGCAATAAAGATAACTTGGTGCTGTTCAGTTCCATTAGAGTTTTGCAGATTTGGGGGGAAATATTGGGCATCTCTTGGTAAAACTATTGAAGAAAAGTAATTTCTCACAGAGAATACCACAGACTGCTACTGGCAAGGTGTTTCCTTGAAACAAGAGTTATCTATAGGGAACAGACATCAAGAGGATTGATGACATTAATTCATGACCTGTCACCAGATTCATAGAAATAACTGTGATGGTGGCTAAATTTGGGATTCTGAATGAAGCCATTTGGCACTGTTAGTGTAATCTCCTGTGGATCTACCCAGATTCTGGTGAAGTTCCAGAACCTTTGCATTATGCTTATAATAACACAAAAAAACTTCCATTATTCACTTTGTTTGGTTGTGACACAAAATCACATGGCTCTGCATAATGATAAAGTAAACTTCAAAAAGTGCATTGGAGTGATGCTGAGAGACGGCCTTAAATTCTGGAATTGTTGAGTGGAAAGCTGAAAACCTGCCAGTGCCCATCTATGGTTTATAGTAGATAAGCCATTAGTCTTGGCTAGGTATATCACTTCCTACATTATCGTGCATGCAGAATGTGAACTCCCAAGACCTGTGGGGTGCTTATCATCCAGCAGAGATATGCCCTTAAGAAAGAGTCTGGATAAGGTCACTGTCTTAGAAACAGATATGATTTCTGGAGGTTGCTAATCATTTGAGAAACAATAGTTTGGAGGCATAGAACATATTGGCTTAGTTAATTAAATGCCAGTTAGTGCTCTCCTCCATATAAACCAGCAAATAGCCTACAACCAATCTACTACATTCTTTTGCAAATGATTGGGGTTCTAAAAGCTCAGAATGGAGAATTTTGATAGCTAAGGTAATTTCAGTAGAAATTTAATTGGGCCATATCACACAAAATATATCTGCTGACATGGAAACTGACATGGAAAACCAGCTTCTATACAAAATGAGAAAATGGGCTAACTGTATTGATTATTTCAGGGAAAATAGACAAAGAAAAGCTTTAAATCAAATCAAGGAGAGCCTGTCTTATGTCAAGATTAAACTAGAAACTGAAAACTCTGATAAAAATTAAATCTATGCTTTGTGAGCCCTTAGGAAAAATAAGAACACTAAAACCCAGTTTGGGGTTTTAAAGAACAATTCAGCTAACCACTTTCTTTTTGTAAAGTATTGTTAAAACAATAAGTTTGGACATCACCTGCATTGACTTCAGTAAAACATCTGTCAAATTTTCTTACGCTATCATTGCAGATAGGATGCAGAATTATAGATGTGGACATTTTTATGGATTTGTAATTGCTTGAAAAACAATATTCCCAAAGACAGTGAATCGAACAACAAGGTTAATGTAGAGGGAGATCACATCGAGGCATTGTCAAGCTCTCTTCCCAAGGTCCCAAGATAGGGCACTGTCTAAGGAGTACACTTGTTACCATGGTGATAAGAGAATTTACTGATCACACTTCATCAGGGCTCATTGACCAGTGCAACTTACTGATTGTCTGGTCCACAGGGGCATGGGTAAACAACTGTTTCCTAATCCACAAGCAAATGGAAACAGTATTGCCTGAAGAAAATGACTCAAATCACACCCAACATGGGGGTATTCTTAAAAACTAAAACAAACAAACAAAAATAAAAACAAAAACAAGTTATAGTAGAGGGAAAGGGACAATTTCCCATTCAAGAAGAAGTTTGAGATTCTACAACAGGGAAATACATGTGTAACTTCCATTATTTCAGAAAAAGGGACTCTTGATTGTTAAATATTAGGTCAAAAAATCAATTCAGTAATTGGAAGTAGGTTGAGAGAGCTCCAATTAGAGCAAATATTTTCACTATGAATCTTTCAGGAAATTAGAAATGCTGTAACTGAACATAGTGGATCTGGGAAAGATAAAGGTGACTCCAAAATTTTATCTATTTGGAAATCAATTAAGGAAATGGAATTCTGGACAAAGAAACTTCAAAGAAAGATAACCAAAGAAAAGATGTGAGCCTCTATAAGAACTTGAGAGTCAGAAGTGCTTAGACAGATTTTTTTTCAATTTCTCAGAGAGGCAAGACTATTTTAGCTAACAATAATCAAAAGATACACACTCAAGTGATAGAAGTTTTCAAAGAGTGAGAAATTTTTCCAATTAGGTTCAATTTTAAGTTATCAATCAGGTTAAAAAAATGAGCTAAGATTCACTTGTCTTTGTATAAAAACAGGAGTTGATTTCTTTTTTTCAAGTTGGTAGACCCTTCTAGGGTAGAGCTGCTCTAGGAGCACAGAGAAATCACTGTGGACACCATATGAAAGTAGCCAAGGGTCCCTGAGTATGTTCCTCAGAGTTCCATTGCTCTGAAAGCACCTTCAAAAAGTAGGTCAAGACCATCTTAGAAAGTAGATTGACAGCTAGATAAAAAAAAAAAAATAGAGTTTTATGAAGGCAGGAGCTGAGTGACGATCTCACTCTCCCGTATATCCCTATCACTTCCACAATGCCTGGCAAATAAATACACAATCAATAAATCCACATTCAATAACTTCAATACATGTCAAATCCCAGTAAGTGAAAGAGAGTGAGAAGTAGGAAAGGTTGATGGTTTAATGATTGATTAACTTGGGGACAGTAGAAAATATTGCATGGAAGGATAGCTAGCATATTGTACCAATGTGCCCACCACTGTGCTGTTTTGTTTTACACACACACACAGACACACACAGACACACACACACATACACACACATATACACCATTTTAAGGTTATAGTAATCCTTGGTTTGTTATTATCTCATTTTTACAGTGAAAATTAAGGATCAGAAAAATTGCAAGTTATCCCAAGGTCACATTGCTACCAAGTGTTGGTGTTACAATTTAAAACCATATCTGTTGGGCTCCAAATGTATGTACTCTTCCCACTACACCAACTTTAGAAGAGTTGGGTGATTTGAAACAAGAGCAGACTTTCTCACAAGGCAGCCAACTCCCTGTCTCTTGCAATAATATATATAGTGCTGGAAAGGTCCTGAGAAGTGGACTTCAGATTCTTCATGTCATGAATGAGATGAAGCCCTGAGAATCAGGAGGTACGCTCAAATGCACAACATGTCTGGGACAGGAGAAAAGTGTACCTCCTCTTGCATAACCCCCCAAACACTTTTGAATTATTTACCATTTTTTTTCACATCAAGTAGGAAATTCTATCATGAATTCAGGGGCCTTAGCTTTCTTATTTATGTCATATCTTAGGCCTAGCCAGCATAATAGGCTATCATTCAATATTTATATTGAATGATTGAATGGGAACCAAACTTAGACCCAGGTTTTCAAACCCAAAATATTTAAATAAAAGTTTTATTGTGCTCTACCAGTGGTATTCTGCATTAGTAAGTGAATCGCAACAGATACTAACCATAGTGCTTTTCTAGTACTAACATCTAGAAAACCAAAACTCAGGAGTTCCGGATCTATACCTGCTGGACTCATTTTAGACTTCTGCTTTAACATTTAATAAATTGTACTGAAATTTATATCTCTATATTTTCCACCAGATTAAAATTGCCTGCAAGTCAGCGCTAAGTTTTTATAATGGTTTCCAGTACTGAACATAGCGCCTTTGTACTTATAAGTACTCAACAAACATACATTGACCAGACTTGCACCAAATTCAACCGTGGTTCTTAAAAGTACTTAGATATCTATCACATCTTCCTGTGTTAGGTACTTCTGGTTGGAGAGTTCTCTGTGGGAAAGGGTTTACAGAATTGATTGGTTTTTCTAACTTGCTTTTTATTTAAACAGAATTATATAGAATGTGAGACAGGGCATTACAAAGAAATCTGGGATCCCCTTGGCCTGCTTAACAAAGGCTCTTCACAGAATCATGTCTCCCCTTGACTTTGTTGTGAATTCTTCATTTATAGAAAGATCTAGTGCTCAGGATTAGCTTCATTACGCAGTTGGACTTGGAGAAGGCAGGCAATCAGGAAGGACTCTTTTAGGAATGGGCACAGAAAGACATGGTGTGCAGAGATGAATTCGCCTTTAAATAAAAACTAAGTCAGATTTTAGAATGAAATTCTGTAGTGCTGTCAAACTGTTTGAAACTGGAGTTGGCAGTTGTCCTTTCAAACTGTTATTTCAGAGCACGTGTCCCAGAAGGGACAGCTAAGAATGTTTGTCATATTTGAACTCTTTCCAGAGCCATTCAGCAGGATACTGGCAGTCCACTTTCTTGTGTTAATTATTTCTGCCCTGATTGCCTGGCAACACATAACATGGGAAGTATTATATTTTGCTATTTGTGAATGCTTCCAGCTGAATGCAGGAAGAAAATGGAATACAAAGTCAGCTGGAGATGCAACTTAATAAGTTAGGTGTGTTTTTTGATTGAAAATTTGTTATGGATGAAGAGGTTTGTAATCCCATGATAGTGTGTGTTAACCACAATTTCAGAGAGCTTGAGAGTATCACAGTGGGTCTTGGTGGGAAAAAATACTGATCGATCTTAACAGTCACCAGACTAGAATCTATGAACATGAATGTTCAAATGGGTTTGCTGTAAGCCCATATTATTTCATCCTTTGAGAATTTCCCCCCTCTCTCCTTCCTTTCCTTTTCTCCTTCTCCATTTCCTTCCTTCCTTCCTTTCTTTCTCCCTCCCTCCCTCCTTCTCTCTCTCCCTTTCTTTCCTTCCTCCCTCCCTCCCTCTTTTGATCCCTTCCTTCATCTCTTATTTCCTCTTTTTTAATTTTTTATTACATTCTTGAAACCTAGAAATTTGAATTCAGGCAGAGATACCTAAGAACCAAGTGCAATGGGCAAAGCTATCAGTGCAACAATAGCAATAATGGGGAAAGTTGGGGCTGGGGATGTGGCTCAAGCGGTAGCCTGCTTGCCTGGCATGCGTGCGGCCCGGGTTCGATCCTCAGCACCACATACAAACAAAGATGTTGTGTCCGCCGAAAACTAAATAAATAAATATTAAAAAAATTATCTCTCTCATCTCTCTCTCTCTCTCTCTTTAAAAAAAAATAATGGGGGAAATTCCTGTAAACTCTTGTAGAGCAGTGAAGGTTTTGATCATGACCCAGGCATGATAGGAACTTATCATCACACCACTGCTAGAAAGTTCTGCCTGTGGCTGTGGTTCAGTGAGAAACTGCTATGCAGAACCAAGAACAGTGCATTAAACTTTCAGCATTGGAAGAAAAAGATGTGTTTCTGAATTATTTCCATGACTTCAATAGATTTTTAAAAATGAATCTCTGAAACTTGTTTTCTTGCTGTGTTCATGAAAGCCACCCTGAGTGACAGCTTCAAAGATGGCAACATTGCACTCTGTGCTGCTAGGTAATGTGAGATGATAATTCAATGGAAATCAATTCTAAGAATGAATTGTAAAATACAGTTATTAATGTGCTTAGAGATACTTGCCTTTTAATTTATTAGGATAAGTACTGAGCTGTAAGTGCTTAGTTACTGGCCCATATTTAAATATATATATATATATATATATATATAAATTAAGGTTCTTCTTAAAATGTTTTTTCTTTAATAATTGTGTGTCTTTAAACATCTACTTAGAGTTTTAGATTGTTACTTTCTCAACAAAACTTTATAACAACAAAGCAAGACTAAAATGAAATCTCCAATCACTAATGTATTCTTGGGTCAGATACACTCAGTTCCACACATGAAAATACCTATAAAAAAAGAAAAGAAAAGAAAAATGCCCAGGTGAAGTTTAAGATTTGCAGAAAAAAAAGATGGGCAGAATGCATCCCCTTTAGTCCTGGTACCATTTCCATTAAACCTACTTTCTAGGAGAATTAGCTGAAGGCTGAAGAGAAATTGGATCATTGTTCAATCACTATTGAAAAAAATCGTGTGAGGGAACCACAAGTGTCCTTGGGTAAGCTTGGGCTTAAAGTTAATTGTTTTAATAGTAATAATTGCTGCCAGTAATTGTAGTGATTCACCTGCTGCCACTCAGGGCCTCCTTCTTTCCTCACCTAACAAGGAAGTTCAGCTGTTTAAAGGATCCTCATATACATCTATCGGCCAGCACAGTCATCTCTGTGCTATAGTTCCTCATTTGTTACCTCCTTCCTGTTCTGCATCCTACTGACTGCATCCTACTGTCTTTATTGGGCCACAACAAGGCCATGGCTGTCTTAGACCCTAAAAGTGCCACAGCTTAGAGGTGTGTGGTGGTAAGTGATAGAGAACTGGTGATTTTACCTGGCCGTTCGGTAGCTGTGGACAGTGGAACAGTGCTGCTTCTATTTTGAAGTAGGGAAATGAAGGCTCTTTGGAACATTAGACAAAATTTCATATGACAAAAGTTGCCCAGTGAGGTAAAGCTATGTGAAAAAATATGCTGAATTCACAATTCCCCATCTGCTTTTAAATGAAGTTTTTTACGTCTCCCTCTCTCTCTCTCTCTCTCTACTTTGAAAGAAATTTTTTCCGATAAGGTTCCTCAATACCTCATGCAAATAAACTTCTGGAAGGCTAGCCTGGTGCCATCTGAGGACAATTTAGAAATATGTTAATCCCAACAGTAAATACAAAATAGAAAAGAGGTGGTAATTGTGATCTGGAGGCCAAATCTGTTCCAATGCCTGCTTCTGTAAGGTTAGTCAGCTGAGATTGGATTTACATTATTAAACAGTTAAAAAATATCAAAAAACTGGAAAATTTCATGAGGTGAGAAATTAAAATTTCAATTTCCATTAATAAAGTTTTATTGTAACACAGCCATGCCTGTTTGTTTTGTACGTTGTTTTCAGCTGCTTTTGCTCTATGTGGCAAACTTGAGCAGTTGGGCCACCACATACTATGTCAACCTAAAATATTTAACATTTGGTCCATTACAGAAAATGTTTGTCTACCCCTGACATAGAGTACAGATGGAAACACTGCCTTAAGTGATAGTTTATTTTTCAGAGATTGGCTTTTAGAAAGTGTCCATGAGCATTAGATTCAGATAGTCTATCCTCATACAGCACAGTGTAGGAATTTACAAATCTCTTCCTATGTTTTCTTTTAACCTCCGTTCTTTCTTCTTTATTCTTTCTTCCCTTCCTCTTTCTGCTTTTTTGTTTTTACTTCTTTTGCCTGCAGTATCAAATTACTTATGAATTTTTAAACCATATTTTGACTTTTTCAATGTATGACAAAGAGCTGACTGTAAAAGATTTAAGTAAAATCAGTATCTTTTAAAAATTCCATTGTGAAGTACATTTTAATACACTTTAATAACAGTCAAAACATATAAAGACATTTTTACTTTTTTTTTCAATTAAATGTCAAGCATGATTGTTTCATCTGCTTTAGATAAATTGTGGTTGAAAAACTATGACTTGTTGACAAATACATCTTAAAATATTTGTTTGGGGACTGAGAATATATTAAAATGTATATTGAAATTTAACTGTGTATTTGTAATATTATATATGGCAATGTTTGCCTTTATGAATTGATGTTTGGTGTTTTTGTACTACATGTTACAAATGCATTTATAAAAATTCATTGTTTTATATATTTTATGTAAATTTAAGTGCTTTACATGAACTTAAATATTTTATGTAATATTTGTATAATTTAAATTTATGTAATTTCAATTTTTGCTTTCTGAATAATGAAGTAAGAGAAAATATTTCAGGTTTCTATTTGCAAGCACTTTCAGAAAAATAGCACATGCTTTGTGCATATATTTTTTATTCATGCAAAGGAAAAGACAAATTGAATGATCATCATAAATTTTCATTATTTATGGTTTTAAAGTAATAGACATATCTTGGCATTGTAAAATATTTTTTTTTTTCAGAAGAATGAACTTTTTGACCATGAAGATCTAGCAGATCATCTTTGTTCTCACATTTTAGAGCATGGCAAAATGCATACTTCTGGGGTAAGTTGATTAAGGAATGGGTGGAGGAAACAATTATCACTAACAAAATGCCATAAGAATAGTCACTGAGCACAAACATCATCATCATCTCATGCATGAAATGCCTCACTAGTCTTGACCTCTATTTGGCGTGCAGTTCCATTCCTCTTCTCTCGATGAAAAGTGAGAGAACTGGAGGAAGACACTGTATTAAAATTACATCTGGCAGTGAGAGCCCCATCATCCTGAACTAGGGAAGATGTGCTCCACTAATTTGTCTGAAAAAACAACATGAAGTTACAAGATAGAACAAATTTGTGCTGTTTGTTTTCTATACCAGAGATATTTTAACATTTTTGGTTGTGTGACTCGTTTATACATTTTTTAAAAAATATGCTTTTCTAGATGGACCTATCAAGCTGTTGACTGATTGATTAATAGATAGATAACATGGATAGATGGGTAGAAATTGACTCATGAAGATACATATGTGTGAATAAATACATGTAGATAAATATGTCAATAAACATCCTTTGATTTTGGACAACTCTTCAAAATACTTTGTCCCAGGATAAGTAGTGCACACATACCCTCATCTTATTTCAAATAATTGTGATCATTGATTACAAAAAACAGTACAACCATGAATCACTTTAAAATGTAGAATATCACAACAAACTAAAAGTTACCCTGGATTGTCCTGCTCATCCCCTGGGTGAAAGCTGCTCATTTCTGGCAAGTTGTATTTTGTTGTACATGTTAGGGTGTGGCTTTTTCAGCTCATTATATTTCTTCTTTCCTGTGAGGTGGAGAGTTGTAATAATCCCTGATGATTTGTGTCAGGGACCAATTTGAGTAAACCTAGTGAGCTACCTTTAACATTCTACACCTGTTGGGTCTTCTATCACCAGTCCTGGATACTTTGACTCTCTCTTTCGAGTAAATTCATCTCTCATTTAGAACGTGGCTTGGAAGATTAAAGAAAGGCAATCATTCCTCAACAACTTAGCAGACTGTGTTTCAGTGGGTGTATTCTCTGTTACTTCTTTGAGGTATCAGATCCTCCTGCAAATAAAATAGACTTAAGCATACTCTCTCAACCCACTCAAGCACTGCCTAAACTCCCATTAGTTTTGAGGGTAAGAACTTACTCTAGGACCCTGAATACACTAGTAATATTGCTGGAGCTTCATTCTTAGAAACCAGTCAGTAGGTTGGAAATAGGGTTCAGAAGTGGGTAAGGTTCAGTAGGTTGGAAATAGGGTTCAGAAGTGGGTAAGGTTCATCCACATGCTAACTTCAGCTGCCTTGTCAGTGTGTAGTCATAGATGGGCAATGTAGAAAGAATTGGAAAATGGTGGGCTGTATGTCTGCAGCAGCATTATTATGTCCAAGGTGGAAATAGCAACTCCCAGGTCTCAGTAACCAGCCTAAAATGCTTAGATTTCAATAGAAACAGAAATAGAATAGAATCATTTTCTTGAGCTAAGGCAGGTAGTTATGCAAGTGCTAAGATAGGAAGATTGGCCTTGGAAAAAAAGCATATTCATTTATTTATTCAAAGGTGTTTCTTTGGTATCTACTTACTTGTTATGCACTTACTGCTTGGCCCTGGAAATAAAAAGAGGGCAATGATAGAGAAGCAAATACTAGAGCTTTTTAATTCATAAATTAAATAGTCCTCATTATGTATTCAGTGCTGTGCAGAAACAAAGACATAGAAGGGGGTCACAAAACCTATTTTAGTTGGTTGAGCAGGTACTGACAGAGAATACTCACTTTCTTATAGAAATATTGCTATTCCTTTTACACTTTTGGGCATCCATGTGGAAACGTGGAATAATGGCTGAATTTTAGGTATAAAGATTTAGTTCATTTATGCTAATAAGATCTCTAGATAAGAGGCCTTCTTGGGCAAGGGGACCATTTAACTGTCGTAAGTAGGGAGCATAATTGTGTTCATGTTCATATATTGAATAAATTCTACCCAGTAAACACTGACTGATTCTCATTAAGACAAAGTAATAAGATTCTGTGCTAACAAATACCATTTTCTCAAGTATGTTTCTACAAGAACAAAATCTTGCTTCTGAGATAGTTGCCAGTGACATCTTTAAAAGACCCATCTTAACAGGAAAAGTTATAAAGCCAAGTAAGTTTAATTGCATGTCACCTCTTGATTTTGACAAAATATAATGGCACAAGTTGCTAGTAAACTTAATTATGTAGATTTATTTTAGCTTAACAAAATATATGCTATATGGAGTACGTAGTTAACTATGAGCCAAGTTTTAACATGATTTTTTTTTTGCAATGAAAATGCTTATGAAAGAATGTTTTAAATTAATGAAATTTATCAGTATAATTACTGCCAAAAGCAATCTTTACTGAAAAATATGTCTTCCCATTGTTCAAGGAAAAATGTAAGAACCTCTTTTCGACCTATAAACAGAAATTTGCTAAAGATATTACAATTCCTTGCTTGGTCTTAAACCTCTGCCAAGACTCCTCAGAATTTCCATAATTACCCCCAAACCAATATAGCTCAAGTTTTTTCCAAGCCACTTCTTAGAATAATACATGGTACAGGGATCTGTCCTGTATTGTTAGATAAATGAAGGGTTATGATCACTTGAAGACCATTCCCTACCAATTCCATACCAATTCTCCATACCAATTCTTCCTATTTTCTCAGTACTATCAACATTCTTTCACACTCTTACAAAAACAAAAACAAAAACAAAAACAAAACAAAAAAAAACTTGGATGTAGTTCCTGGCTCTTCCTTCTCTTTTATCACTTCCCAGTCACTGGAACTTGTCTATTCTTCATTAAAAATTTTCTAATGTCAGTGCTTCATATCTGTTTCACTTCTATCATCCTAGTGCAAATCTTTTTGCCCAAAGACAGTTGTCCATGCATTTACCTACTGGTCTTCCACCCCTTCAACCAAACCATTACATATGATGAATATTCCTAAGACTTTATCACTGCCTTGGTCAAAAATCTCCAATATTTCTGTGCAGCCTACAGAAAAAGTTCAAACCCTCAGCATGCCCTTCAACATCTTCAATATTTGATTCTTTCTCTTTCAATCTACTTCTTTCACCCCAACCAAAGTTGTCACTGTTTCCTGGCCATGGCATTTCTTGCTTTGATATTCAGATTTTGTGGATAGACTTTCTATTTCCTGTTATTCCTTCTCCATAATCAAAATTTTCCCAATTTTCATGACCTAGCTGATAGCCTAACTCCTTTAAACAACTTCTCCAAATCTCCCCCACTCCCAATTGGTCTACCTTTTCCAAGTCCAAATGTACCCCCAAAACTCTCCACATGCACCTCAGAATTATGCAAGAAGAAACTGAATTACAGAAGGTTAAACTAGCTAGAGGCAAAACCATGATTTGAGTTCTTGCTCTTTCCTTCTTTTGTACCTTGGCAACTTTCTAGCCTGTTTAAAGAAACTGTAGTTGGTAAAATTGTCTCTTTTTGGAGATTAAGAACATAGCTATGTGCATTATTGTTGAAATATTTCATCCATATATGTTTGTTCTTACTTTCTATTCTGTAAGTTCTGAGAAATAAGAGACTGCACATCACAGTGCTGAGGACATGCAAGCATTTGTTGGTCCAAAGGCTTGAATGGGCCCTTTGAAGTTATGTGAAATTCTAATAAAGTTCCTATTTTAGATAACTTGTTCAAGTCAAAAATAAAATCAGACCTTATTCTTGACAAGTGAAACCTTTTTTAATTGTTCAGCACATAACTATGTAATATAGCAAATAGAGTAGAGATTGGAATAGGGTTAGGTAGTGGGATTCAGACATGTAGATTAAGAAATAAATAAAGTCTAATAATATACTGAAGCCTGAAAATTAAAGGATTTTTTGAAATAATATTAAAATTAGATATTTTGCCAAAGCATTGCATTTTCTCAAATCAGTTTTACTATATTGTTGAATTACAAGGACATGCTGGTATATGCATAATTATGCCATTGTTACCTCAGTAAATCAGAGGTTTTGCTATTTGTTTATTATTTATTTTTAGGAATCTAGTGCAGAAACTGGAATATCTGAAGAATGGCCAACATTGGACTCTAGAGGCAACATTTTTTTTTTATGGTAGTTCAATTTCTAGACTTTTTTTTTTTTTAGAGAGAGAGAGAATTTTAATATTTATTTATTTTTTAGTTTTTGCCGGAGACAACATCTTTGTTTGTATGTGGTGCTGAGGATTGAACCCGGGCCGCACGCATGCCAGGCGAGCAGGCTACCGCTTGAGCCACATCTCCAGCCCGCTATAGGCAACATTTTATATCATAGAGAGACATACATGGATTCCAGATTCTCCTCAAATCAAGGAAATTTTCTTCATATTTTAAATACAAACTCCTTTTGTACTCTCTTTATTGGGGGAAACTAAATTTTATAAAGTCTAGAAAATCAGAAAAATCTAAATATAATAACAAAACCACTCTGACTTGAGGGTAGATAAATATATGTGCCATTATGCTGATGAGCAACATGTGGTGATGACCTAGAAGAGTTAATGCCAAGGAAATGGGACAAAGGTTGAGTTTTTAAAATGACATTTACCATCCTGAAACAGTCTGTATGCAACATTACATTTCTCACGTTTTGTAAGTCTTGGAAAGACATGCTATTTTTCTGGTTCCGTCAGCAGGGAAAGTGCCTTCACGCAGGCCTGTAGCTGATGACATCGCAGTGAAAGCTCTCCAAACACTAATTGGAAATTAAAAACAACCTTGACAACACCTCACTGCATCATGGTTAGGTTTCATCGCCTAAGACGTTCATTATCACTCACCACATACATGTATGCTAATGAAAAATTTGTTTAGAATTGTCATTTATTGGCATTTTTCTCTCCTTTTAATCTTGTTGAATTATATTTGGATGGCTAACAATTGTGATATCAAATTGTAATTTTATACATAACTTATTTGCTAAGTGGAATCCCCAATTTTTAGAAGAAATCTCTTCAAGAAATGTTTTTCCAAAGAGGGAAAAATGTATTGGTTTTCATACAACATTATAAGGAAGAAAAAGTAGATGCTCTTTATGTTTACATAATTTATTAAAACATCAATACTAGGCAAGTATCTCTATCTTTCTTACTATTTGAAATGTAGAAATAATGCACATTTGGGTTATAAGACAATTAGTGAGAAACCATTAAAAGAGATTCAATATTTGCATTCAAAAGAATGTGAAGAAAAAATAGTGTTCCATTTGCACAAGGAGCCAAAGGAATTTGGAATATGATGAGATTTAGTCAATTCCACTCTGCCTAATTCTACATTTTGTATTTCACATGATTGTATTAAGTGTTCTTGACAATGGACAAGAAAGACTGAATTTGTATTTCATTCATGAAATGAAGCTAACATATCTAGATACAGTCTATAAATACCTTAGGCCATATTATCTGTTCTGAGCTTCAGCTTAGGTTCTTAGCTTCATAGAGCCTGTTCGTTTGGAAGGGACTGGAATGACCACAGTACATATGGAAATTCTCTAGAGGACACCACTTCTCAGCTCTTCATATAAAATGCATGTAGAGGATACTGTACAAACATAACACATGCCTCCTAATCCATGATATTGCTTACTTATGCCAATTTTTCCACCTTTCCTCCTACCCTTTGATTTATATAGCCATACTCTTCAAAACAGTAGCCATATCAATGCATAGGGCTACTGCACTTATTACGATAGAAGATTCTGTAAGTCAGACTCTTAAATTATTAGCACTCTACCTCATGCAATTAAAATTGTTGATTTATAAATAAAACTATGCTAAGGATCTATTATTCCCAGTTATGATTGTTAACCAAATCAAGTTCAAATTATTACATGATATTTTAGGAATTGCTCACTGAGTGCTTACTATGTGTATGGCATCTTACTTAAAAGAACAAATTACTGGGATTTCTCAAGCTCAAGCTCATAGGAAAGAAACTGACAATTTCACCATGGGAATAAATAAATATGAAAATTGGTTATAAACTTATTTAATCAACAAACAATAATATATTTTGCTTAACATGTCTCTGAAAGCCAACCAACCAGTGACAGTCTCCTGACTCCAAAGCTGGTGAATCAGTGGTGGAATTATTCCATAATTTTTAAAATGTATTAGTGTATCATACTTATACATAATAGTGAAATTTATTTTGACATATTCATACATGCATGTAATAAAATGTGCTCCATTTCAATTCCTTGTACCTCCTCTTTCTCTCTTATCCTCTCTTCCCCTGATCCCCTTTCTCTACTCTATCGGTCTTCCATTTATATATCTATTTATTTATTTATTTTTAAATTGGTGAATTATATGCATATGTACATAAAAGTAGAATTTATTGTGAGACATTCATATATGCCCATAGCATACTTTGGTCAATTTCATTCCACTGTTCCTCCCTTATTCCCATTCTACCTCTTGCCCCCTCAATCCTCTTCCTCTATTCCACTGATTTCTATTCTCATGAGATCTTGCCCTGCTTTTTTCCTCTTATTTTGATCTAAATTCTACATATGAGAGAAAACATTCAGCCTTTGACTTTCTGAGTCTGGGTTATTTCACTTAGTATGACATTCTCCAGTTCCATCCACTTACCAACAAGGCCACAATTTCATTCTTCTTTATAGCTAAGTAAAACTCAACTGTGTATGTATACCACATTTTCTTTATCCATTTATCTGTTGATGGGCCTTGGGCTGTTTCCATAACTTGGCTATTGTGAATTGTGCAGCTGTAAACATTAATGTGCGTGTATCACTATATAGTATGCTGATTTGAGTTCTTTTGGATAAATACCAAGGATGGATGGCTAGGTCATATAGTTCTATTTCTAGTCTTCCAAGGAATTTCCATACTGCTTTCCAAAGTGGTTGTATTAATTTGCAGTCCCAACATGTATATTCACCTTTCCCCAACACACTTACCAACATTATTATTTGTATTGTTGATGATTGGCATTCTAACTGCAATGAGAAGAAATCTTAGTTTTGATTTTTATTTTCCTGATTGCTAAGGATGCTAAACATTTTTATAAGTGTAATTTTTGGCCATTTGTATTTCTTCTTTTGAGAAATATCTGTTCATTTGCCCATATATTGATTGGGTTATTAGTTTTTTGATGTCAAGTTTTTAAAATTCTTGATATATTCTGGATATTAATTCCCTGTTGGAAGAGTACCTAGCAAATATTTTCTCCAATTCAGTAGTATTTCTTTTTACTCTCCTATTTCATTCGTGGTGCAAAAGCTCTTTGATTTGAAGTTGTCCCATTTATTGATTCTTGGTTTTATTTCTTGAACTTTTGGAATCTTATTCACAGGACTAGAAAAAAAATAGTACTAAAATTAATATGGAAGAATTAGAGACCCCAGAATAGTCAAGGGAATACTGAGTGATAAGAGTAATGCTGGAGGCATCACAATTCCTGATTTCAAAGTATACTACAGAGCTATAGTTAAAAAATAAAAAAAGTATGCTATTGGCATAAAAGCAAACATTAAGACCTATGGAATAGAAAAGAAGACTTAGAGACAAATCCGCATCTATACATTCATCCAATCCTTGACAAAGTTGTCAAAAACATATGGGAGAAAAGGTATCCTTTTTAGTAAATGGTGCTGGAAAAACTGGATATTCACCTGTAAAAAAGTGAACTAGATCCCTGTCACCCTGCAATACCATCAATTCAGTGTGGATCAAAGACCTAGGAATTAAACCAGAAACTCTGCAACTACTAGAAGACAACAGAGGGTCCAACATGTTGGGACAGCACTGGGTTCCTTATTAGGACAGTCAATGTACTTTTAAAAGTGACACTGACAACATTCCTACAGCTGAAAGCACACTTCCCAGATGGAAGTCCATAACAACTGCCTCTGTGACCAAGACATTTGTCAAGGGTCCTATGAAAGTTCAATGGTCCTTCCTACTTCAGGAGAAAATGCACTCCTTTTTTCCATTTCAGATATTGAGTGGAATTCTCTTTCTCTGACAAAGTGTTAACTAATTTAATTCTTATACCAAATCTGTGAAGTTGATATCATTATCTCCATTTTAGAAATTGGGAGAAATGAGGGATGAGGAAGCTAAGGAATTTTCTCCAGGCTACTCCTGCTTCCATGAAGCTGATGAAAGCTCCACCTATCATCTGCCCCAGAGCTGGAATCATAACCATTTTAATATACTGTTCCTTATGCTTTTGTAAAGCTGTTCAGAAAATGTTCCCTGGCCTCTCACAGGCTTGAAAAATAAGCGAAGTTTTAGAAAATGGACTGTTGTCCTGTGTGTGTTTTTCCCTTTTGTTTTTAACAGTTTGATTTATAAGGATGTGGATAAAAAAGTGAAGTGCTTTGGGGTATTATTTGGGGACTTGTAAAATATGAAATCATCAAAATATGGATTATGTGTAGCTGAAGAGCTACTTGGTGAATAACCTTCTTCTCCATTTGTGAACCTTTCTCTTTCTTGATTTTCTTTCCTATAAGGAAAAAGGAAAAGCAGAGAAAAAAAATCTCTCCTGTGATTGTTACTGCCAGACACAAACCATAATTCTGCTCTGATTTTCTTTCAGAGATGTTTGACTAGAAGTATGAAATATTCAGGTATTGGGTCAGCCTAAATTTTATAGTCAGAAGAGTATTTACCTAGTGGAACTAAAAAGCTATTACAAAGCCTGGGATCATGGGGTTTCATGATTGGGTAATTAATCAACTGATTATTAGTACATAAAAATGTACTACTAAATGTTACTAGATGGTAGGTTCATGGTATTAAATAGCTAATGAACAAAACACACAACCATATAATTACAAAATGGATATCTTTGTTCACTATGATTCCTCTAACAGGCACTAAGATATTATTAAAATTAAAGCAGAAACTTTAAAACTACAAAGTAAGAAACAAACAACTCAATAATAAAGTGTGCAAAAGTCTAAACAGAAAACACAAAAATGAAAATAATTCATATGAAAAAAACACCCAACATAATTTGTCATTAGGAAACTGAAAATTAAATGGGCTTTGAAAAATACTATTCCCACGACTGTGCCATTATAATATCATAAAAAAAAGATTCACCACCCTAAAACTCATCTATTAAATGACTAAGATTAAAAACAAGAAGCAAAATCCAAAAACCTGACAATAACATGTGCTGGTGAGAATTTAGAGGAATGAGAATTCTTGTCCATTTCTAGTGGAAATGCAAATTAGAACATCAAGGAGCAGAATGTTATGGTTTGGATGTGAGGTGTCCCCCAAAATCTCACCTGTGATATAATGCAGGAAGTATAGAGGGAAGTGATTGGGTTATAGCCTTAATCTACTCAGTAAATTAATCCCTGATGGGATTAACTGAGTAGTAACTGGAGGCAGGTGGGATGTGGCTGGAGGAAGTGGTTCATTGGGGGCGTGACTATGGAGTATATATTTCATATCTATAGAGTGGAGACCTCTCTTTCTGCTTGTTGATCTGCAATCATGTGAGCTGCTTCCCTCTGCCACACTCTTCTGCCATGATGTCCTGCCTCACCTCCAGACCCTAGGAATAGAGATGTCCTTCTAGGGACTAAGACCTCTGAAACTGTGAGCCCTCAAATAAACTTTATTTCCTACAGTTGTTATGGTTGGGTCTTTTAGTCACAGCAGAAAAAATACTGACTTAAATGACTGTTCAGCTGTTTCCCAAAAATCCATGCATAAGTTTAACATGTGATCCAGAAATCCTACTCAGTGATTTTATAACTTATATTGATCTGCCATAAGAAGAAATAAACTATAAACCACAAAATTATGGGAATGGATATTAAATGCACATTTCTTAATAAAAGAAGCCTGTCTGAAAAGGGTACCTACAGTATGATTTCAATTGTATAATGTTCAAGAAAAGAGGAAACTATAGATACTAAAAAGATTGTGGTTGCCAGGAGTTCTGGGAAAGGGAGAGAAGATTTATAAAATAAAGCTAAGAAAAGATTCTTTTTAGGGTGGTGAAACATTTCTACATAATATTGTAATGATACATTCATTGGAATAGAATTTTTCAAAACCTGTAGATCTTATAGCACAGATTCTTGGTTTTATTTCTTGAACTTTAGGAGTCTTATTCACAGGACTATTATTTCAAAAATAGTATGAAAAAAATGTAACAGTCAGTATGTTGGAGGACCTTGGGATGTATGTAGACTATGACAAAAATAAAAACCTAACAATATTACAAAAGTATACAAGAAACAAGATTGGGAGAAAAGGAGATGACTATGTAATCTAGGAAATGAATCTCATAAGACTAATGGCAAAAGGAATTGTATATAATCACTATATTCTGATTGGTAAGGTATTTCCTGTGAGGAAAGAGGCTTATAATTCTGTTGCTGCATTCATGTAAAGGAGGGTTGAATGATTATGCTCATGGATTGTGTATAGCAAGAATCAGGTATCTCACTTTTGGAGTGAGCGTTTACAAAAAGTAAGAGGAAGAAGCTCTAATGATTCATGTGATAATAAATTAGAGTTGGCTATATAAATATATACTCATATTTACCTTAATACGGACCCAGATGGTTACATACAGAAATATATTGATCTGAGATGATACATGGGTTAGAATATGTATAACCCATGCTCTCTCCACTGAGAAGGTCTAGAAGCAATAAGATCTCAGTAACAAAACACAGGTCCAGTACCAAGACCTTGGTTTCTAGTACTGTTCTCCACTAAACCGAAACTGGCTAGGGCTTTTTAGAGAAACATCTTCTTCTCGGTCTATGGTAAGAACTATACAAGATAAGTCTGAGCATCTTGGGCTAAAAAGTAAAGAAATTTTTTTTAAAAAAATGAAGGAAAGACATACCTTTATGTCAAAGAGACACAGGAGCGAACAGTTTCCGGTGACCAAAAAAATTGAGCAACAAAATAAATTAAGTGATATTCAAAGTAAAAAACAAATATCTTCAAACTCATAGTAATAAAAATATATGATTAAATCAATCAATAAAAAGAGAAGAGTTCAGCCTCCAAAACAGGATAATTCCAAATAAATTACATAGATATAGCACATTCAAGGATGTTATGATAGTTACATATAAACATATATGTATATACACTTTATATGTAAACATATATACAAACACAATTCTCAAACATGTAGTAAAATTAATATACACTAAAACATAGATATAACTGTTTATTTATGTATAACTATAAACACATATATACATGCCCTATTGGTTCTGTTTCTCCAGAGAATCTCTTTAAAATGTTTATTGATGCATTATACCAATGCATAATAATTATAATATATAACAATGAATCCTACTATTATGTAAAATCATTATTACATATTTATATATGCTCACAAAATAACAATATAATGAATCTTTACTAACAGAAGTGTGGGTCATGCATAGTGACTGTCTTTCAGAGTGTTGTTCAGAAGGGGAGGAAATGGGTAACAACTTTAGGAAAACCTTAGAGACACCACCTTATCCTCACGATCAAGGTCAACATCAACAGCCATACATGTTGATAGCATGCATGTACTCTGGATGCAATACTGTGAAAATGGTATTTTACCTCTGTGGTTCTTTATCTCCCAAACTAATGGCGCAAGTCTAAAAAATGTATATTAAAAAAAAGTCTTACAAATTCCAGTTGGGAGATATATTCTACAAAACCCCTGACTAATATTCCTCAAAACTTCCCAGGTCATTAAAAACAAGGAAAAAAAATGAAAAACTGTTACAGTCAAAGAGAGCCATAGGGGGTATGTATAGCTGTGTAATGTGGTCTCCTGGATGAGATCCTAGAACAGTAAGAGGTCACCAGGGGAAAACTAGGGAAAATGTGAATGAAGCATGGACATTAATAATACATTGACATTGGTAATTAATTGTAACAATGAACCAAACTTAAGAAGTTAATAAGAAAGGAAAGTGGGTAAAAGGCATTATGGGAACTCTCTGTACCAGATTATCATTTCTTTTTCTATGAATCTAAAACTTCCAAAAATTAAAATGTATTCAAAAGGGAAATTCTTATGAGTACTATTTAAATACACGTAAGGCACTAGAAAATATCCTTTAAATTATATGTTGTAAAATTATAACCATAAACAACTGTTAGTCCCAGTGTAAACAGTTAATAAGAAAGTTTAAAAGGAATTAGTTTTTCACTAGAAGAAAATGGTCAAAGAGCCCAAAGAATAAAGATGAAATCAGCACATTTTTGCTAGAAATGTGTCATTTTATCCCCACAACCAGAGAAAGAGAGGGGAACCATCTGCACAGCACCAGCCTGCTCTGTGTCTTGAATCAGGAAAAAATCCAACTGGTGTGCCTTACTCACGTGTTTGTGAACAGTAGCTCACAAACTCCACCTCTGAACTGGATTTGAAGTTCTCTAAGTGGGAAAGTTACTACACCTTTCTTTGAGGTATAAATGCATTACAGACTACTACACATAGGTATATGAAAAATATTGGTTTAAAGATTATCTAATAGGAAACATGTACTTCTTTTTTTATCTTGTCTGAAAATCTCTGATTTTATCCTATTTAGTTCATTTATAGTGAATATAATTAATAATAATATGGCTGGATGTCAGCCTTTTGCGATTTGTTTCCTTTTCATCCCTTATTTTTTCTGCATTTTTTAGTATTCCATTCAAAATACTCATATTTTGCATTTCATTTTATTTCCATCTTTTACTTTTCACCCAATTTAGTTGCTCCAATAATTACTATTTGCATCCTTAACTTATTGTATGTATTTAGGATGAATGTTATACCAGTTACTATAAAATATGAATATACAACCATATATTCCATTAGTCCTCATTCATTAGGTTACAATTCTCCTGTATTTTTCTTCTACCATATATTATAAACTCCACAATAAAAATCTATTTTTTCTTAAAGAGTAACTTTTCTTTTTCAGAGATTAAGAGAAGAAATAAAAAGGCTTGAAACATATTTACCTATACATTTATCACTTTTTATTTGATTCATTTTTTAATGGATGCAGAGTTCCATATTTTATCAATTCACTTCAGTCTTAAGAACTTTCTTCAGCTTCTTGTAGCACAGATCTCTAGAGACAACTTCTCTCAGCTTTTATTTATCTGCAAATGTCTTTATTCCTCCTGCATATTTGAAGAGTATTTTTTACTGTAGATAAAAATATGATTTGCTTGCAATATTTTAAAAATATCACTTTACTATCTTTTGGGCTTCATCATTTCTGGTGAGAAATAACCTATTAGGCATTATTATTCTCAGACATGTTTTTCTTCTCTGGTTGCTTTTATGATTTTCTCTTCATCTGGGCTTTTCATCAGTTAACAATGATGTATCATCTAGATATGATTTTCTTTTAAATTCTCCAATTTTAGGTTCACTAAGTTTCTTGTATTTATAAATTGATATCCTTCACCATTTTGGGCAGATTTTTTGATAATTGTTTCTTAAAATATTTTCAATGCCCAATTATTTCTTTTGTTTTTTGTCCTTTTTGAACTGTAATTACACATATTTAGACTAGTTAGTATTTCCTACAGGTTATTGATGCTCTGTTCATTTTGTTTTTCATTTTATCTCACTATGAATTTCAGACTGAGTAATGTCTTTTAATCTGTCTTAAAAATTAGTGATAATTTCTGTGATGTCCATTCAGCCATAAATCCTGTGAAGTGATTTTTTTCAGTTTAGATATTCTACTAGCATTTTCTATTTATTTTCCATATCCATTTCTCTGCTTATATTATTGAACTGTTTACTCATATGTTCATCTTTTCTTTTAGAACCTTGCACAAATTTATAATAGTAGGTCTAAAGTCCTAGTTTATGAATTTCAATGTCTGAATAATTTGGGGGGGTCTATTTTTATTCACTGTGTCCCCCCACACACACTTGGGATTGGGGAGACACTTTGCGCTTCTTTGTGTGTCTAGTAGCTTTCAAGCGTATGTTGGTCACTGTAAATGATACATTGGAAATAGTTTGTGTTATGTCATGTTCCTTTAAATTGTGCTTCTCAATTTTGTCTTGGTAGGCAGATAAATTTCTGTTTTGGACTTTTAATTTTGTAAGACTTAGTTTTATGTTTTTTAGAGTGGGTCTATATTTTTTTCTTGGTACTCATCATAGCCTTCACTCTAGGATGTAGTTTGGTCCTAAGGCTTAGTCTTATAATGTCTCACCGGAATTCCTGAGGTTATCAGTGTGATCACTTTGAGTAGAACCTATATTTTTCTTAGCCCTGCATAATTTCTGTACTCTATTTAGATCTAAGTTTCATAGTAGTCACTTTGTTAGGTCTTGCATTTTTCCATCTTAAATCTTGCTAAAGTTCCACCTAATTCTTAGTCAATGTCTTATGGCAAACCCTCAGACTCCTGAGGTCCACGTGTGTATAGCTTCTCCTTCTCTAATATCCTGTCCTGAAAATTCCAGTCACGTCAGTAGCCCTTACATATATTCTCTGTCTACTCAGCTCAGCAAGACTGTTCTCTACATATGGGTTTGCTTTCCTGCACTGTGGTTTGAAAAGTGCTCCCAGGTAGAAAGCTAGACCACCACGCAGATGGGTGGGAAATTCTCAAAAGTCGTTTTAAATGAGTCTGTACTTAAAAGGCCAGGGAAATGCAAACTTCTGATTAAAGTGCCCATGTGTAATGATCTTTTTCATTGTGAAATAGGTTAAGTTTTAGATTTGATAGATCATTTTTGTTCTGTTGGTGTTGGCATGGCAACATAAATCACAGGTAGATGAAATTCAATGCAGATGATAAAACCCTATGCCTATAGTAAAGTAAAGAGTAGAGAAATTTTCTAAAACATTAAAGTGGAACCAGAAAACAGAGTCCTACTCAAAGAAATGTAGAAAATAAGTTAGAGTTATTAGAAAGATAATGAACTTTACCTTTAATTTCCTATCAAACTACCCAACTCATTTCCTGATCAGCTGTGATTTTCTTAGGACATAAGTGAAAATCAATTAAAAGGTAACAAAAATTAATACTTAATTTAAAATGTGTTTATTATCTTAGAATGATGGGAAATACTATGGGAATCTGTAGGTTTTATACAGAGATAGAAAAACAATTAGTTTTATAGAATGAGTTTGAGATGGGAATAATGGGAGAAAAAATGATTTGTAATTGTACCTTATAAGTTCTATTTGTTCAGTGTAAAAGTTACATAAGAAATAAACAGATGGTTGTTGCAATTTTATTAGATGTAATAATGGTAGTAGTGATGGCATAATTAGGAGTATTCCATGAACCTTCATGATATTACCAAAGAGAAAAATGATAGATGAACACATTTTAAAAATAAAGTGATTGTTTTCTTGATTTCCCACCTATTCTCACTGATTCTAGTATTTTATAAATACTATGCATTTCCCTGATATTAGCATGAGTGATAGAACCTGCTGTAGGTTGGGCTGCTTATTTCACCTTTGGGAGTACTGTGTATGCAGATAGATTCTAAATCCCTACCCCACTCCACAGTTTATCCCTTAACGATTCTATCTACATTGGTAGTTTCTCCTCCTGAGATTTCTGCCCCTTAAGCCCACAATAGACCACAGTGCTCTTTCTAATGGAAACCAGTGGCCATTCACAACTGACCAAAGCTCATGTTGAAGATGGAGCCCTTCTCCTGGTAAAGCCAAGTGACTGTTATAATTAAAGTCATATTTATCAATTAGTAAAAATTCTGTGTTTTAAAATAATTATATAAATTCATAAATATGGTAAATTCTATTAAGTAGAGTCACACTCTTCAAGTTTTAACAATGTTTTATTTTTGCCGGAGAAACCACACCAAAAATGGCATGAGGAAATATGCTTTTAAATTTAAAAATGAAATTAAGATATCAAAGGAGGTAGATAAAGGAGAATTCTCATGTAAGCCAATGTCACAAATGGTTAAAAGCACAGAAGAATGCTTTTTTATTTTTTTAAATGATGGAAAACATTACAACTACAGGGTGTATACTCATTAGAATTTAAAAATACAGGAAACTGTAGACACTAATGCCTTCTTTATTTCTTCTTCCTCTGGTTATTCTTTTCAATAGTTGGTCCCTGCAAAGTACATCAAATAGGAAAAAAAAAACCACCTAGTAAGAACATGTAAGTATTCATTAGATATCTGGAGGAGTAAATACAAAGGAATATTTTCAATGAATACAAATTAGGAAATGTCACTTTTGTTTTCTTTGCTTCACTGTAAGAAACCCACACCACTGAACAAATTTTAAATGCTATTTATCTTCATGTATCAGCCCCAAACTAAAAATTAAAAAAATATATATCCAATCTGACTGGCAGGTATTATCAGTAATAATAGGTTTACTTTGATTTTAACTTCACATAAAAAGATCCATCCTTTACTTGATGCCTTCCGGTACTTAGTGCTCCATTTAAAAAGAGGAACTGTGCAAGTAATTTCAGTGGATACAGAGATATTCTGTGCTTTTATTATACTTGGTATGGTTTCTGCATTCATAACCAAAACTTTTGTTAGTATTTCCATGCATGATATTATCTAAAGTGCTCAGTCTTCTGTTTCATTACTCATATTTTGCTGCATTTTCTAATTATTTCAAAACAAATCAATCATCTACTATGTCTTTGCCTAGGAAGTTTAAGAACACAACTCTTGGAGTCAAATCCCTACTCTCCTATTTGGCGTTGGGCTTTCCATGTTACATCTTTGAATCTCAGTTTCATATCTATAAATTGGTAGATAATAATTATTATCTCTGAGGACTGTGCAAAGATTCAACAGATAAAAGACACATGAAACATTTGGTACTGTGTAACATGATTTTGTAAGAAATTATATCTACTTTATCATGAACATCTAAAAAGGTCTTTGAGACTCTTCGCTGTTCTGCATGGTCAATATTTATAATCGAATTGAAGAATAGGTAGTTTTTATTTACATAGAAGTGTATCTCTTAAAGATTCCAACTCTGATAAATCTTAAATATAAGTTGGTCACATAATGTAAACCAATACAGTCATCAATATATAAGAATTTATCCTTTTGAGTTTGTTGTGGTAGAAGCAAGATGTGGCTTTCCAACTTGTGACTCAACTATTTAATGTTTTAGTTTTTTAAAAAATAAACATTTACATAGACAAAAGTGTCATCAACTCCATAGCATTTAATAACACTATTTTGAATAAAAAACTCAGGATATTCAAATCTTTACAGGCCCAAAGCAGCCAAACTGTAACTTCCAAATGGAAATTTTTACTGCCTTCAATTTGCATGGTTATAAAGCCAGAAAGTAAAAATGATGTTTGGCTCACCAAAGTAAACCAAAATTATGACTGCAAATGTCTTCAAGAACATTGACTGGATATTAAATTTGAATTTATTTTCTATACCATAAATGTAGATTCTACAATAATAATTGATCTTCTGGTTCATTTTAGACTGGTCTTTAAGTATAAAAATTCCATCTCATTTGCTTTTATATTTAATAAATTTAAACATTTCCATTTAACAAACAACACACTTCAAAAACTTTGGAAAACATCATTCTCCTAGGTGTTATGTAGGTATCCAGGTAAATATGATGTGGTCTCTACATGCAAAGAAGCATGCAAATCAAAAGAAGAGACAGACATACCCCATTATGCACAGAAATCCTTGAATGGGGCAGGAAGGCATGTGTACTTCCTGTCCCCAAGATTGGTTTCTTTTCACCATACCCAACAGTCAAGTCCCTGTATTACTGAGGTAATCTTTGTACAAAACACCTTTCTGTTTTGGTCTTTTTTTTTTTTTATCTGCTACTCCATTCTCAATGAACAATCAGTACCATTCTTCTGTTGAAAGATGTGCATAGTAGAATCCACGTACTTATCAAACAAAGTGTATGGGTGTGCTTTCTCTCAGGTACAACGTTTCTACTTTTCCTGCTATCTTTGCTTTCTTTTCTGGCACGCAGGATGCATATTTTATCAAATCAATTCATTTTTCTCCAGAAAGAGCTCGTATTTAAAACTAAGTTTAAACAAAGCATAATGACCCAGCTCTAAAATACTATATTTCCTTGCCAGTAGAAACTTCTTTCCCAATGATCAAATCCAAAACAGCCTGTGATAAGATCATGAAATTTAGCAAAAGGGACTAAGAAGAACTTATGCTTTAAAAAAAAGAATATTACGTGTTTTATCATATATATTACATTTGAAAAAAATGCACATGTTCTTGATGGTGAAGATTAGATTCTCTCTCTTCAAAGACCAAGAATTTTTGTAGCCACACTTTTCCTCTATGCAGACAGCTCTCCACTTGTTTGATTAAGGACAATGTTACACACAAATTCTATAGCTTTATTCCTTAGCTTTAAGATTAAATGATGATAAAATTTTTTAACCTTTATTTTATTTTTATGTGGTAATGATGATCGAACCTAGTGCATTCCACATGCAAGGCGAGTGCTCTACTACTGAGCTAGAACCCAGCCCTCAAATGATGATAAATTTAAATTGTGAACTCTATTTTTCTCCCAGAGTACTTTCATTTAGTTCAGTTCTTTAGCATTTGCTTCAATGGACTTCTTCTGTACTGAACCATAATTTTTAAAAATATTATTATCAGGGCAAATCTCACTGACTTATTCAAAGCATTCATTTCACATTGGTCCTAAGATGATTATATTTATATTCATGTATTTTCTACATATGAATAAAAAAAAAAACAATGACAGTCTATAACTTAGGTCACAGGGGCAAAGCCCTATGAGAGGAAGAGCTTTGTCTCTTATGTAGCTCTGTGTGTACATGTGTGTGTATATGCATATCTACATGTATACACACAGAGAGATATATATACCTATATACACACAGATATATATATACATATATATGTATACACACACACACATTTTTGACATACCTTGAATCAGATATAAGGTCCATGTTAGTCAAGTTTACCATTATTATATTTTTTTAAACTACTAAAGCAAATTCATCATAATTGGTTTCATTTGTTTGTCCCCCTGCAAACTGTTTGCTTAAGTAAAAATGTAGTAGCAGAATTTAAGGATCCTTGATTCTCGCTGAATATCACCAGTAATCTCAAAGAAACTCTTGAAAGTCAAAGATTGTTTGTCATGGTGCCTTCAGCACTTAGCAAGCAACTCTGGCTAGCAGGGCAATTATAAATACTTTGAAACCTGGTGAGAGTCCCAGAAGCCCTACAGGTGATAATAGGTGCATAATCGTAGCTCTGATCCTCTTCAGAGACCCCATGGTGAAAACTAAAAAGTGCAGGACTGGCTTGCGCCAGAGTGCAGGCTGAACCCTAAGCTAACCAGCTGACGCGGGGCAGGCTGACATGATGATACAAAGAAAAATTGTGTCTCCCAAATCTTCACACTCAGTTCCCAATAAACCTTATTTTTATTTGGGATTCAGAAGGTGCTGTATCTAACCCTGCCCAAGAATTTTAAAGTTAAATACTGGCAAAATGAAATCGTGCGTATCCAAGCCCTCTATGGTGGAATTTTGAATGTCTCTAGAATTTTCACACTGCCTGGACTTCCTCAGAAATAATAAGCAGCCGTGGTCCCAGTTAGGCCCAGCCATGGAAAGTTCCTTGGGGAGCATGTTCAGGGTAAGGCATTCGGAGTTGGCTCAGTTGTGGGTTCCATTGTTAACTCTTTTGTAATTTGTCACTCTCTTTTTGCACCTGTGAAATGTCATGAGGCTGTGTGTCTCCTGTGTGTGAGGATCAATGGAGATAACTTCCCCATGATTTGCAAGTGCAGAAGGAGTAAGGATCACGTCAATTATGCCTCTCATTATCACAGGGCCTAAAGTGTAGTTGAAAATAACATACAAAGGAGGAAGTTCTTACTCAAAAATTTAAAAAAATTTTTTTTTTCTCTATGGATAAAAAAGAAAGGAAAAACCCCTTTGTCTGAAAATTATCTTAAAAGCCATATCCTTTTCTTTTGCTGTCAGTAGAAATAGAAAGTAGGTGACCTTCTGTGACATTCTGTCACTGAAATCATATAGTACACATAAGGTTTGCTCTATGGCAGAAATTTAAAGAAATTAAGCTGCTACTTCCTTCTTTGTGATACTTGTTTATGAGAGTATTGTTCCAGAGCTATTGATTTCCATATATGGTCCTTTCAAGCTTTCCTCAGTATCATCTTAGATGTTTGTTAAAAGTACAGATCTAACTCCAGACCAACTGAACTGACACAGCTGGTGTAGGGCCCAAGGATCCCCATTTTAAAAATGCCCCTGGGACATGTGTATGGACTTCAAAGCAGAAGAGTCACAACCTAGGGCACCAATCTCCAAATATTTGACCGGCCACCAATCAGTGACATTTATGGCATCTAGTACTTATGAGTAACTGTTCCACTTAAAGATTGTGGATGTTGCCAAACTTAATGCAAATTTCTAAAAATCTGTTGAAGGTTAAAAATATAAATATGGGGCTGGGGCTCAATGGTAGAGTGCTCGCCTGGCATGCTTGAGGCATGGGTTCGATCCTGAGCACACATAAAAATAAAATAAAGGTATTGTGTCTACCTACAACTAAAAAATACATATTAAAAATATAAATATGATTAAAAATTAACTTTTCTTTTTGTGGCTATTGGTCTTAAACTACTTGGAATGCAAGAATTTGTATCTCTGACTCACATGATAGATTTACTTCAATTGTAGAGAATAACAAGTAGAACAGATAGGATGTATAAATTCATCTCTGTATTATTTCTTTTTTGAAAAATATTTAATATAAAATATTATGTAACCCTTGCCTCCCATTCAGCCTAACAAAACTTAACATCTTTCCAAATTCACTTCAGAATTTTTAAATAATAAAAATACTACAGAAACATTTAAAATTCTCTGCATAAACCTTCCTGCCCCTTGTCCCTTCCTTTTAACTCCAGAGTAACAAGTATTCTGAAAGGTAAGTGAATGACTCTCACTAATGATTTTATACTGTATCTTCCTAGGATATCTACAATCAATTCTTCCTCCCTCTTTCTCTAAGGAATTGTTATATGTGATTTAATCTTGCAACTGCTTGCTTATTTCATTTGGTATTACAGTCTTCAGGTTTATCCATATTGATAATATGACACTAGTTCAATTATTTAAACCTCTATCTATACTATTTCATTGTATAAAGACATATATTTGTACATATGTGAGAAAGTTTTTCTTCAGCTGTACAAAAATTGAAATTTCTGGCTTGCACTTTTAATAGAGCTACATTTTTTATTTCAAGAGTCTTAATTTATGTCACTTATAAAGCTGTGAAAATGTATGTTTCTTAAATTTTGTTCAACTCATGATTGGTGGCATTGAACATATCTGTATGTCTATTGCTATTTTCATATTCTGGGAACTCTTACGCCTTTCCTTTGTTCATTTGTTTCCTGTTGTGTTCTTTGATGTTTCTTTATCAATTTGTAGACATACTTGTGTAATTTGAATATGAACTTTTGCAATATAAGTGAATTTATAACTTTTTCTTTTATGGTTTAGACTTTTTGAATCATCAAAAATATAATCATAAATATATTCTTCCTATACTTTCTTCTTCTGAAACTTTAGCTTTGATTTCTCCATGTAGTTTTTGGTTCACCTGCAATTTTTATAAAATGTATTTTTTAGATTTTTTATTTACATGGGATAAAATTCTTAATTCTTCCTTTCTATTTTGAACAATTTTGTGAGCTTTGACAGATGCAGAGAATTGTGCAGAGTTCGAGATACAGAACAGTTCACTCACCCCAAGAATTCCCTCAGGTTGCCACAGGGAAAACTCTCCACTCACTCTTCAATGCTGGTGACCAATTATTTGTTCTCTACAGCTTTTGCCTTTTCTTTAGAAAGTCAAAGAAATAGAAGCAAAATGTGTAACTTTGAGTCTGGTTTCTAAGCATAAGAGTCAACTGTGTTGTCAGATGTATCAAAAATTAAGATTTTTTTTCTTGCAGAGTATTATTTTATTTTCATGGATGTACCACAATTTGTTTATCTACTGACATAATGCAAGATTATTAAGTGGTTTCCAGTTTGGGGCATCTATAAATATGCTACTGCAAACAGTTTTGAACAGGTTCCTGTGAACATATGTTTCCGTTTCACTAAGGCAATTGCCAAAGATAGGTATTTATTTTACTTCAGAAGAATCTGTCAAAGTATTTTTCAGAGTGCCTGGTAACATTTTGAGCTGTATGAGAATTCCAGTCTCATTGCACTATATGAATCCTTGTCAGCATTAGACATTTCCTTTTGTTTATTTTTTAATTATAATTTTTTAAAAACATCATTCAAGATAGACTATCCTGGTATCTGATTTTTGTTTTAATTTACATTTTCCAAATAATTAATGATTTCAGACTTCTTTCCAGGTGCTTGTTGGCTGACCTTCAAATACTTTGAGAAAGCGTATATTCATATCATTTAGCCATTTGCAGGGGATGGGGTAGGAATTGTTTTCTTATCATTGAGTTTCAAAAATTCTTTATATATTGTGTATGAAAGTTGTTTTTTTGAATACAAAATTTAAAAATATTTTCTCTGACTCTAGAGTTTGTTACTTGAATGGTCAGTTATCTTGTAAAGTGACCTTCATTTAAGGATGTATATTTCTATAATTCAGTTCAGGTCATGTATTTTGATCAAAAACCCAACAACAATGGTCTTGATTCTGTACTTGTCTCTGTGCTTCATATCAGGTAGCACATGATCTAGATTTATCTCATTATGATGCTGTCATGTTTTTAAAATCTGCTTGCTTTATCAGATTCTGATATTCGTACAAGAAAATCTGTCACTATGACAGTAGTCTTGTCAATTTTTTCTTGCTATGCTCTCGGTTATTGGCATAGACATTTTTAGGCTGTATTTTTATGAACTAATAATTACATCATCTTGGTGGATTCTTTTTTCTTGTCTGTTATATTTTTCTTTATTGCTATCTAGTTTGTCTTTTTTTGCTTTAAATTCTATTTTGTCTAATATAAATATGGCTAATAGGAGTTATAATTCAATTTTCCCTACATAACCAATTTAACTTTCTAAGTGGTTTTCAGTTCAACTAAGATGTTTCACTAATATTTAAGGCTTTCTCTTTCATAAATACATTCATATATTATCCACATATTTAGACTTATTTATAAAAATTTTCTTTTGAAATTTTTTTCTGATCTTTGTTTTCCTTCCTTTGTTGAATTTAATTTATATTTTTTAAAACTCCTTTTAATTTCTCCTGCTGTTTTGCAAGAGTTGTGCTGAATTTCTGGGTTTTTTAAAAAAAATGTTAAGGAGGAAGTCTCCCTGGATTGTTTTAACATGCATTAATAAATGTAAATGTCTCAAATGAAGCCTAAATTTATTCAGTATTTCTCTCTTCTTCCTAAATACACCACAAAGATCTTAACAATACTTCCCTACTGATATCTCATCCTATTATATGTATATACACACATAAAACTGTATTCTAATTGTGTAGAGCAGTGATTTTATAACTTCAAAAATATTTCATAAACTTTTTCATTTTAAAATCAATAGTTAATTATAGTTTGAAGCATGTTTTTATTAATTTATTTGTTCGTTACTTTTACTATGTCATCCTTTCTTCAGGGCACAAATTTCTCTGATTATGTATAACCTTTAATAGTTCTGAATTGGTGTGCCTCAGCACACTGGGTGGTTAAGTATTGATCTCCTAGTTCTAAAAGTATCTCAGTGGGTCTGGGGTGAACAGGTGGCTCTGGCTCACCTTATTTTTTTTGCTCTTATGTACCACTGAGTTAGGATTTTCTAAGTAAGCTATAATGTGAAAAAGTTTGGGATGCGTCACCACCCCAGCAGCCTCTTGCAATGTTAGTGTGCAGCTTAAATCCTTGTTTAACATCTGAAAAACTTTAATTTCCTGGATATAAAACTTGAGGTTGAGAGTTGTTTCACTTCCACATTTTAATAATAATAATACTTTATTGTCTATTGCTGCTGATGAGATATAATCTATCAGATTAATCCTTGTTCTTTTATTCATAATCTGTTTCACTGTGATAACTTTTGAGAAGACCTGTTTACCTTTGATGTTTGAACATTTCAGAAGAATACCTTTAAGTATAGGTTATTTTCATTTATCTTGTAAGAACACTTTGAATTTGAGAACTAACATTTTTTTCTACTATAAATTTGGAGAAATTCTCACCTATTTAATCATTAAAAGATTCTGTGACTCTCTCAGTTAAAAACCTATGCTTGGAACTCTCATGTTGATGTCTTTCTCCTGTGTCTCTTAGCTGCTCCTTCATTTTGTTTTCTGTTGAATCTCTTCATGTATCTGTGCTGCATTCTGAGTAAAGACTTCAGTACTATCATCCACTTCAGTGATTCTCTGTTCCTCTATCTGCAACACATCCAGGTTAGATTTTCTTTCATTGTCTTAGATTTTTTTTCTTATGGTTTATACCTAAAATTTCTATTTGTCTACAGTAATCCCCCCTTATCCATAGTTTTGATTAGCACAATTCCGGTTACTAAGATCACCATGGTCCCAAAATATCAAATAGAAAATTCTGGAAATATACCATTCCTAAGTTTTAAATTGCATGTTGTTCTGAGTAGCATGGTGGAATCTCACACCATACCACTCTGGCCTGCTGATGACAGGAATCATCTGTTTGTCTCAAGTATCCACACTGTATACCCTGCCTGCCCATTAGTAGTTTCTCCATTTTCAGAATGACCGTTTCACCATTTCAGTGCTTATGCTCAACTAACCCTTATTTTTACTTAATAATGACACCACAGTATGAGAGTGGTGATACTGGCAATTTTCTTATGGTATATTGTTATAATTGTTTTATTTTATTATTAGTTATTGATGTTAATTTCTTACTGTGTCCAATTTGTAAATTAAACTTTATCATAAGTATGCATATGTAGAAAAAAGCATAGTGTGGTTTCAGGTATGCATTGAGGGTCTTCAAACATATCCTTTTTGCATAGGAGGGGACTATTGTATCTATTTTTGTGTTATAATAGAATTCTAAGTAGACCTCAATGAACTATCCTCTTCTGTAAGCCCCTTCCCTTGTGAACACATAGGGTCTCTAACTTGCTTTTAACCAATCAGTATGGCAAAGATGATAAACTATTATTCCCAAGATTATGTTTCCTTATATGGTGATAATGAAAGGAATTTTTAAATATAATTAATGTCTACAATTCATTGACTTTTGGGTAATGCAAAGGGAAATAATCTTATGTGGGCCTAAGATTTAATCTATTGAGTCAAACCATTTTTAAGAAAGTTCACGAGTCAGAAAGGAAAGCAGTAGGGAATGCTGTCTTCTGGACCTTGAAGACACAAATTGTTGTTATAGAAATAATATGCTGGATATGAATTTTGCCCACAACCAAGTGAAATTTGAAGAGGTCCCTGAACTTCACTATAATTACAACCTAGGAGTCTGAGCAGAAGATATAGATAAGCTGCAACGGCCTCCTGGCCATAAAAACTTCAAAATAATATATTCACATTGTATTTAGCCATTGAATTTGTAGCAATCTGTAACTCTGAAAATTAATACATGTGTTATCAATTCTTGTTTTATCAATTGTTTTGTTTTTTGATTTCAGAATTCCTTATTCCCTTAAAAATATTTTTCTCACATTGATTTCTTTTATTTTTATTAATTTTAAAAACTTTATACCTATCATATTATTTATATTTCATTTTATCTGCATTAAATTTTGAGTTAATTTTTTTATCTGTCTTTCTAAGAACTTTATTTGTTGATCATGTAATTTTGTAGTGCAGGCTCATTTAAATAAGAGACTATCCTTTTCATCACCCTCTCCCACTACCCTCTTTATCTAAATATCTGCCCCTTACCTGCCTTGCAAAGGTCCACAAATTCAGAAACAGGCCTTGAATTAACCTACACCATGGCAGACAATACTTCAGCCACCTTGGGTATTTCTTTAGGTTTTATCAGGGGATATTTCTGGTTGCCTTCTACCTTGTTAGATAACTTTTTCATGGATATCTAACCTAGGAAGTAGATATGTTTTTAAATTTATTTCTAGAATAGGGGAGCTCTATATTAGCCACTGTTTCAAGCAATTAACTAGCTACCTCTCTCTTCTTTGCTCCTTCTTTCAAAGCAAATAGCTCCTCATCTCTCCATCTTGAATTTTACAAATAAGACTCAGATCCCAGTTGATCCTATCTCCAAACTTCAAGGACTCCTTGCTCCTCACTGACCAAAGCAATCTTTCTAGCTTTGTCTTGTGTCATCAAATATTCCACCTGCTACTACCAGTTTTCAGTCTAACACACACCTTAGCTATTCTCTTACTCCACGAAGCAGTACAGAATAGTTAAGAACATAATTAGATCCAGACAGCTTGAGATCAAATATGAGTTCAGCTCGGTAACTGTGCAACTTTGAATGAATTACTGAAGTTGTTTGTACTCAAATTTCTCAGTTTAAAAAATTATGATAATAATACTATCTCATAGGATTGTATGAGGTTTTCAAGAGTCAGTATATGAATAGGTTATCATCTGGCTCACTGTAAGCACTCAATAGCTATTGCATATCATTCCTCAAAAGTTTTGAGGTTAGATTATTGTTTCTCTTTCTAATTCTCTCTAGAACAACAGTGTTTTTAGTAACCTTGTCTTCAATGGAATTGCCTCAAACTTTACCTCAGAAATCCAGTCCCATATGTCCTACACTTGTCATTGTAACAGTGGTAATCCCTCCATAATCTCAATTTTAATGATTTAGTTCTCTGATTATATCCTCCCATTTTCCATCCAATATTTCAACTTTAATAATCCTCCAACCAATAAATGGGTAAAGGAACTAACAGACTCTTCACAGAAGAAGAAACATGAATGGTCTACAAATATATGAAAAAATGTTCAACATCACTAGCAATTAGAGAAATGTAAATTAAAACTACACTGAGATTTCATCTCACTCCAGGCAGAATGGCAATTATCAAGAATTCAAGAAACAATAAGTGTTGGTGAGGATGTGTGGAAAAAGGTACACTTGTACATTGCTGGTGGGACTGAAAATTGGTGCAACCACTCTGGAAAGCAGTATGGAGATTCTCAGAAAACTTGGAATGGAACCACCATTTGACCCAATTATCTCACTCCTTGGCATATACCCAAAGGACTTAAGATCAGAATACTATAGTGATGCAGCCACATCAATGTTCATAGTAGCTCAATTCACAAAATCTAGGTGCCCTTCAACAGATGAATGGATAAAGAAATATTACTGATCCATAAAGAAGAATGAAATTCTGGCATTTGCAGGTAAATAAATGGAACTAGAGACTATCATTCTAAGTGAATTAAGCCAGTCCCCCCAAATCAAAGGCTGAATGTTCTCTCTGATGTACAGATGCTGACTCATGATGGACGTGGGAAGTGGAAGTTCGGTGAATTGGACAGGGGGCAATGGGGAGGAGGGAGAGAGGATGGGAAAGACAAGAGAATGAATTGGACATACCTTTCCTGTGTTCATATGTGAATACATGACCATTGTACAACCACAAGAATGGAAAGTTATACTCCATGTATGTATGATATATCAAAATTCATTCTACTGTCAGGTATAACTAAAAAAACCAAATAAACAAAAAATAATCCTCCAACCCCAGACATAACCCATATATAATCAATTGATCTTATCACATTTACAATATTTTTCTACCCCTCATGTTCTCAATTGACCTCCTGTATATTCCAAATTTCCTAATGGATCAGTAAAGTCAATTCTTAGCCCATAAATCTTATCATTAATGATTTTCTTGCTTAAATACACTCTTAGCAATACCACAGTCATGACCAAATGTTCCTTCACTACCCAACTTTTGCATATATGAAGCTGATTGTGACTAGACAAACACATTTTTACCTTGCTGACTGGTCTCAAATCAAATTCATGAAAACTAACCTCAAATGGACCATAAGTAGTTCAATCCAATTCTATAACATTTCCCAAATTATTTACTTCCCAATCTCTGGAGGACAAGTTTATACCTTCTCAACCATCCTCATTCCTTTACCTGCATCTGAATTGAAAATTTTCAATCATAAAATGGAAGCAATGAGAAGAGATTAAAACTAAACTTCTTTAGTTTATATTACTTCTTTAGTCTACACTACCCTCCTACAAGTATGTGTACTTAATACTCTTTCTTTACTTCTCTTATTGAGGATGAACATTATAACCCTGCTCCTATGAAGGGCTGCACTCACCTTCCAGCCTTGTGCATTACCCCATTTCCTTTCATTGGTTCAATTTTCCTGTCTCACTTCTGCAACATTAGTACTTCCTTATCTACTGAATCATGTTCGTCAGCATCTCCCACACTTAATTTAAAAAGATTTTTCTTGACCTTAAAATTTCCTCCATCTATTCCCTTCTTTGTAGAAAAACTCTCTGACAGAATTATAATTATTGTCTCAAATTAAGTTCACCCATTTGTTTACTGCAGTGATTTTTGCTTTATCATTAATGGTATCTGTATTTATGGCTTTAAATTCCACCTATACATTGGAAGCTCCAAAGACTAAATTTCCATGTCTAGTTAGACATTGACCAAGAGCATCATAAAATTAGAATATTTCTAGTCACTCTTTACCCCTCCTTTAATTCTCTACCAATATCTTCCTCAGTCTTTCCTAATTTTCTAACACCATCTGTACTATTACTTAGGACAAAAATGTTCTAGCAATCCTGCTTGACTTATTTCTCACACACTGTATATCTGATTAGTGAAAGCTATTTGTTGTACCTTTCAAATATTAAATTTAAATTTGACAACAAAATTTAATAAATTTAATATTTGAAAGGTACAACAAATAGCTTTCAGTAATCAGATATACAGTGTATAAGAAATAAGTCAAGCAGGATTGCTAGGACATTTGAGACAGCAATTATAACTCTATCAGAGTTAAGTCCATGCTAACATTAGCTCTGACCTGGAATTTTTCAGTAGTTTCTGACTGCAGCCCACACGACTTCTCCCTAGATGCATTACCATCAAGTATACGGCAGCCCAAGCAATGCTGATAAACCCCTATGGCATGAGGCTAAAAGTGGGAGAAATTTTTAAACAAAACAAAACTAAAATATTAGACATCAGTAACATAGAAGATGGAGAGAAATGATAGTAATTAAAGCATTCTAAGTTTCTTCTATTAGATAACAACTAATTAAATCCATGTATTGCATTTGGGGAGTTCCTGGGGGAGGGGTTTTCTATGCCACGAAGCAATGTTCAGTGAAGCTAATTCCCTGGTATATTTTCAATAAACCTGATGAAAGTGCTATATGCTAATTAGTCTTAAAATGGAAAGAGCATTTTTAAACTTAATTAACACTATGTTGTTTTCTCTGCACTGTTGACAGAGACCAAGTTGTGTAGGAAACTTCCTTTGTGAATAATAGTACACTTACTATATATGATAAGTATGGTCTTTCACGATGTGAACCCATATTTTCCACTTGAAGGATCTATTAGAAATATATTTTGTTCTAACAAAAAAAAGATTAGTAAGGATTGAAGGGAATTTTAATTTAGATTGGCAAGGCTCAGAGAAAAAGGGTAGACATTCTTTTAAGTACATGAGGAATCTTTTCATGAAGTTCTAATTGTCTATCTTTTTGGTCCCTTGTGATACCTAGTGGTATCTAATTTACCTATGTTGGAGATATAAAAATCAGATAAGCTATGTAAAAGCAACATGAAAAGTGTTTTACAATGGTAGTCACTCCCTATGGAGAACAGTGTATCTGTTCTGTCAATAGTGGGGCACTTGGGGTCTCCTGAATTATTCACCTCACTTTCATATGCTATAGTTCAACAGTTCTGGAAATCCCATTGCTGCTTTATGCATTCAAACTTCAGGAAGAGGCATATGGGGTATAAAACAAATGTAGGCACCAGCCATGCTACTTAAGAAGAGGGACTTTAGGTGATTCCTATCTCTTGTAAGTCACCTTAATTTCTCTGCTTCCTCCTTGAAGCCTAGTTTTCTTTGGTAGGATATGTAGAAATCCATAAAATGAAACATCCATAAAATGAGAGGTTATAGGTCTTGACTACTCTCAACTGTAATATAAGGAATCTTCATATTTATAGTCAAATTTTCCAGTGTTCAATCATTGCGTCATTCAACGGACTTTTGATTTGTCATTCCTTGGCTCTTATAGCAGCCAATGCTTATGTAGAGGTTTCATTTTTTAAAAACTATGCAACTATAAGATAATGAGACTGTTGTTATGTCGTGTGTTCACAGAACTTTTTTTTTTTTTTTTTTTTTTTGGCGGGGTGGGAGGGCAGTACTGGGGATTGAACTCAGGAGCATTCAACCACTGAGCCACACCCTCAGCCCTATTTTGTATTTTATTTAGAGACAGACTCTCACTGACTTGCTTAGTGCTTCACTTTTGCTGAGGCTGGCTTTGAACTTGAAATCCTCCTGTCTCAGCTCCCAAGTTGCTGGGACTACAAGTGTGCATCACTGCATCTGGCATAGAACTCTTATCCTTCTATGGCAGACCTTAAATTGGGGCTCCTATTAATGAAATATTCCCAATTCAAGATCCCCCTATCAGGAAAGGGGTTACATCTCTTTTTTTTCTTTTCATTTTTCAGTTATTAAAAATGGTGTAGTAATAACTTGCCCCCCAAAATCTTTCAGGTTGGGCTAAGTGCTTGATCTTCCCAAATTTTGACAGGTTGCAAATTGATTAATTCAGGTTCTTCAATTGCTTGTTAGTTGGATTGATGTAAGAGCAGAAGCCAGTTTCTTTTCTCTTCACTCACATGGCAACATAGATGATTCGGCTTAATACACACTGTTCAACTCTCTCGATAATATCATAATTTACAATTTTACAAGCTGACCATATCAACATTTCTTTTCCTCACTACTACATTAACTGTGCAAAGAAATAAATTAATAGAAGTAATGGCACATTGAAAGGCAAACATTATCTTAGAAATAATTATTGGAATAGAGAGAGAGATGCTTGGAAGAGTTGGGAGATATGCCTTCATGCCAGTCCTTACTCACACCATCATATTTTTGCCATGTATGTGTAAATGTCACCTTCAATCTCTAAAAAAAAAAAAAGTACAGAGGTTAGGAAATGGCATTCTTCCAAATTTCCCTTGACCAACTTTAAGTGAAGAGGCCTGTAAATATTTTGTTTTCTTGAAGAACAAGAGAAAATGCCCTTTTGCATAATCTCGATTTCTTTGTTATATACTGTGCCGAAATATCTCTATTTTTTTCATGATTTGCTACATAAAGTGAAATCACTAGGAGAAGCAAAGTATATATTGTAATAGAATGAACAAATATAGCCGTGAACACTGGGCAAGGACTCTTGGCAGCTCTTCCCTGAAAGCTGTGGAGGACCTGCTGTGCGGAGCCCTAAGGCATTCTGACAGTGAAAAAGCACACTGATAAATAATGTTTTAAAACATTTAATTAATAACTAAGGCCACAGTATGTATCCCTTGTAGCTCAGACAAGAGAGAGGTTTTTTTTTTTTTCTTTACAGCATTAGCTACTTACCCAAAAGATAATATACAAAAGATATTGGGAAAGGCCAGTGTCTTTTTTAATTAGTGTTTTTGACTATAAAAATTTTATAAGCTTTCCAAAATGAATTGTGGGGAAATAAAATGGCAACTCACCTAATAATAATGATGATAATGATAGTAACAAGATTGTACTGTGGCACAGAAAGACAATAATAGAGTGTTTAAAAACTCAGGCTCAAGTGTCTAACAACAGATGTGGGTTGAAAAATAACTCTGCCAATGAGTGACCTTGAAAAAGCTATGTAACCTCCCCACACCCTCTGTATGAAATAGGGACAACAACAAGATCCATGCAGAGTGTTCTTATAGTTAAAATATATAATATATGCCCAATGCTTAGTGCCTGTCAGATATCAAGAATTCAGTATACATTAGCTATTAATTTTAAGTCTTGGTATTTTATGCAGCTCTCTCTCAAGGGAAAGAATAGTTGAGTGTGTTGTACAGTAATTGAAGGACTGTTTGAGGTTGTGAACCATTAGATATACTTTGGCCAAAAAGTTAAGAGCAGATTGATGTGCATGGAGAAAGGACAGAAGGCTCATAGTTTCCATGTCTCTTTAATGTTTCTTTGCTGATCCCTTTGAGATTGCTAAAAAAAGAAGAAGGGGTATGGGAAGGGAAAAAAAGAGGGGAAGGAGAAGAATAGGAAACTATCAATGAACTCCACAGCAAACTAGAAATCCAGACATTTTTAAGTTACACTCATTGTAAACACGCATGTGCCTTCCACACTAGGCTGCTCGCTTTATTGTTCTTTTGGACAAGTTAGTTCACCCATCCTCTTATTCTTTCCAGTATAGGTTAGTGTGAACTTAAATAAGTCTAGTTATCCTTCTCAAAGAATTCTTTGCTGACAGATACAGTCTAGGCTTGGTGTCCCATCTATGTGCTCCTAAAGTATACTGTACTTCTATCTCAACTCCACATGCTGTGAAAATTGCTGTTTCTTGTTTTGTTTTACCTTTCATCCATATGCTCTGAATGACAGGCAGCATGTGTGTTCAATGCCTAGTACAAAGCCTGGCATGTTGTAGTTGCTTAATAATTTTTATGTGATAGTTGTTCAACATTGAGTGGACTAGCTGTGCAATAAGGTTTATTAAAATGTCTGGGTTCTTAAGAATATATGTTCTCTTCCCATAGTAATACTGGCTTAAAAGATATAAAGTAGAAGATTATATCAGAGAACAATAGCAAAATAAATAAATTGAATGGGGTGCAGCCTCTATCCACGGTTGCCTCTTTTTTCCTTTGCATTAAAACAAATTTTTGTCATTTGTTTAGGGAAGAAATAGGTATGGAAGTAGGAGCCTTGCACACTTATTTGTAACTTATAAATTGGCTTAACTGTATTGTGTACTTGGAAAATGATTGTTATCCCTTTAGCAAAATATGGTCATCAAAGGATTAGAATGTTCAGATGGTAAAATAAATAGAAGAAAAACTGTCCACTGTTTCATACTTTACAGGACACTTTCAAACTACTATTTCATCATAACTAAAGTCATAATATGCACTCAATCTCAATTTCCCCTTAGGTTGCCAACTGTTAGCCCAAGGAATTTCAATAAATAACTTTGGTACCCAAAGATTTACCTAACTTTCCCCTCCAACCTTTACTGTAAGGCCTTGAATGAAATTATTTTGTTTCCAACCAAAGAACAACTCAAATGATTTGTGATATTTTGTATCCATTCTACTCCAGCTCTTTTCCAACCAGTGGCAACAAGTTTTTGTTGTTGTTTTGTTTTGTTTTTGAAATCGAGGTTCAGTTACATATCTGAACATATATCACATCTTTTCTATCTTACTAATTATCGGTCTTCAAAATGATTTTCTCTTCCTCTTTAATCTTCTACTAATTTGGCAAGAGCTGCCTGGTACCATCTAGGTTTTTCACCCTATTTCAATATCCTTGCATTGTGATTGGAAGGCTAATTTGTTCGGGACTTGTACAATGATGAGCTTTTCTCAAAACAGAAGCAGCAAGCTGCTTCACACCAACGTATACTTGGCCCCTCTCCTGTCAATCCATATGTAGCAGATGCAGATAGAATCTGTTGGTTGGCACAAGACGCTCTGTGCACATGGCTCCTATTTTTAACCCTCTGTTGGTATCCATGTGCAGAGAATGTGGCTTGTTACTGATGGACTCTGAATCCCTCCAAAAGAAACTAGACTTAAAAATCCATGCAAACAGCTTAAAAAACAAGGACTACTCTGTGTGTGTGTGTGTGTGTGTGTGTGTGTGCGCGCGCGCGCGCACGTGTGCATATGTGTGTACGTGCGTGCGCGTGTGCCTATTGACCAGGAAAATATGAATAATTCAACCCTCTCATAACTAGCCACTAAGATCACAACACTCTGAATTGAATTGCAATGATTCCATATAAATCATATCAATCTTAAAAGGTCCAATGATTTTATTGACAGATTTTCTCTCACTCTCCACCTTTTCAAACAATACTATTAGAGATGCACAGATATATGAATTAATGGCTCTTTGATTTTAAATAATTGATGCAAAAGGCCATAAGGGCAGCTTGCTATAATATGTCATTTTATGGAGAATAAAGACCCAAAGATAATTTCAAAAACATGTTGTGTCCTGTCATTAATGATAAAAGTGCATTAATTGATTGGGCTGTCATCAAAATAAGAGATGTTAGGTCTGTGATTTTTCAAATTGCTTCTTAGACATTGAAAACCAAGTGATTACTCAATTCAATTGTTATAATAATTTTTACTATAAACGATTATTATTATTATTATTGCATAAAATACATTTCAAAATACCCTAAAGTACCTACCAAGAATTTCTAGTTGAGGAAAGGATTGTTATCCAAAACATGCTTCTTCTTTTACATTTCCCTTTTTCTATCTAAACTGACACTTGGTTCTTTTATCTTTATCTCATTCTTGTCTTTTCCAATAGTACACACACTGTATATTTTCTACCTCCTACTATCTGATAATACCTGAATATATTAAAGAAGAACTAAGATAATTCTGGCCTTGTGAGGGATCTGATGCAATAGAATGATACCTTGGGATAAGGGACTCAAGAGAGGTCAGAGAGAGGCAAATACAATAAAGGAGGGCTTTTAAAGATGGTATTTCCTATTCACAAAAGATGCATTCTGGTGTCCCAGAAACCTGTTGTTAAGTATTATCCTAAATCTCTGACACCATCTTGTCTCAGACTTTGATTTACAGTTTATATCTCAGTTTGGGAAGATATTGCCCAATACCCTTCACTGATGCATCCATCTGTCAACTTCCAGTCCCTCTCTAAGACCCATGGTGTCCAGATGGATTTTATCATCTGGGGAGTAGAGCAATGTTCCTCAAATTATGAGTTGCTCACAGAATTAAATCAGTATTTTTGACCAACATTTTTTAATGAAATGGAATAAAGTAAAATTGTCAGCAAGAATATACCAAACAAGGGAACAAGGGACATTACTACTTTATTAAATATATTTCTTTTGCTTATAGTTTATGTGTATATGTGTGTGTGTGTGTGTGTGTGTTTGGATCCTAATTCAAATATATTAATTACTATAGGCTGTTGTCAAAACATTTAAAAGGTGCTTTACTGGTTTCTTACATTTGTGAAGTCAATATTGCTTGTCCATTCATAAAGCTATTTGAGAATTGGCTAATAAGAATCAGTTTAACTTCCTCTCCAAGAACCTATATCATAACCATGCTATTTCTCTGACTTCCCAATAACACACATATCCTGGGTTTGACCAACTGAGGAAAAATGACTATTTAAGCGGAGTCAAGTGGAGTCTTATGAAAATTTCTCTTACATTGTGCCAGGAAGTGATTTTTTAAATAGAGGAATATTCGTACCTTAGGCAGGGAGGTAGTGAAGGTGGAGGGGGGCAGAGGGAGAGAGAGAGGGAGAGAGAGAGAGAGAGAGAATATATGAATTAGAAATCATTCCCTGCTCCTTTATTTTTGTCCATACATATCTTCCTGACAGCAAGAATCACCCATAGAAGGTAACCTATGATCAATCCTGTCTCCCCATGAAGCCACCATCACACCTTTCATATGCAGTTGAGAAGTTCAGTCACTTCATATTCTGCTTCAGGAACACATAGAGTTTGCTAGAGTATTAGGCTAAGTGACCATAATAATAAAACACTTTTAACTGCCACTCTGAGAATATGTCCCTTACAAGCACTTCAGGAGCTGTAACAACCAAATTATTGTTACTTACTTCCATTATCCTTGGCTGTGTGACTCACCTTGGCTCTGATCTCTGGCTTTCAGTTCTTGTCTCAGATCCCATCATTAAGCATCATATTTTGACATATTTCTTTGAACTGACCCTCTGCCCTCTCTGTAGGATAGAACTTTGTATTTAAGCTTGGTCTCTGAATACTTCCCAACTTAATGCAGCATCACTCAAGCCAGCTAGATCAGCCGCATATAGTTTTCCAAATGTGGAAAGGAGACTGGAAACACTTTTGAATTACCAATGCATAGTCTGACTTAACTTAGCCTCTTCCTCTCACTACCTGCACACTGGTGGAAAAACTTTTGGAAGCAAATCAAAAGTGACTCTGTGAAATAGGAATGGAAGACAGAATTGAATTCACTTATGACTCTGTAATCTTTACTTCTCTTCTCTGCTCAGCTGCATCTGTCATTTTCTCTCAAAATAATTTCAAACTAAGACTGTCCTAGATCACATTTTTCTAGAAGCAGATTCTGAGCTAAAGATTGAGGAGCAGGAGATTTCGTTAAGGAAGTCCTCTGTGGAGAGATCACTAAAGGAGTGACTGCAACAGGGGGGACAATGGGGAAATCCAGGCTTAGCCTGGATGCAGTGTACTCTGCCCAATCATGGAGTACCAGCCATACATCACATTTGGAGAGTCTGTTCTCTACTAGCCAAGGAGTGGTGTTTTTGTACTCTCACACCAGTTGGTCCATTGGGAAGTTCACTGGGGAGAGAAAAGCCTGGAAGCAGTAGTGGTGATGCCCTCAAGGAACTTTGCTTCTCCATACCCAAGCCTAATCCTCTGGAACAAAGCAGGCCAGCAATGTGTCAGGGAGCCCAAGAACTTGTCAAATGACTCCTCTTCTGGGAAATCTGGGCCAGGCAGCTGGAGCCTCCTGAATAAAGGTATGTGCTTATTTTGCTAGTCTGAAAGATTGAAGCTATTTTCTAAGATCATGGAAGAATTTTTACTACAGTTCTATTTCCGACCAAAAGAAACCATATTTTGTAATTGTTAGGGTCAGAATGGTGTTGCCTAGAGTCCTTATTGACCACAGTGATATGAAGTGACGAAAGACTAATTCTATTTATTGAGTACTTATTATGGCCCAGGCCCATTTTAAAATAAGAATGTGTTTTATCTCTTTTAATCCTTTTTTTCAACCCAATATGATCACATTAGCATGCAGCAGTCGGGTGGTCTGACTTCAGAGCCTGTGCTTCCCTGCAAAGATACTAACGTAGTTTCTCCAAAATAGAAGAAACCATGGCTTCCAGGCCTAATTTCTGCAAATAAAACTTCTACCACCACCCCCCTACCCAAAAAGGGAAAAATAATTAAAATCTCCAGCTCAGTGGAAGAAGAAGCCCAAGCTGGTCCTCATTAAGCTGGATTCTAAGATAGGCAAGGCATGACAACATACACAAGGTTTCTGAAGTGGGAGTGGCATCATAAAAAAAAAATCCTAGTATTCTGATTCCTTTCTCTTCTAAGAGAAAGTTTGTTTTCTGACCAGGCTTTAGAATCACTATGCAGACATTCAGAGTTCCCAAGCCTTACAAAGATTAGGGTGCATTTTTGATGTCAAATTCAAAATAAAAATAATATTGAACTATAAATCAATATAATGAGGCCTAATAGTCTTCAGAATTTACCCATCTTGGTTACTTCTTTCCTTATATTGAATATATCCATTACTTTAAGAATTCTGTGTTCTCCTTTGTTTGGGGCAAGGTGAGGGGCCCTAGCTATTTTGGTGCCTTAGGTACCAGCTGACTCTGATGGTTGAGTGAATACTCAGCATTGTCACCTCCCTTTTTCTTCTTCCCAATGCCACCCTTCAGTGTGACACACACACACACACACACACACACACAGCTTCACACCAAAAGTTAGCTTTTTCAGCATGCAGTTCATGGTGTTTATTAATCTCACCTATAAAAATATTTTCTCTCAGGGATAAAGGAATTTATCTCTTAGGAATAAGATTTAAAAGCACATAGGATTTTCTTTTACGGAGCTGCCTTTCTTTACAAACAGTGGGAGGCTTGCTCTTTCCCCCCCTGGCTATGCAGTTGTGTCCATTGTATGGTGCTCTTTGGTATTGCTACACTTTCTACTACAAACTGAGTTTCCCCCATCACTGCCGCTTTCTATTGTTCTCCCCTGCAGAGTTCCTCACCTGGTTTCCTTCCACCAACAGCAGTTTGTGAGTCTTCGATGCTTTGCTGTTTATATTAAACTGTGAGTTTGTGTCAAAGAAGCTGTGAATTCATTACCAGAAGGCTATGATTCCTTCCTAAAATTCGTTACCTGGTTTGTCCTTCATTATTAGTTGCTTTCCATTTAGAGTTGTATTATGTTTTGTACCAAATTGTTTTCCTAAGTGCCTTTTTAGAACAAAATGGAATAAAATGCTTTACCCTAAAGTATGTACGGATGTATTTTTTTATCTTTCTGCTTTAAAAATTATTTTTCCAGTTGTTTCCCATATATGATTCTTGCCAACTCTTCGTTTTAGATACGTTTGCTTCTGAAAAAAAATGAATTCAAGTTTTAGATAATTATTGACAATATATTTATATAGCACTTGTACTAACATCAAATCAATTTTGAATCAATACCAGCTAGTCATATTAGGATGTAACATGAGATCTCATCTTTTTCTCTGAGATTTCTAACTCTGACATCTTTCCACATTAGGGGCAAATCTATTAACGTCATACCATCTTTGTCTTATCTTTGTCTTCCTAAGCCTTAGTTTCCCCAAGTGTTCAGTGAGATATGATGTAAAAGGCCCCCTTGTGCTGTGTAGACTAATGACCAAAATTATTGGATTAATGTTTGGAAAGTGTTTCAGAATTCTCTTAAGAAAGCTATTATATAAGTAGCAAGTACTATTATTATTTTGCTATTTCAGTTTCCTTATTTTTCATCTCTCAAAGTCATTTGGGTCATTTACTATGAAATTTTCTGATTCCTTGACAATTTTTAATGGCTCTTTGGAGAGCCTTTTGAGGGCTGTTCAATCCCCTTGTTGATGATCCATCTGCTTATGGAGTTCATGCTTTTTTCACAACACATTAATATTCAGGATTAAAAAAAATAGTTGTAGCTATTTTGTGTCTTTATAAAATTGCTTATCTTTTGGAGAAAAATTTATGATCTTGCTTTCTGAATTGGATTTTTTATTTTTTTTGTAGACTTTCTTGGTGGGGAAGTGGAAACAGAGCTTAGGAGTACCAATTATTAATGATATTGTTTGGAGGAAATATAGTTGAGCATTGTCCTTAAAGTATTCTCTGAAACCACCCTAATGCTTATTCCTATTGAACAGCAATCTTTATGCTGCCTAGATGAGAGTCAAAAATTAACAATGCCATAGTTCTTAATTAAACTGGTTTAGATTGCAACTTTTGTGGAAGATGAAGAAGCATTTTTGTTTTATTTAACAAATGGTACCTCTTATAGGCCAGGCTCCTTATGACATGAAAGAATGAATACAGGGGAGGAACTGGGGAATGAAACTGACCAAATTATTTTATATGCATATATAAATATATTACAATGTACCCCATTATTATGTGTAAATATAATGCACCAATATATTTTTTAAAAGAGGGAATATAAAAAATTTAACAATGACAGTTCTTTGACCAGAGCAAATGCTATGAATTTCTGTGCTTCTTTTATCAAAATTTACATTTCTCACAAATTGAGAAATAGAAAGGGACAGCATATTTTTTTGGCTTTATTGTGGTTTAAGCTCCTGTGAAAAGAAAGTGGAGCCATAGAAGGGTTTCTTCCACAGGAATATATAATAAAAATTCTGGAGTGAGAAAGAATGAGTAAAACTAGTCATTAAAAGTATGTCATTGGTTAGTAGCAAAATGATATCTATAAAAAGGTTGAGAATTTTTATTAAGTTTTATTTCCACATGTAACTCAACTAAAAATGGTCCAAAGTAAGTTTAGCAGATATAAAGTTACCCTTAGGAGTGTCAAATAAAGAACATGTACAGAGTCAAACTCAAGTTTCCTTGTCTTGGTAGTTTCCCCAAAATAGATTTTTTTTCCTTGACTCGACAATAGTAAATAGTTCTATTTTTTAAAAATGAGTAGTACTCATTTCTTATTTTGATAATCAGCAATTAAGAGGAAATAATTAAACACTATCCCACCATTATTATTTTACTAAATTTGAGGGTAAGTAAATAGCTTCAATTGATGAGAGTTATACATAGATTGTTTCTCCTAAAGAAGAATGTCATTGATTACGTATGGAAGGGATTAGAAAAGTTTTGAAGTTGCAACCTCTGTCTCAAGCAATTGTTTGAATAATGTCTCCAATGGAAGAGAGAATTAGTGAAAGTCTTTAGGGAACTTTTCAGGAGGGAATGAGCTGTCCCCACCTGAACCACTGATTGCTGGGCCTCACTAGTATGGTCGGACCAGTCATTGTGAGCCCCTGAGAAGGGAGAATTCTTGTCACAAAATACGTTGACTCTATACTTAATCCAGAGCTAAAATTCATTTATATAAATAAATAAAAATATAAAATTAATATCATATATAGTATAGATAAATGCAAACGAGCCATTCTCCAGGACAAATAACCCAGTTTCTCTTGTAAAACAGTAATATAGGTGTTTTTGTCATCTTTCTTGCTGCTGTGATTAAAGGATCTGAGCAGAACAACTGTAGAGGAGGAAAAGATTGAGGACTCATGGTTTCAGTCTTAGCCTATAGAAGGGCAGTTCCATTCCTCAGGGCTGGAGGTGAGTCTGAACATCATGGCAGGAGATTGTGGCAGAGGGAAGTGGCTCACATCACAGTGATCAGAAAGCAGACAGAGAGAGTCTCCACTCTAGATGTACAAAATATATACTCCATAGCCATGCCCCCAGTGAACCACTTCCTCCCGCTACACCCACCTGCTTCTAGTCACCACTCAGTTAATCCCATCAGGGATTAATTTACTGATTAGGCCAAGGCTATAAGCCAAACATTTCTCCTGCCAACTTCCTTGCATTCTCACTTGTGAGCTTTTTGGGGGGACCACATCTAAACCATAACAGTAGGGAAAACAAATAAGAGGAGTGGTCTTACTTCAGAAGAACCACATTTCATGGGTAGATCTCATTTGAACCCAGATTGGGATAAACCAATGGTAAAAAAGGACATTATTTAGAGACACACAGGGAAATTTGATTGTGGGGTATACACTGAGAAATCAGTGTTATTAATTTTTAGGTGTGATAGTGGCATATTAATTGTTTCATCAAATGTCATATTTCCAAACAGATATGTACTGAAATATGTGAGTGAAATAAAAGGAAGTCCACTGAGACTTAGAATATTCCAGCAGAGATTAAAAAAAATAGCTGCATCAAATGCAGCAAAATCTTGATGGTTATATGGAGAATCATTATTCTTTATCCTTTTATTTATTTCTGAAATTTTTTAAAAAGTATTTTTTGTAGTTGTAGATGGACAGAATGCCTTTATTTTATTTGTTTATTTTTATGGGGTGCTAAGGATTGAACCCAGTGCCTCACGCATGCTAGGCAAGCGCTCTACCCACTGAGCTACAGCCCCAGCCCTATTTCTGAAATTTTTAGAATAAAATAATTTCTAAGCAAGGAAAATTATGTGTTTTTAGAAAGTACTTCAAATTTCCTCTTTCTTCACTGCTAAAACAACGATGCCATTGGAATCCTGTGCATTGTCCTGCCAAAGTAGTTTCATGAAAAATTGATAGGTTAGGATAATCTTTTTTCACTTATTATGGCTCTGAGTGGGATAATCTTTATTCAAGTTCTTCAGATCTGAGTCTTCCCTAGAGTAACATCTATGCTGTTCTTCTTACCCTATGAAGGGAAAGGCGCCCCTCAAAGCTGTAGAATTCTTAGAAACATCAATTGAGATAGTCATTATCAGACTTCTCAAAATTTATGAACATTCTGAATTTTCCATTAACCCATGTGAATGGAATTGTGCTTCATCGACTAGGTCTTCATTAATTTATTCACTGCTACCACAGGTTTTAAAACTTTTAAGGAGTACAAAGAAGCATTCACTCACCAGTTAAAATAAGATACTGAGAGTTCCTTCACATTGTCACACACTTCTAATAGATTTGAAACTTGTTCTGAGACTGGTCAGGCATCCTTGTTCTTCTGCAGTATGGTCCATGTTAGTTAGTCCCTTTGGCTAACATTCAATCTCACTTCTGAATATTAAGCAAATCTGTAATCATATTTGAAGACTCGGTGCAAGTATACTCTGTAATGTGTGAAAGTTGTGCATGCTCCTTGCATCTATTATCCCTAGTTCCAGCACTCCTTAGAACAGCTGCCTTTTCTTATTTGTTAGATGTTGGTCTCCCTAACTGAATAATAAGATCCTCCAGAACAACAAAGATATCCTATCTTTGTGACTTTGTGTCTTCAGTTAGCATAGGGCTTCACGTATGTTTGAAACTCTCCAGATGTTTATTATATGAGCAAGTGAAGAAAAGTCTGTACAGTTAGTGTAACTGCATTTGTGGGAAGTCTTCCCATTGAGATGTCCTTATTGAGAGAAATACTTCTCAGTTTCTCTCTTTCCAGTCCCTGAGGACTGTGCTTTTGGCATCCTAGGCAGGAGAAAGACAATCTGGCCAACCCAGATGTCTTGGGACTGGTTTTGCATGTTTTTAAATCCAAGGCTCTTTTTCTCTTAAAGCTCAGCAACTTTGTCTTAGGACATACTCCCCATGGTTTCCATTCTATTGCAGCCAACTTCTCTTCTTTTTTTCCAGCTTTACCACCAGCAGAGCATCATCACTTCCTGACAGACTTTCTATCCTGTGGATTTTCCCAAACTCATTTTCTATTTACTGTTTATTGAAGCCCTCTGTTAGTATGGAATAAAGTCTGAACTTGACATTGTCTCTTACTATTCTATGTTATATTGCATATCAAAGACAACTTTCCCTAAACCTGAGTCTGACATCTGGGACCACTCTTTGTAGAGTCCTTCTTTGCAGAGCCAAAGATCTGAGACCTTCACCTATTCCACAGATTATTTTCTGCTACTGCTGAATTCTTGTGGGGAGAATAGTGGATAGGTCTTCAAACCTATGGGAGGGGTTCCCATGGGAGGGGTTCCCACCCTCCTTCCTTGAGCTCATTCCCCCCAAATGCACTGTATCTTTCTGAAATGCAAGTAGGAGGCTGGCTTTCTGTTGGGCAGAAGCAGGAACTTCTGTGATTTTTCTCTTCACTTACAGCAGCAGAAGTCCTCTGTTTACTCGAGAAACACAATTTGTGTGAGTTAATTGAAAGTTCAGAATGCCCATAAACCTTGAGAAGTGTGATAATGACTCCCTTCCTCAATTGATGTTTCAAAGAATTCTATGACTTTGAGGGGCTCCTTTCTCTTCACAGGGTAAGAAGAGTAGCATACATATTACTCTTTGAAAGGTTCAGAAGATTAAGAGTTAGAGCATTTAAATAAAAAGTTATAGAAATTATTTAAGAAACTACTGGAAGTAGGTCTTGCCTTCTCAAGGTCTTCTTAAAACAACTTATGCTCATGTTCAATTAGAAAGCAAGAGCAATGTTATGGGGATTATGTAGAAAAGATGGAAAAGTATACTAAGGGAAAACAAAAACAATGAGGATAAGTGAAAGATGTTAGACAGGAAAATAATTGTACCCAGTGTCCTTTATGTAGGGAGGCCAAATGGGGCAGCATCAACTTGTCCCTGGTACAAATGCTAAGAAATTAGTCCAATAGGTTAAGCACTGAATACCCAATTTTTGTCTATGTCCTACTTGGATCTTTGCAGATGACCATGGAAATGCTTAGAACAATATTATTTTCTCAGAACTCGTAAAGGAGAGAGAAATAATGTCAGGAACAAAAAGCAATAGGTCTGGCATAAAGACAAAAAAAGAAGAAAGGTATACTCCTGGTACTTTTCTGGTGACTAACAAGGACCCTTTCTTGCATCATCCTACCATTTCTGAATTTACTCTGATATGTATCCAACTATGAAAATAGAGAAAGTAAAATTCGAATTAGTTTTACATCCTCCACATGTGAATTCTCAAGCTCATCTTCTCTGGAGAGAAAAAAAGAAGATATTTTATGTAACCCTCATTAAGTGGCTCTTGAGATAGCACACTCAGGGAATGTGGAATAGATGCAGCCCAAGATATTGTCCACTGGGTTTCTTCTTGGTGTATATGCCAAAAACAAACCACCAAAGAAAGTCTCCACAGTGATAGTGACTACAACTTCATTGCTTTTTCCCCGCAGAAATCTAGCTTTGGGAGATCTCATCAATTGCTTTTTCAATGCTGTAGGAGATCTTCACTTCTCATGAGACAAAGAGCAGCAAGGAGTAAAACAGAGTGTGAGATAAAGTATCACCAAATGAAAGGAACTGTTATGGAGAGCTTTTTGGCAAAGGCTATGGCAGCCTCTGTGAATCTTGGATTAGTTTTATGACAGAGAAGCCATAGAGCACTGTGTCTCTTGAAGTAGATAATTCTCAGGAGGAAGAATAAGGTAGTAGTGGCAATACTACCTGGACTGAAATTTTTGTGGCATTACTTACTAAGTCTGATGTTCAGTACATTATTTAACATTCTACGTGTCAATTTCCTTATATGTAAAATAGAAATAATAGCAGTACCTCTCAGGGGAGTTATGAGGATTGAGTTAACACATGAAAAGCATTTACAGTAGTGCTTTGCACATATCAAATACAATATGGATTGTTAATCAAATAAATGCCTAAAATGCTGACTAAAAAAAAGTGTTCTTGGATCATGAATATGTAGGGAAAATAAATTTCAATTTATATCAATATTTTATTTAATCCTTGTAAAATTCATATTTTCTGTTTGTATGAAAATTTGCTCTTTAAGATAACACATTACTCTTCAATAGGGTATAAATTGTAAGGGGTGTCTTGCAGTTATCCTTTTGTGCTGGATCACAAAAATTTGACAATTACTGTGTCAGATTCAGAATCAAGTTGTGAAAGTACAACAGATACTATATGGAAATATTTTGTGGGAGCATTGCTGTTGCTTTACATGATCAGTATTCTGGAGATATGAGTTTAACTCGTCTGGTTCATTTCTAAGAATATGTTCTTCTAAAGAACCCAAACTTCCTGAAAAGGGAAAACGTAATATACATGTGATTACTGTCAATTATTTCTAGTTGGATAATAAAAGCATTGATCACCTTATCAGCAAAAACTCAGATTCTCTCTCAAGAGAAGTGAATCTATGGGACAATAAATTTTGAAACTCATTGTTTAGTCCTTAGCTCAAGGCTGACATAATTTCAGGAGTAGTTTTAATACCACAGTTGTACAAAATCATGTGTAAGTTCAAGTAGAGAGGAACCTATTAGAGATTTTTCAATATGGCAATTCTCTTTCTTTATCTTCCCAAATTAACTTTCACTGGTGTCTGTTAGTTGCAATCTAATATTTTCAGAGTAGAATTTGCTGTGGAATTGATGTGGTAATGCAAAGAAAAAGATTAATAGAAACAATTGTGATTTGGGTTTAATAACAGAAGGTTATCAAGGTTTTCTACAACCATCAAGGTTGTAGAAAAACTGAAGATGACATATTGTTATGTTTTTTATTAATATAAGTTAGAATTATCCATTATAGTAACTCATCATTTTTTACTTAAATTAGATATCTCCATATCTCCAGTCTTCTTAAACCTAATTAATGGAATATAATATTTTCAATTATTTTAATGGGATAACAGGACACTCATAAAATCATGTAAACAGTTTTTAAGAGGCTATTTTTTTACTTAGTTGAATTTCCAAAATTCTAATGTATTCTACTCAAATACAAAGAAAGAAGATTTATGGGGCTTTGGAAAGATTTCTACAAAATTGGGCAGATGCTCACATGTATTTGCGTGCATTTTTAAATGAATGCACCTTGTTGTACTCCATCTGTTTGGTACTTTAAACTCTTTCTGGAAATGGCATCTCAAAGACTCCAGGAGCCTGACATACACACATACACAATAATAAGATTTCAGACTTGTTTCACAATGAAATAAAAACATAGTTGTGGACATAGTATGGCTTAAAATGTTTCTTTTATTAAGATTAAAACATTTTACAGAATAACATTATAATATATTTAGGATCATCTTTCTTGTTTACTTGTGTTGTTCTGTCTTTCTGAATGTCTTTGGTTATAAAAACGTCCTATTATGTTTTAAATACTGCTGGCATCAGAGGAGGAAATGTTAATGATTTGTGCTTACCACAGCACAAATTCCAATAAAGGTTAATGAACTTCTACTACTAGAGGAATTAAATATTCAATTTAAACCCAGGCCAGATGAAGAATATAATGATTCTCTTAAAATCTGCTATAATTGTACCTAAGCATTTCAACCCCAGTCTTATATTTTTGTGTCTAAATAAAACATGCTAGATAAACAAGGTTGTCTCATTTGAACTATAATCATTTAGTATTGACGTAGTAAATTTCCTTCAGCCTCAATTACAGAGAATGAACATGTTAGAATTTGGTGCACCATAAAGAAGAACAAATAGTTTTGTGAAATTGTTAGATGAAGATAACGAGATCCCTAAAAGTAAAACAATTTTCAATTCTGAAACTGAGATGAAGAGTAGAAGATTTTCCTTTAGTAATATACAATATACCAGAACTTCAGAGGACTAAGAAATGGAAAAATAACATTGTCTCATGAAAATTACTAACTCATATAACACAAAACTTTGAATTTGTAAGAAATTCTTTACATGTAGACGTAACAATTTACCTACTTAAAAGATGGGCATATATTGGGTTAGCATTTTAAATGGGATTCTAATTTAGGATGTCTCTTTAGGTTAGAATAAAGTTGACAGCTTTATTTTGTGTAAAGAATGCCAGTTTGTGTTTCCTAGGAAAGATCTTCCTTATTGAATTTCTTCCATAGAAAGTATGGACACCTGGAGATGGATGGATGCTCTTTGGGGAAAAATTCAAAGATCTTTCTTCACAATTCTATTTTAAATAGAACAGACAGCAAACCAGCCTGCTTATTCATTGATCTATTCATTCATTTAAGAAATTATTTTTACTAAGTGTCTCTTATGTGTTTGATGCTTCAAGAATCTTATCATATAGCTGTGAGAAAATCAGATAAGGTATTTTTCCTCTCCTGGAGCTTACATTTCCACAGAAAGAAATGGAGAATGAACATGGAATCCTAGCATATTAATAAAAGAGTCCCTTGTAGTCTCAAAATGTTCCATTGAGAGTGATAAATAATAAGAAATTACAAAGTCTCCCTGCTATGGTTTGAATTACTATCCCCCTAAAGCCAATATTTAGACACTTGGTCCTCAGTGTGTTACTATTGGGAGGCACTATGGACCTTTAAGAGGAAGGGCTTGTTGGGATGTTCTAAGGTCATTGAGAGGGCACTCTCCTTTAAGGGATTGTGGGAACTCTATTTCAATCTCTTTCTCTGCTTCCTAGATCACTCTGACACATAGTCCCGAAATCATGTGCAACCATCACTGGGGTCCCAAACCATGATATTTGACTTGAACCTCCAGAACTATGAGCCAAAATAAACCTGTCTTCATTTCATAAGTAGTCTATGTCAGATATTCCACTTCAGTAATGCAAAGATGACTAATATACACCATATATATGTATATATACATGTGTGTGTATATATATAGATATAGATATATAGATATATCATGTGACAATAGTATTGTCAAGATCAATAAGCAAGTAAAGGAAAATGGAGCATGGAGGAATGAATGCAATCACTATTAATATAGAATGCTAAGGAATGCCTTTGAAGGATAAACAAGGGAGGAAGAAATGTAGATGATACAGGGAAGGATGCTCCAGGCAAGTGCAAAACACTCTGAAGAACAAGTATCTGGACCAATCAAAGACTAGCAGAGGCCATTGTGAGTTCTATAAAGTGGGGAGGGATAAAAATGAAGGAAAGAAGTCAGTGTCTTTTAAAGACTAAGTAAATGGATTTTTTTTTTTTTTTGCAGAATTTTGACAGAGGAGGGACATGCTTTGACTTATGTTTTAAAAGCATCACTCGATCTACTGTGTTGATGATGTGCTGAAGCAATCAAGAGTATCGGTAAGGAGGGCAGCTGCAGGGATACTCCAATAGTCCAGGAAGAGGAGATGGGTTTGGAAAAGGTTGATAGTGGTGTTATGTGGAAAAAAATGGTTAGATTTTGAATACACAGGCATTTTCTACTTAAAATATCCCTAATAGATATTTTTTATTAGGATATCTTTTGGTTTTTTAGTTGTCACATTTTATGGTATACACTTATTGCCCCATAAGTTTTAAAGATTATCCTAATATAGGAAAAAATCAGTATTTTTGTCCCTTAATCTCAATAAAACATTTTTAAAAATATAATAGGCATGATAAATCTCAACTGGAACTCAACAATAATTGCTAGATCATCAGAATTATATGTAGATATTTGACTGACAACAAATTGTTAAAAAAGAGTATGAACATCTTAGATGATGCTATTTGGAGGGGTCTAACAATCCTCTGTAGAATATTGATAGGCATTATTCTGAAACATGAAATGATAAGGTGAGGAGCTTTGCATTTTCAAATGGCTCATACTTTATAAAGCTGTTCAAAAAACAATGGGCATGTAAGTGTGTAAATCTTCATTTTACAATTTTTAAGCAAACACGTCAAGTCTTTTTTAAATTTTAATCTTCCAATGTCTGTGAATATTCAATGACAGAGAGTCTTGACCAAGCATTCTGAGTCTGAAACTTGCCTGAAATTGCGCCCATTGGTCACCCAGATAGTCAGTGACATCACCTTCTAGAACAAACACTGTTTTAATCATCTTCCCTTCTTCCTTCTCAACTCTTGCCAAGTTACAAGAGTCTACCTTTCTTGGTAAATAAATATAAGGAACTAATTTTTATTTTAAGTGTTTGCCTGAATTTTTTCTCTGACATATATTATTCATGAACAGTTTTGAGGCATTTTACAACCTAACAGCTTCTACTGTGTGATAGATGCACTAGAAATGTAGTGGGTGGATTTGGTTTGACATCACTCATTGTATCCCCCCACCCTCAAGATGTGAACTAGTTTTCTCGTAATTCTTCCTACAGAATACCTAATGCTCAGGCATACTCATGTGAAGTGGGAGTTACCTATCTTTTAAAGATAGGGCCTACTGGAAAGAGGTGGCCAAGGATTCCAGGGGTCTTGGCCTGAGCCAACTGGAAGGATAGTGTCCTATTTGCCAAAATTGGAATTATTATAGAATAATCAGCTCTTAGAAAAAAATCAGAAATTCTGTTTTGGGCATACTTCATTTCAGATGCCCTTTAGATATCTTTGTTGACATGTGAAGTAGGTAGTTGAATATGAGTCTGTTGTTCAGAAGAGAAATCCAGACTGGAAAGGGGATATTGGTTTACCTGTATGAGCTGATAGCCCTGAGATTTATTGTGATCACATAGTAAGTGAGTCTAGTTAGTAAACAGGGTTTAAGAAGGATCCCAGGGACCATTCATCAATTAATATGAAGGTTATTTAAAAACAAATAACTAGTGAGAAAGATGAGTAGGGACAGCCAGGGAGCAGCCAGAGAGATAAGAAGGGAGCAAAGGTGGAGGAGGGGCCTGAGGAGTCCAAGGTAGAAAGTTCCCTATCCCTTTATCCCTTTAAGAAAAGGAAGTGATCAATTTTGTCAAATGTTGCAGATGGAGTAAGAAAAGGGCAGATATTTAACCAATGAACTTGGCAGCCTGGAGGTCATTGGTGATGTGCTAAGGGATATTTCTTTGGAAGAGAGGGGTCAAAAAGCTGTAATCCTGACAGAATGGGAGAAAATGGGAAACAATGAGAACAGATGACATTTTGAAGAATTCCACGGTAAAGAGAGCAAAGAGGTGTAATTGTAGCTGGAAAGACATTTGGGATCAGAAAAGGTTTTTGTTAGTGATTTTTTTTTTTTTTTTGTTGTTGTTATTTTGTTTAAGATGACAGATTCAATACCATATCTGTAATGTTGGAAGAAATTTAGAAAAATGGTTGATATGAGAACATATTTATTAGCTGTAGGGAGAACTTGGAGTGGGTGAGGGACTGGATCTGGAGCACAAGCGTGAGTGAGTGAGTGTGATGGGTGCTGGTGGTGGTGGCCTTCATAGCACATTAGCAACTCGTCTTTAGAATGGAGGGAAAAGCAGAACATGTGGGCATGGATGGAGGTAAGTAGCCAGATGTAGTGGTGGGAGCTTATGCAGTGTCTCTTCCAATTGTTGGAATTTTTCTTGGTGTACAAACTAGGCAAGTTCGTAAGCTGAGTGCCCAAGATGGGTCTGAAGTTCTTATTAAAAATATGATAACCATAGGTCAGGAACTATTAGTAATGCCAAGAGCGAGGAAAGGCGGGGGTGATGTGAAAATAGAAGTCACTGAGTTAAATAAATGTGAGGCAAAGGTGTTGCAGAAAGACATCAAGATGAAATGGAGGCTTCCACAGAGACTTGCCATAGTAGGTAGAATAGTTATTATTCAAACAGAAGATTGCAAGTCTGCCAAAGTGGGCTATCAAATTGTTATCAATGTTTATAATACTTTAATATCTGACAGGGAACCTAAGACTCTTTCTGCCTCTATTCTGGGGCTTCAAAGATTATAAACAATTCAAAGATACCTAGTTACTCTATGTCTTAATTCAAGGAGTTAGTCTACCTAACCAGGATGTGCTAAAATATTGGGAGACTAGTTAAACAGTTTATTCATCTCCTACCTCTATTATCTGTATGTGGAAGAAGTTGTGGAATGAGTTTTTGCATAGAGTTACTTTCACTTCCTTCCTCAGGTGAACTAGTCCTAGGGAAACCTCCTTGGGAGATGAAAACGTGTCCCCTAGAGTTGTAGCCTGGAATGAAAGAGCAAAGAGCATTGGGAACAGGCTGAAAAAGAATTGAGGTACACTTCCACTCCAGAAGAACAAGAATGCATGAATTTCTCAGAGGCAGTGTGGTTCATGGAAGAAAGCGGATCCAATATAATTTTAAGAGATTCCCAAGTTTTCATCCCAGATCCAGATGATCTAACAGGGAAAACACAAAACAAAACACTACAGGGGAACTGTGTGATGCAGCAACTCAAGAGAGCAGAAGTAGGTGGCAGGATGGCTAATGTCTAGTCAGAGAACCAGCTTTACCTGCATCCAGGGAACTCTGGCTTTCCTCTACAGAGCTTTCTGAAGAAAACAGAGTTTGCATCTGGAGAGTCCTGATACCCTTATGCCAAGTAGCACTCTCTACTGTTGTCCTCATCCTTTCTGTCTCTGTGCTGGATCTAGAGGAGTCTTGAAACTTCTATTAGAGTTAAGAGAGGCAGTGGAAGAAAGAATAAGATACCACATTCCCCTCCCCACCACAAGCTTTCAGGCCTGAAACAGGCCCTAGTGAAGGTGGAGTGGGACCTGGTGGAGAAGACTTAGCTTAGATATGTTTCAATTTAGGGTATTCCATTAAAGGGCACTGCTATTTTATTGCCCCAAGTGAGACTGTTACTAAAATGATTACAGGAGCTATAGGACCTGTGCAAGATGTTGTTATGTTTTGTATATGAGGGGTCCCCCCAAAGCTCCTGTCAATGCAGGAATGTTTGGTGTCAGATGAATAGATTATGAGAGCTGTAATCTAATCAGTGGATTAATCCATTTGATGGATTAATAATTTGAAAGGGCTACTATACTAGTTACTATAGACAGGTAGCCTGATGGAAGTAGGTGACTGGGGATTTGCTTTTGGGTAGATATTTTGTCCCTAGAGAGTGGAATGCTTTCTGCTTCCTATTTGCCATGTCCTGATCTGCTTTCCTCCACCATGCCCTTCTGCCATGATGTTCTGCCTCATCCTGGGTCCAGAGTCATGGAGTCAGCTGACCATGGACTGAATACCTGAAACAATGAGCCAAAATGTACTTTTCATTTTCTTGGTTGTTTTTGTTAGTTTTTTTTGGTGACAGCAATTAAAAGCTGACTAATAGATATCTTCCAGGAATGAGGAAGGAACTGGTCCTGGGCAGATTTGAAGGATAATGGGGAGAAATGAAATTGAGTCATAATTCACCTGTGGAGTCTGCTTTTTTGATGTATCAGGTAATAATTCTTACTATGACTGTGGATATCCTGTGTATTATTAAGGAATACTGAGCCCAGCAGTTCTTCCCATATTGGTTGGATGGGTAGTACTGGGTGCCTTTCTACAAATTAATGGAACATCAAGTTGATCCCAAAGAAGGACAAATATTTACTAGAACATGAGAGAATATTCAGTTTTGAATATATAAAGAAACATTAATTTTCCTACTCTTTTAAAAAAATTAATTGGCATTGAATAATCATACATATTTACAGGGTACAGTGTGATAACATAATACATATACAACAGGTAATGATCAAATCAGGGAATTAACATTTTCCTTTTCTTAAGTATTTATCTTTAAAAAAAAATTTTTGGTACTGGGGATTGAAACCAGCTGGGCTTTACCACTTAGCCATTTCCCTAGCCCTTCTTATTTTCATTTTGAGACAGGTTCTTGCTAAGTTGCTAAAGATTTCACAAAGTTACTGACGCTGGCCTTGAACTTGTGATCATATTGTCCCTCAACTTCTCAAGTTGCTGGGATTCTAGGCAATATCACTTCTTTATTTGAGAAACCTTTAAACTCCTCTTCTAATGGTGGCCCAGTGATGAAGAGCAATTGAATGAAATGAACATGATAAAATTTATTTTATGATTTCCAATATCTTCAAAAATATTAATTCTAAACTGTTCTTAAATATGTCACCAGAGATTTCAGTTTTAAATCTCTGTGCCATAAAAATTTGAAAGCAATGCAATATAGCCTATCGGTCATGGTTGAGCAACTAAACCATACCCTGAGAACATCACTTATTTTTAAAGGCCTTGAAATGGTCACGATGAAATCATTGATACATCGTAAGAATCAGTTTTGGCATCAAATAGGTCAGTATTTATATTCCAGATCTGTCCTTCATTTGAGTAGAGTAGCTATCTCCAAGGAGCCTACTGTGTGTGTGTGTGTGTGTGTGTGTGTGTGTGTGTCTATTACCCAGTCTCGATGGTATAATGAACATTACTCCTTCTCTTCCTTAAGGCCAAGGCCAATACCTTTTCAAGTTTGCTGTCCCAGGATATTATACAGTGTAGGCTCTCAGTAAATGATGTGCTCACTGTTCTCATTTCAAATTCATGACCACTCACGTCAAGAAGGCCATCCTCAGACATTATCCTGGCCCATTTACTCTCCCACTCTCCTAAAAGCCATTCATATCCTTTTATTTCTCCTGAAATATCCAACTCCTCCCCTTTATCTGTTTGCAAATGTTCCCACAACCTTTATGACTCCTTTCTCATCACGGGGAAAAATTTCTCTTGAAACGATTCCTTCCTCAAATACTGATGAACTTCAGAACATTTTTAACAGCAGATTCCCATTTTTTTTCTTTCCTAATGAGATCTTATATAGAACATGAAAGTAATACTGCTCTATCTGGAGCATAGGGCCAGACTGGAATGCTGAAGGTCGTAGAGCCCTGGATGCTCAGCCAGACCCTATTTGTCACCTCCTTCACCCATCCCAACTGCATGCAGACCAGGAAGTAGTTCTAGAAATATTCCTCTCTTCTTGCTACTCCATTTTTTTTCTACTTTCCAAGTCACTCCATTATTCACGGAAATATGTAAAACACTGAGATTCCCCTGACATAGTAAATGCTGGCTAAGCGTCAGCCATTGTTATTATCTTTCGGCCTGGAGAACAGTTTCTCTTCTTTCTCTTTCCTAAACATTGGCTTTTCACTTGAGTTTCTCAAGTTGGTACTCCTTAAGATTTGATTTCACTTTCCTGCGTCAGTGATCTTATCTCATCTAGTACCATCTCTCACTTCTTCAGTGAAGGAGTTCTTCAGGGCACCCATAGTTCTGCCCTGCTAGTCCCACCTCACAGGGTATTGCCCAACATCTTTCTCCTCCAGAGAGGCATTGCCACATACTTTATCCCAAGTTTCTTCTCTTGTCCTCAAACCAGGTCCTTTTCCCTGTTTCTGTTCATGGTCAGATTATTCTGTATCCAGGCCTAACACCTCACAGTTATCTTTGAATTCTTCATCTCCCTGGTGCCGCTCACCTCTTACCTCCTCTACTATCTCTAAAGCCACTGCCCCAGTTTAATATCTCCATGTAGCTTGTGAGAGCTAAAGCATTAAACACTGAGGTAGTTCCACTACCTCTAGCCTTCTGCACAAATCTGTCACACTTGTTGACAAACTGACCTTCCCAAAGTACAGCTCCATTTTTTTTCCCACTACTCCAGCCCTGGAATGGCTTCCCTTTACCAATTGAATTAAAAACTCACTCTTCTCCATAGGATTCCTGGCTTTCTGCAATGAGTCCCCAAACTATTTTTTTGAGCTGTATCTTGTTTAATTATTCCATATAAATTCCACATTTAAGCTGAATTACAACTTTTGCTGCTCTTTGAACACATTTCATTTTAGAAATACATTCCTTTGTTCTTTCTCTTTCTGCATCTAGAAATCATGCCTGTATCTCTTAAATTTCTAGGTAACTTCTGAGGCAGTATAATAAAACCACTTAGAACATGGGCTTTGGAGTCAGAGCTGGGTTCAAGTGCTGCCATTTAAAGGCAATGCAACCTTGGGTTAGCTGCTTAGCTTCTCTGGATCTAAATTCTACATTTGCAAAATCATGATGAATATAAACATCACAAAATTGCTGGGAGAATTAAATGAGATAATATGTAACCTTGAAATTTAAAGCACCTAAGGAGTGACAAAAATAGTAAGCACCAGTAAATTTTCTGTGACACATCAGGCACAGTCCTCAGGTCCTCTGTACCTGCTGTCCTGACTGAAATGCTCTTCCCACAGATACATGTTTAATTTAGTCTCCTAGGTCCTAATTAAAATATCATTTTTTCAAAGATGTCCTCCCTACCTAACCTAAGAGAATTCACCATTTCTGATGTTCTCTGTTCCTATATTTTGCTTCTTTTCTTTAAATAAATGAGCATTATATTATGCAGTTATTTATTTTGCTGTATATTGTCTGCCCCACTAGAATGGAAACCCCATAAGTCAGGTCTCAATCAGTTTTGTTTATTGCCCAAATCCCAGGCACCTAGAACAATGCCTGGCATATGAGAGAGTATTTATGGATATTTACTGAATGAATACTTGGCAAAATAAATTTCTCTAATACATCTTAACTTTAATAAGAGCCAGTTCCAAATACTATTACTATCATAAATCCTTTTGATTAGCCTCCTGGATTAGTTACCTCCTTCTATGAAATCTGTGCATATTGGACTTAGATATTTATATGTCCTCTCAGTACCGTTTGCCAGATCAAATGCTTCTCAAGGACAGGGGTACTCTTAATTCAAGGGTCAGCACACATATTCTGTAAAGGATAATATAATGAATGCTTTAGGTTCTGCAGCCCAGACAGTTTGTCAGAGCTGCTCAACTCTGATGTAGAACAACAATGAAAAACCTCACAGACTCTATATAATGAAGAACAGGTGAGGTTGGTGTTCACCAACAACTGCCCTAATTCATTAGTGTATATCTGCTGGCCTTTAGTACAGTGGTTTTTCTATAGAAGTCATTCAGTAATATGAAATTATTGTTTAATAAATATTTATTGATACATACAATATCATTATATATCAAGTGCCATGGATAGTAGAGACATAGTGATAGTGAAGACATTGCCATAAAATAATGGAAACAGTAGTAATTTTGTTGAATCCCTAGGGAGGCTCAATGTTATCTCACTGAATTTAGATAATAACCTGAAGAAATGGGCGCATAAACCTCCAGGAAGTCACCAGGAGGGAATAATAATCACTGTAATTATAGCAAGTAGCTCTTGATGTGTGTTAGGCATTGGGCTATGAACTTTATATGTATATTGTACAATTATTTAATTTGATTTTTACAACATGTTTTTGAAATAGGTAACGGAATCCCAATTTTATAGATAAAGGAAATGAGTTCAGCAAGTTTAAATAGTTTTCATGATACCATACAGTTTATAAGTAATAAGACATGGAGCAGGGTCTGCCCGACACTGAACCCTAGAGAGCGGCTGCCGTTCCACTCTGGAACTTTCAGAATTGAAGCACATCCAACAATAGCACTTTGGTGGAAGAACAAATTATTTATGATGAGTGATGTTTTGACTAAATCTGAACGTAAGTCCACATTTGAAGCCCTGTAACCCCCACCCTACCTATCAACCCATCTGCCACTGCTCACTCCCAAACCTCCCAGGTCTCTGAGGCTAGAGGGGACCTTGCAGGCTTCAGAGCAGGCTATACATATTTCCTTTGGTTTGTATTTATTTTCCACCTCTTCCCCACTGTATCTCTCTGATCTTCCACCTGCCTTCTCCTCTTATCCAGTGTTCTCTTAATTCAAGTGCCAGGACATCCATGAATTCTCCTGGCTTTCATTGGCTTATGATGAATTCTACTGGCTTTCATTGGCTCTATATTTTTTATAGAAAAAAAAATTTTCTTGGTGGAAAAGTAATTTTGATGCTTTTACAAACAGCACTTGATATTGATATTTAGCTTATTTTGTGTATCTATGGATGTCTCCTCCCTGAAATTTTAAGGACTTGAATCTCTTATGTCTTCTGTTTCTCTATCATAAAAACAAAATGCTGACACATAGTAGGTGCTAAATAAATATCTACTTAATTGCATTGAAGATACCAATAATAAATGCTTTTAAGTACATAATTTTTTGAAACAGTATTAATGTTTTAAATAAAATTAATGACATTAAATGAATGCATGTCTGTTATCTCCTAGAGGCATACATTTAATGAGATGGAAGGGCCCAGAAAGTACAATAGAACAGGAACACTTTTTACAAGTGTCAACTAAATATGAAGAAAGGCATGATTTCAGGGTCAGGATTCATTTTCTGCTTTTTTGTATAAATGAAAAGTTCAGGGCTGAAATAAGTACCCAAGTTATATTACTGTTGTAGAGATCCAAATAGCAATGCACAAAGCATGCTTCCATTGTTCAATCAAAAAACTGTTATTTAGCAGTCATCGCAGCCAGAACTGAACAACAATTAATATTAAGATCTCACTGTGCACATGGCACTGTGCTAGGCATTAGAAAGGGGTGGAAGGCATTTATTTTATTTAATCTCTGCTCTTAAGAAGCTTAGAGTTAAGATAAATGCCTTGAAAGAAGCATACACATCCATACATGTATTAATGAGAAATCTAAATGATAGGATGCAAAATGTGGGGGAAGAGAAGTACAAAACATTTTAGTGTTCTCTTGCTATTCTGTATTTTGATGCCACTTTGAATTGATTTGTAGAAAGGAGAGAAGATGAGTGGTACTGGAAATTCTGAGAAGAGAATAAAAATGTAAACGTGGTTAGTGGGAGGCTTGTATTGTGAGCTGGCTTTTATATTTCCTTTATTACCAGCACATAACTGGGGTGATCAATAGGTGTTTCATAATCCTCTGTTAATTTTCCTGAAAGTAAACTTAAAATAAATTTTCTTTATGAAATAGACACAGTGTTTAGCAAATGCTAGTCCTCCTGTCTCCCTGACCCTGCTATCTCTTCTGACTTGCTTTTCATTCACTTTTCTCTCCCCCTTCTAGAAAGACTTAATCATCTACATCTTTTCTCATTTCTCCTTTTGCAAACACTCAAATGATCCTACTAAATTGCTTAGGGTTTTTTGTTTTTTTTTTGCCTCTGACTGTTTTTTTTTTTTTTTTTTTTTGGTCCCTGGAAAGCCCCATTGCACTTCCCAACCTGTAGAAAAATACATAAATCCAGGGAAGAGTCAACAAGCCAAGACTTTCAAGCCATCCTCCTGCCTGGCCCAGGCTGCCTTCTCCAGAATGCCAAAGTCTTACTCATGAGCTACAAAATTTCTCCAACAGTGACAATTCCCAAACCTGCCCCAAAATACCAATTACAATGGGAAATGTGCTTTAAGACCCAAAGGATTTCTCTTTTCAACATAAAATACTGCTGCTTTTTCTTTCTTTCTTTTTCTTTTTTTTTTTTTTAAGGCTTGAAGGCAGAAGGCTAAGCAAAAGCTGCAGAATTGGTGATTAAATCTAAATAGTTCCATTAAGACATGGACAACTAAATGCTCTGGTGAAGCAGTGTAAGTGGTTCTAAGAGAACAGCCAAAGCTCCAGGGCAAGCTACACAGTCACCTGCCTTCAACATTGGGCCCATGCCATGAAGTAAAGCCTGTCATAGTGAAATTCTCCTCTTTTTTTCATTCTTCCTGTCAAACGAAATAAAACATATTGCTTCTATCTCAGAAATATCAGTCCAATTAATCTCCTTTTCATCCACATTGACACTATCTTGGTTTGCCTTGCTTAACTGTTCATTTATAAATAAATACTTTCCCAAATTGATTTTTCCAGCATCTACCACCATATTCAAGTCCACACACCACATTCTTGGGGGAGTTGCTACTGGACTGTGTTCTCCCTCCCTGCTGAATTCAGATGTTGAACCATTCATACACAGTGAGAAAGACCTTTGAGAGATAATGAAGGTTAGATGAGGGTTCGAGTGGGACTCTCACAATGGGGATATAGTCCTTAGCAGAAATGACCTCAGTATACTCCCCACCACCACCTCATTCTCTCTCTGCCATGTGAGGGACACCTGCAAGAAGGTGAGTCTGCAAGCCAGGAAGACAGTCCTCACCAGAAACCAACTATGTTAGAACTATGATTTTTGATGTCCAGCCTCCAGAACTATGAAAAAATAAATTTCTATAGTGTAAGCCATCCAGTCAATGGCATTTGGTTAGGGCAACCTAAGCAGGTTAAGACAGTTACCTGACTGAAAAACAATTTTATTATGTTGCTTCCTTGTTTATTAGTCTAACTATGTTTTTTTTTTTTTTACTTTTTTGTTCAGTATGGAACCCATATTCCTCAACATGGAATACAGAATTCGTACTGCTGTGTGCCTGACATGATCATCTGTGCCACTGCATCCAAGAATGATCCCAGGGCTCCATTCACACTGATCTCTTCACCCCTCTGCAAACCCCTCTAATAACTGTTCTGGCCTTTCCTCATGCCTTATCTGAAAAACATCTGAAAGATCAGATACTACCTTCTTGATGAAATATAACAGATGATCATGGTGTTCTCTCTGCACTTTTTCATACCTCCATTAGCATAGTTATTGGATTGTCGGGGCTGCACCATAAGTATCTCTAATCAGACCTATCTGCCCTGGTGGACTGAAACCTAAAAAGCCAGTTGTCCTTTCTAACTCATTTTAATGTTTCCAACCCCTGTTCCTGGTATATACGGGGTACTCAGTAGGTATTTATAAAGGGATGGAAAAGAAGGAAGGAAGGAAGGGAGTGAGGAAGGAAGGAAGGAAGGAAGGAAGGAAGGAAGGACTTGCATTGGGTGGCTCAAGTCAATGAGCTATTTGAATTGATGTGGCCCTTTTTCTCCTGGAGGGCCCAAGCAATTTTGTTTTCTAAATCAAAAGAGAAAAATACTTTATTTCCTTAGTAAATGATTAAGCTATGTATCCTCAACCACTCATCATTCTCAGTCTCCTTCACCGACTCCCATAAGTTTGATTATCTGTTGACAAGTGATTTTTCATTCCTACTGTTTACAGCAAAGCAAAACAAGATACCTGCAGAAGAATAAAAATTAAACTTATTCATAACACGAAGATACCAGGGCAATGCAACAATGATTCCAAAGTTCTGAAGAAAAAAAAAAAACTGGAAACAGTTCTATATTTAGTCAAAAAGGTCAGTTCAGTTAGAGAGCAAATATGCAACATTCTATGTGCAGAGACTCAAAAACCTTTACAATTTACTCATTCAGTATAAAAGATTCTCAAATATATACTAAAGCTAATAAAATAAGAATATGAGAATACCAAAAGATTTTAAAATAATGGCAGTTGAGTATGATCTATAAAAAATAAATATAATCTATTTAAAATTGTTTTATGCATGAACCGATATATACAACAAGTCGAAATAAACTGCCAGTCACAGACTGAAGGACAGGCTGAATTATAATCATCTGGAAAACAGGCTCCCTAATACATTAGATTGGGGGTAGAGCCTCTGAATTGCACTCATTGCAAATCTTCCCATGTGGTTTAAATAAACATTTACATTGAGAAACTACTGCCTCAGGGATCATATATCCTAATTTCTAAACTGCACTGTTATCTTAAATAATAAAAGTCTTCCTTTCTATGATCCAAAATCTGTATGCTTGAATGTTCATTCTCAACATCAAGCAGATTTTGCTGTTAATAGCTGAATTGTTAACATCAATATTAAAAAAATCATATGCAATTTTTTAAAATTACTATTATCTATTTGCTTATAACTATTTTTCTAGATTTTTATTTTTGAGTAAAAAAATTAATAAAATTATCCCACTTTCTGCCATTTTTTTTTGCTTTGTGTTCCATAGAGGAAAGTAGCAGTTATAATAAAATTATTTGAAGAAGTTCATAGAATCAAAATTAGGATCTAATTTATAAAATAGCTTAACTGTTATGGACACTTTACCATTGTTTGCTAGAAGACGAGTATGTAAGAATAATTTACTGCTTTCACAAAAATCCCCAATTACAGATGCAAAGCAAACATAATATCAGGACAAGTCAGCTTTAATCTAGTTGAAGGGACTTTTTTTCCCCTTTTCTTGACTCACCACAGCCTTGATATCCAATAATAAATGTCATCAGGCTTTCAGATAATGATAATGTCATTGTCATCCGAGCTCTCAATGACAAAATGTTCCAACTCTTAGGATCAATAACATGTGATTTCTAAAAATCCTATAGCCATCACATTCTTTTCATTCAGAGAAATAATGACTGCGAGAATGAAAAAATAAATAAAAATTAGTCAAAACTTGTCAAAGTGAAACACACTGGCATTGAGGGCCTTCTTTTGAAGTAAGAACAGCTTCCTCATATTAAGAATAGAGACTGAAGGGCAGCAACTCCTACAACCTAACAGGTACCAAAGTAGCTAAGAGAGAGATTACCCACTCCTTGGCCCTGTCTAGCACAGGTTAATCTGTGCATGTACATTTCCTGCCTTTTGTCTCATTTCACTAGTCTTTTCTACTGCTACTTCTTTAAAAGCTCAACTCACCTTCAGAGTTGGAAGATGGAACTTTTGAAACAATAAGTTTTTTCTTTCTTCCAAGGTTGTTTTGAATAAAACCGTATTTTCCCCCTACCAATTTGACTCTGAATAATTCTAGAGCACCAAGTATTGTTAGCCTAGCCTTTTTCTGTATTAGTGGTACTGGTGCTGCCTGGTAAAAAAAAAAAAAAAAGGTATATAGTGTATAATAAATAAGTGGCTTAGGGATCACCTAATTGTTAAGTAGAAAATTCAGATTCTATCTACAATTTAAAGTTCAAACTAGGATAAAGACTAGTTCCTATAATTCTTTTGACTCTCTTTGCTACATAATACATCTCCAAGAGGGTTAAGGGTATCTCATTTCAGATACATAAAAGTTTATAGGATACTGTAAATTTGTCTTATTGTCTATAAAAGACAAATAGCAAATTTTGAATTAATTTAATTTTGTCGTCTTGTTTGTAAATTGGAACAATTATGCTGTGGAAAGTATTAAGTTAGATGATGTAGACAAAAGTACTTAGTAGAAGATAAAATGCTATAGAAACATCTTACACATTTTTCAAGTTGTTGAGTCTTCTGTGTGTACACGCCTTTGCTGGCCTTCATGTATAAAGATAACAAAATGTGACGACTTCCTTACATTTGTTCATCGCTCTCTGAGCACTATGTTAGAGGACATACAGTATACAACAGGAACTGTTGGATCCCAGTGGGTGAAGACCTACCTGCCTATTGAGGACTGTGAAAGCCTTCTTGCTTGAACTTCATTTTGAAAAGAACCCAAACAAATCTGGAGGCAAGTGGAAGCATCCAAGTCTGGAATCTAGAAATGGTTGCTTCTGCATAAGGGAGTTTTTTGGGGCACCAAAGAAGTGTGCAGGTTTCAGCCCCTAAGTGATCTCCTCACCCAAGGGTAGGAGTTTGTACTTTTTGTTTATTTGTTTGTTTTGCCTGAACACAACAGGTAATGATCAAAATGTTTCAGACTAGTACATGTGTGTAAAGGGGCAGAGATGGTGCTGGCTAGATGATCACACTTATGGATGGGAGATTAAATGTGAGGCTAAATAAAACTAGAATCAGGGATTGAGGCCTGGCATGATCTCATTTAATTTTCATAACAAGGTGAAGGAAATGCCATCATCTCCATTATACAAGTGCACACAGAAGCTAGAGAAGCTCGATAATATGCCGTGCTCATCATCAGATCTGTCTGAAGTGAATGCTCATGCTTTTTGAACTGTCAAAAAAATTGTACCAAATGGAGTTGGACAGTTACAGAAGACCTTATTCAAGACTACTGAAATAGGAGTCAAGATTACTAAAGTAGGAAACAGACTGAACTCAGCTCCACTGAAGGTGGGAGACGGGGTTGTAAGCACTGCTTAAACTCTGGAGGACATTAGTGGTGAGGTTAGTCCACATGACTGGGCCATCTCTGCATTCCTTATTTTGGGCTCATGGAAGTTAGGCTCCTACCCTCCCACAGACATTGGAAGACAGGGATGCTATCTCTTTTGATGGTTATATTTCAAAGGAATGGCTCTCAGGGATTTGAGAAAGACATTCATGGACTGTAAATGGTCAAAAAGTCAGGAGAAGTTATACATCTCAAAGAGGTAGAGAAAGAATGTACAATTGCTAACTCCCTAAGTAAATATTCTATGAGGGAAGAGGAAAGTCAGGGGCCTTTAGGTGGAAAGAAACCTGTGGAAACTGTAGCCAAACAGAATTAAGACCATCTTGGTGTCTGGTATGCATATCAAGTGGGCACTGTGTAAATGCTTCTTGATAGAATGCAAGCTGCCTCTCCTTAAATTTCTGTAAAATGCCTGCATTAACTTTCTGTTGCTGTTGTCATCAAGTAAATAGTGCTGAGGGTCTGATGTTTCACTGGTGAGAAAATCAAGGTGTTGACAGGGTGGATTCCTTCTGGAGGCTCTAAGAGAGAAACAGTTTTGTTGCCTTCTCCAGATTCTACATTTATCCATACATTCCTTGGCTTGTGGTTCCTTCTTCCATTTTAAAAGCTGACAGCATAGCATCTTCTCTTCTATCTGATTCTATCTATCATGACTTTGAAGTGTGCTACTTGTTTGCTGTTTTCAATTCAGGACTATCAATCTCACCATGCATCTCCTCTCAGTATCCATAGGCCTAGGAAACAGCCCTCAGAAAAGTGACTTACACAAAGGTAAGCACACACTGTAACCAATCGCAATGAATCACATGTTGGTGAGTGCAAAACCAAAAAGCACAACCAGGAGATAAATGATTGGAGAAAGATTACCTGTAGCAGGTAAGGAGAGCACTGGGATTATTTCCAAAGCTGTGCTCTCCCTGATGAGAGGAAGTATAAGGATTTTATTCTGGGAACCTATACATATTCATACAGGAAAGCACATTCAGGGCAGGCACATTTCTTAGCACATTCAGTTTAAAGTGCACATTTCTAATTATTCTCAGATTGAGGTTATAGTTCTAAGAGAAAAGATAGTGGACACATTTCTGGGCATTCTCAGATCAAGGGCATAGAGTACATGTTCTAAAAAGGAAAGATAGTGGAGATGAGCACTTCTGGGCCTTGCTAAATTTAGTATTATAATGAACTAAGTTTACTCTGGGTTACCTGAAAGAATGAGTCAGAGTAACTTAGTGATCTTAGTTGGTTTTTCATAAGTAACTCCAAAGAGTTTTAACTGAAACAAGAAGCATGCCTGTAATCCCAGGGGCTCAGAAGGCTGAGGCAGGAGGATCGTGAGTTCAGACAACCTCAGCAACTTAGCTAGACCCTATCTCTAAATAAAATATAGAGAAGGCCTGGGGTTGTGGCTTAGTGGTTTAGCACGCCTGGGTTAAATCCTCAGAACCAATGAAGAAGAACAACAACGCCCACCACCAGCACCACTACCACCACCACCAACGACATCTTTAAGATGCGTTAATAGTATTTTAAAGAGGCAGCAGCTTTCTCCCCATAAGTATAAGACTTTGCCCCTCATGGTGCCTTCCTAAGAGGATAACACCACTGATTCACTAACACTGTCACTTTCTCCTGCACTGAGAGGTCTCCCAGTATACACTGAGTCTGTGCCTGTGGCCACAGGAAGAAAATTATCCCTCAGGCTGGGAACTGCTTTCCTACTCTTCTTTCCCCACAATGGCCCAGTGGATCTCATAGTTTTACCTATCCAGATGTGTTCCTGATGATGGGGCTGGTTTCATGTGCAAATTCCCATGGAGTGCTCAGCCCTGGTTTAGGGATTTTAATTTTACCGGGTAATGATCTTGGTGATTTTAAACATTTCCTGTTGCTTGTTAAACTGCCTGCTCCATTCAGCTCCAAATAACAGCTTTAAGCATACAAGTGAAAATTTAGTTCCTAGTATTTAACAACTACTATAATTTTAAAATCTACTTTCAATTAAGAAAACCTTGTAATTCTAAAACGTGGTTGTGTTCCAAAGAAGTGCTGAAATGTCGACTGAATAAAAAGTCCACTTCATGTCTGGCAGAAACCGTTTGGCTGTCATGTGGCTTAGCATTGAAAAGCTCATTCAGCAGTGCTACTGACATTACTGGTCTAGCGTAGCATTTAATATTTGTCTTTATACATCTCCCCATGATGTCAGAACAATCTCCAGTAATCAAAAAGGGATGAAAAGAGCTAGAATAAAGTATTTGTTAAATCTAAATATATATATAATTGACATTTTCAAGAAAATGTGGATAAGGGATATATCAATTTAGGAAATGAAGATCATTTATGATTCTAGAAACAAGAGAGCTTTTGAGACTATGACAATAATTTCTTTTTCGTTACCAACATATGTATAGATGGAATCAGGCTTCCAAAGAGAAGAAATAATTTTTAAACCAGCACCCCTTTTTGATATTTGACCTTGGAGTTAGTTTGAGAACTTACATAGAATACTTAGAGATGCTCTTTGCTATGTAACAGGCTTGGAACCCATCAGTTGGCCACTTACTGAACACTGGGTGACTCTAGCTGTTTACAGGAATAAGGCAAGGTAAGATTGCTTTAGCAAGAATAGACTCTGTGGTAGTCAAATATATAAAAGGTAAGGCCATGGAGGTGGGTTAAAATGAAAGAACAAGTTTGTGGTGAAGGCTGTACTTTTGTATCCCTGGCCCTGTTCGCCTTACAATTGGGTGTTTCTTTTATTTTTTTAAGTGAACATAATTGAAAACATCTTATCCAAAGTTCATGTTTTTGTTCGTTTATTTGTATGATATTGTATTTCAATAGATTTAGGTTAGGCAATGTACTAGTTAGAGTTTATTCTTTTGTTATTTTATCTTCCTTTTTTGTTGTTGTTAATTTTCAGATCAACACTCAGCCTTGGAGAATTGTTTTGATTAGAGAGCGAGATCTTTGAGATGGTTTGCAGGGAGCGATTTCGTGGCTTGTGCAGGCAGGCGGGCAGGCAGGGTTTTCATTTCTTTCTTTCTTTTTTTTTTTTTTGGTTTTTTATCTGGCCAAGGACATCTACATATTATGTCAATAGGCGCACGGAAATTTATAGATGGGGGATGAGCACAAGTATTTTTTTTACCTCTCCATAGACACGGAACTAAAAATATCACATTGAACACATTTATACTTGGGAAGGCTCAGGATTTGTCCTTAGCCTGGGCTGTGCACATTCTTCCTTTTAATATGTGCTTTTAAAAATGCCAGGGGAAATTTTAAATGTTTATTTTAGAAATGCACTGATGACGTGTGCTGAAGGTTTTATTTCAATCCCCTGAGTTCTGCAATGGGCAGAGCTATGATTTACACCTACCCAGGCAGTCTGATTTGCCTACTGACCCTTCTTTTGTTTATCTGGTCATCCTTTTTTTTTCATCAGTGATATGGTTCTGTTGTCCTTATTAAGAGACACATGTTTAAGTCAAACATTTAAAGAAACCAGGAGAAGATGTTGTTTAAAGGAGTTTATCATGCATTACAAAGAAAATTTTTAACAAAGATTACAAGAAAAAATAAAAAATAAAAACCTTTTTTAAAAAACTGTTTGTAATCATGGTCAATGACATTGATTTGATATAGAATAGTGGGATCAAACCTGTCTGCTGACTTTCTGGGATCTATCAATTTCAATTTATTTGTCAAATAATTAACTCAATTCTAAGCAAAAGCAATCTTCCAAATTCCAGCATAAAGTTGTAGTGGGTATTCAAACTCATGGCAGCAAATAGGCTTCTGAGTGTAGTTTTTTTCTTTCGTGCAGAGAGAATGGACTGATTAGTTTCCCAAACAATAAACTTTTTTTTGTTTTGTTTTGTGGTTCCTGAAACTGATTACTTTGTTGTCTCTATTACTCACAGATCAGCTTGCCATATTCAGCAACAAAGGCAGGGGCTAAACTCATCTTAGCTGTTCCTCAGGATTTATGAAGAGATAATCCAGTTCATAGGAAGTGAAGCACTTCAAGTATTCAAAGAATGGAAAGGATCTCTCTGTCAGCATGGATTCAGCTTCAAATATGTCTCATACTGATCTCTGGACTGCTGCTGTATGCCATGTTGATCCATGTAGGAATAATTGTAAAGAGTGTCCAGGATTTCTTTTACTATCAGAAAAAACACCCTGGAATCAGTTTGCCTTGGTTTATAGTGAAAACACTGGTTTGAGCCTTTTGAGCTTATAGCTATGGATAAGGTGTGTAAATTGCTTGGTGCTGAGTCCTGTGACATGAAAAGTAAATTATTATTGGGGGATTTAGTGGAAAGAGGGACACTATTATGTAAAAAAAGAAAGAAAAAAGATAAAGGAAACATTTTTAACAGCAAGGATTTTAAAGATTTTTTTATTTTTTCTTAATTTACTGAGTTGAGCCTATTCATAAGCCTTTCCTAGTCACTCCCTAAAAGCACATGGTCTTTTAAACTGATGAAACAGGTGAACAAAAGTTATGCCTCTTCACGTGTCCATGTTATGAAAAATTCCTTTGTTAGAAGCATTGCTAATAGGTTAAAATGGATGAAATGACATAAATTTTATTCTAATAGATGTAATGCAAGTAAAACACTCCTAAAACTGTGCATATCCTTTGACCCAGAGACTCACTTTAAAGAATATGAAAAGAATCATGTTTCTAAGCCAAGATTTTGCCTCAAAACCATGGCAGATTAAAATAGGGAAAATAAGGAACAATTTGTATGTTTAATTATTGTCTGAAACACATTGATGTAAGGTATACTGACACTTTACAGCAATGGTATACTTTCAAAATCATCGAAAAATGTATTAAGATGTTACTGTATCTATTTACCTGAAAATGCCATGATTTTATTCTCTTTTATTGCTGAGTAATATGAAGTTGGCCAATCCCAAATAACCATATATTGAATGTTTTCTTTGATATAAGGAGGCTGATTCATAGTGGGATAGGAAGAGGGAGCATGGGAGGAATAGATGAACTCCAGATAGGGCAGAGGGGTTGGAGGGGAAAGGAGGGGACAGGAGGTTCGAAATGATGGTGGAACATGGTGATCATTATTATCTAAAGTACATGTATGAAGACACGAATTGGTGTAAATATACTTTGTATACAACCAGAGATATGAAAATGTGTGCTCTATGTGTTAATAAGAATTGTAATGCATTCCACTGTCATACATAAATAAAAAGAAATAAATAAAAAAGATTGCAACACGTTAAAAAAAGTATAATTAGAAGCTAAAGTAAGGCAAGAATAAAGGGATTTCTGAAAGACTTTAAAAAAGATGTTACTCTAGGAAGTGAGCATAAGGTAATAATGAAGAAAAAAAAGTTCATGATCTCATCAAATTTACACTATGTATGGAAAAATTGACCGTAATAGAAATGGACGTTTAATATGTATTTTTAAGGAACCAGGAGATGTCAAACTGGGGTTCCCAGGAAGAAATTCAACAGCAGATGGCATACATGGTATTATCTTACTAGGAAGAGCAATTTGGAAACCGAAGTGGGCCAGGGGCAGGAAGCAGAGGGAGAAGGGAAAGCCAAGGTGAAGGCACTGCTGTCTTGACATTGCTAAGTGAAACAGATTCAGTGAGACTGAACCCGCCTCAAAGCCATCTGAGTCATCAATGGAGACCCTGTAGGAGGAGAATGGGGGAAAGGTGTTCTGCTGGTTTCTGTCTCTCACAGGTCAGGTTTTCACTCTGGGGTGTTAATTCTGCTGCATTTCTAGGCTGCTCACGAGTGGGTGGGCATGGAGTGGATTCTTCTGCATGCATCCCAGAGTCATTCAGCAGCACCTGCGTGAAGTAGGCGCTAGCCCACCTGGGAGAAGCATACGCAACACTGATTGATTGTAGAGTAGCACGAACACTTTGATCCTCCTTTTGGCATAGAAATTATGAAAATATTAACAGTAATTAGAGCAGGGTTTTGAGACTATGGCTTGCATTTGTTTTCTTCTTTATGTTTTTTTCTTATTCTAATTTTTTTCCCCCTACAATGATCAGGTACTGGTTTGGTAATAAAAAACGAAGGGTTATTTTTGAAATGGAAATGTTTTTCTCTATTGAGCAAATTCTGATTTTCTCAAAAGGTTGGTTGTTTACTCAATTTCAGTCTAATTTATACGAATTTGTCTTGGTTAATATTAGAAAAAGATTATGAACCCCAGCAAGGAGTCCAGCTGCCAAATCAATGACCAATTCCCAGTAATCTGTATGTATAAAAATAGTGCTAATGACCTCCTCATTGTCCCTGGACTCTTTAAGAGATTTTAAGTGTTAAGGAAGGTAGAGAAGAAATGCAAATGAATATGTCAAATATATTTATTATTCTATGGTAAAGAAATCTTTTCTATGGAGATGCCTGAAATACCAAAGGGAGATGGAGAATGTGAGCACTGTGGTGCAATTTTAGATAGGATGGTCACACAAGTGTCTCACTAGTTGACACTGGAGAACTTAAAGGGAAGTCAGGGAGTGATTCTAGAGATAAGTTAGGGAGTATTCAAGGAACAGCTAGGAGACTGCACTGGTGAAGCTGAGTGAGGTGAAGAAGAGTAAAGCCCTAATGCTTTACATAGTAGTTACTCAATAAACATTAGTTGAATTTTAATAAATCTACCTTTGACATTGTGAAACCCACAGCTTGTATGTTATATTTCTTCTTCTCAGTTTAAATCTTAGTACAGTGACTGACAGAATAGATTTGCAGAATTAATCAGCTTTCCCATTCTTTCCTTCTGCAGGATGTTAGACTTTCAAAGTATTTTATAATTCCATCGCTTTATAGGTAGTTATTTGTTTTGCTTTATTTGACTTACTTGACCAGTGATAAACTTTGTGAGGCCAGGGTTATCTACGTCTTCTTCATTATGTAGTTCCAGGCTGGCATGTAGATCTTTTGGAATAGAATAGCTTTCCACGTTTCTAATGGGAGTTTCCAAAATGGAATAATTTTAAGGTGTAAATAAATAAGGTAATTAGTTAGAGATTAAATTTGCTTTTTTAAAAATTAATCCAGTGATTGGTATCCTAAGTAGAAATGTTCTGAGATAAATTGGGGGCAAGGGGAGATGGAAAACCATGTCAAATTGACCAGACCACAGCAGAGAAGAAGGCAGAAGCATCCTAACTTAAGTTATGCAGATACACTGAACTGGCAACAGTGGCCAATTGAGAGGCGGGTGGACGGTGCTCTTTCTCCACTGTTTCTTTGCTTGTGTGTATTTTACTCAAAAGATGTAGAATAAAAACAAACACATTTTTTTAAAGGAACACAGCATGCCAGCCTCATCTCCTTCCATGTTCATACTCTGTGCCTTGAGGCTTTCAGATAAATTATTCCTTTTGCTCTCAGTGTTTTCCTTGTCTCCTCTTCTTGTGCCCACTAACCTACTCAGTTTGCGGGTTTCAGAACAAATGCCATTTCCTCTGAAAAGCCTTGCCTGTCTCCAAGACTAGATCAGCTGTGCCTTTTTAGAGGATCTCTTAGCACGATGAGTTCTCCAAGACAGCTTTCAACTGTCCCATAATTAAATAATAATTAGGAAATAACCTGCTCAGCCTCCATCTGCCCCGTAGAAATGTGACATCTTCAGGAGAGAAGCTGTAGGAGGGCTCTCTGAACCATCTCTTGTTGCTAGAGCTTGGCAGGTGTTTCAAACACAGGAAGTATGTAGAGATTAAAAGTTTTTGTTTACATAAGTATAATTTTAACTAGAGTCATAAAAAGACAGTGCCAGCAATGTTTCTAAAAAGTCTTAATTGAAAGGTCGAAACTGAATCAAGTAATCAAGAATAAAGAGTTCACAAATGGAGAAAACAACTTGAACCTCTGACTACGGCTGAAGGTACTTCTAGTTAGACTAAAAATATAACCTAGCATCATATTAATACTGTCATGCAGATATGATTGAGTTAACATACCTCACAGAAATAATGAAAATCTGTCATGTATCAGCTTCTGCTTCAAGTTGCGCTCCGATGCCAACTATATGTCTCTTTTTAAAGATTGTAATTCTTTATTTTTTATATTGGTTTAGCACAAAGTTAAAGCAAACTACAGAATTATGCTACAATTACTAAACACTGCATAATTTCTGTCTAATTATACAGAACTAATGTGCAACCTCTCTGTATTAATAATAAAGCAATTAACCTAAAATACCAAATTGGTGTGAGTTTCTTGACTATTTCCTCATTACCACAGTCTGTTCCCAGTTTTGAACAATCGAACATTGTACAGTATAAATGTTAGCTTCAGAAAGTTTATTTTTACATCCATCACAAAAGCCTTAACACTCATCACCTTCAATTTTCTCACCTTTCCCCTTCCCCAAACTTGTGTGTGTGAAAGGTGTTCTCTTCAACAGGGCTTCATTATAAATCAGATGAATTTGTGGACAATTAAGAAAGTTAAGAGGCATAATATTATATTAGCATAGGCCTCTGAATTTGTTTTTCCTCCTTTTATAAAACCAATAGATTTTGTAAGAGACACCTCCATTGTGTCTGACACTTCTGATGTTATGGTGTCAATGGAAGTATGCGTGAAAACCATTACCTTGTCAATTCTGTGATGTCAATGGCAACTCCATGTCAATGAAAATGTATAAGGTTCTTCCATTATCATTGTAACAGCTTCTCTAGTCTTTTCAATGTATCAAAAGACACTAGTCTGCAAAAAGACTAACTATCTGAAATTGCTGCCTGCATTTCTTGAAATTAAAGCTAGATATTGCATTACTGTTTCTTTTTTTCAGGTTACCATTAGCAAAAATATACAGGAAGGCAAATTATAGCAAGCAGTTGTTTTTGTTACGAAGAATGTAAGAGGTTTATGATTTTGAATTTTTAGAATTCACATGGCTGATGCACAGAAGAAAAAAATCCTTATTTATAAATGGAAATAATGAAGAGAAATTTGTAGACAATCTCTTATGTCAAACATACACTACAAGACACACAAAAAAAGAAAGGTCAACGGACGAAATTATGTTAGCTAAAATTATGCCCATTAAAAACAGCAATATACTTTTTCTGATATTGAACTGTTTTAAATAGTGATTTCCTAGGAAAAGATTAATCATGGTGTATCACTAGTCATAGGTAAATAATACTTAGGAATGGATTGCACTGTACTTTTACACAGTTGATATTCCTTTTTCTTATGTATCTGTTTGTGACTATGAATTTTGCCTCAATTTACTTTTGCAGATATTGTGTACTTCTAAATGGGTACTTTTATGATGCAAACTCTCCTCACTCCAAGCATAGTGATATAATTTGCTTTAATTTCTAATAATTGGACAATAACATTTGTAAATATACTTATAAAATATTAGATGCTTATTTTCAGTGGTTTGCTAATTAGTTTTTTGATACTTGGAATTCTTAAAATGGGAAAAAATTTGAAAAGAACAGGTGTATTACAAATCCAAGAAGTGTGTTTTTATTTTTATTTTATATATCTGCATGCTGAAGTCTTATGAAATGTTACAGAAGTGAGCTTTATCATTTGGGCTGTCTTGAAAGAAATACAGTAATTTCCAAGTAGAGAGTATATAGAATGCCATTCTTGATTTATATAGATTAAATAATTGATAAATAATAAAAGTGCTATCAACATATGTATAAGTGTAAGTGTATATGTGCTTGTGTGTATATATGCATACACACATATATGTATATAGAGAGATATAACATCATATAACCATGTTTTATTTGACTCATAGCCATAAAACACACATCTCACTTTTAATTCAGGGTCTATATATGTTATGATAGCTAAATCAAAATATCATTTTCTCCTAATCCTTTGAAGATCGTTGTTTCTTGAATTTCATCATTTACAAGATGGACCAAAAGTAATCAAAATCATTTTAGGGTGAATCCATTTGCTACTTATGAGCAATTGCCATGAAAATTTGAGAAGAAAGAGAGCTGAATCCATTGAATTAGACAAAATTTAAAAATATATTCCTGTGGATTTCAATGAATTGTGCACAATTTCTGGTATCCTGTTTCTACAATAGTTAAGTGCTGTCTACATGGTAAAACAGATTCTCCTCTCTCTCACCCTCTATTTCAGTGTGTGAGTGTAAGTGTGTGTGTGTGTATGTGTGTGTAAGAGCATTAGGAATTATGGAAACTTTCTTGAAAATGCTATTGTCTTTCAAAAAACATGAACCCAAAGAAGATACCATTAATAGTCTTTTTCAAAGATGGGATGGATCCCTGTCGATTAATCCTGATGGATATGTAATGTACTTCTTTATCCTCACCCATCACAGTATAGAGAGGTGGGAAGAGAGGAGATGAGAATGGGTATTGGTTTACAGAGATGGGGAGGGAGAAATTAAGAAGATAATAGAAAAGAGAGAGAAGCACAAGAGGGTTTGTTTGGAGGAAAGCAAGTTGACTATGCAGGTGAAAACTTTGCTCTCGCTTATGGCTCTGGTGTCTTTCCACCTGGAGAAGACCCTCTTAGAAAATATAGTCTCCCCACTATGGTGTTCTATTTGCCCTTTTTTTGAACAAGAAGAAAGAAAGCACCAGTAAGGAAAATGGTCCCCAAACTTATTTAACAACGTTCCTTCTCTGAATCTGGATCGGGTACATACTTACACAACTTGGATCACATGCTGGCAACACATTTTCATGCCCATGTCTAAGATGTTACAGGAGAGTCAGATGGCATTTTCATTATGAAGACAATGGTGACATTGAAAAGAAAACAGAGTTGCTCAAGACAAAATGTGAATCAAACTGTGCAGGAGATGGGGGTTAAAAATATCCCTAAGTCTTAGCTTGAGTTTTCTTAGGAAGAGAGGTTGTCATCCTTTCCCGGGAGTGAACAGTTTGGGTAAAGCTGGGTGACTTTTCTTGCCTTAACTCATCCTATGCTTTCCTAATCTTTCTGCTTTGTTGTTGTCAAGAGGCAGAGATGCTGAAAGACAATACCTTCCAGACTAAAAGCTGGCTTCCTCAGCTAAGGCAGGTGTTACCCCTGAGGTCAAGGACTGTCTGAATCAATAGCGTACCATTCTATATAGTCGAATTTAAATGGTGAGTCAGTTCACATAATCCAAATTCATGTCAGCTGCAAAAGAACTGTTTAAAAATACCTTGCTGTCATCCATTTCTTAAAACTGATTAGCAGCAAATTACTAGCGACCATTCTATCAATGCATCAATATACTTTGATGCACTAGTGATTTGGGTGGGGGTGTTTTTCTTCATATTTAGCTGCTTATCAAGTACTTTTTGATACATACATATTTATTTTCAAGCACCATTTAGAAAATATTAACTAGAGTTGCTGCATCCACAGAAATTTTAAGCCACTTATTTTGTTTCCAATTAACAAATGTATTTCAGAGGCGGTGAAAGCTGATTAAAAAATCTGCCACACAGCCACTTTATAATACGAAATAATTTATCTCGAATGAAATTCAAAATTTAAAAATAGACTCTGTTTGCCAAGCACATAATACTTAACAATTCCTTGATTTTTTTCTTTTTTAAAAAAAGCATTTGCTTAAACTTTGACATATTGAGCACACTAAATTCTGACTTAAAATAATTTATAAAATGTTGAATAATTTCATTGAACTGAGTGAATCTAATCACTATTTCCCAACATCTATCAAGAATGTATAAAAATTCTTTCACTTAAGCTTCACAGAAACCCTAGGAAGTAGACATTACTATATTCTTATATCCATTTTATGGATGGGAAGACTGACGTAAATATTGAGTATCTTGTCCTAAAATTGCCTGGCTATTAAGATTTATAACTGGAATTTACGCCCACTTTTATATAATTACATAGCAATGTATGTTCAATCATACTCCTCTTTCTAAGAATTAGAGAAATTGTAGAACAAAAGAAATATTCATTGGGTAGTATTTTTTTGTATTCTATATAATTCTGCTTCATACTGGGTTGAATTATGATTTTAAATTATTACATTATGATTTTTAAATTATTTATGTGAGCAGGGTAGTAAAAAGGTAGGAATCTAGGAGAAATGGAGACGAGAGGAGAGGCAGGTCAGACAGCGGCACCAGGGAGGATATATTTTGTAGTGTAGTCCACAGTGCTGGCCTTGTTATTCAGTGGGGTTCACAGCCAGAAGTGTCAGATTCAACCAGAAGAAGGTGAGAAAGGCAGAATCTCATGACCACCCGCTCCGTACCACATTGGAAATTGCATTTTAAAGACACCACCAAGTGATTTCTGGGCACATTAAATTTTGAGAAGCACTGATCTCAGTGGCTGATTTTACCAACTGGATCTGAGTTGGTGTATTCACTTTGTTGGGAGAGTTTGAGTTGACCTGCGGTGTCTATGAACCAGGGGTTCAGTACTCTAAAGTAGAGGGATACTGCTCAGCAGAAGTTGCTCTGGGATTTCGACTGGCTAAGGCACCAGAATCTTTCCATCCAGACTCAGGGAAAATCACATAAAAATACGAGACCTGAAAATCTGCCAGCATTATCACAATAGATTTTTCCTTCTTTCTTTTTCTCTTTCTGGCCAAACCTGTGTCTTATGGCCATATATGTTTTTACTTCTGCTCCTGTTTGGGCATGAAGAGGACACAGGTGGATGAGTAAATGCAGAAAGACAAAAATAACTGGTGAAAGAAATTTTAAAAAATTAGTACCCTCAGTGAAATAGTAAGCAAGTGTTTCAGAGAAAAAAAAAACGGCACAATGTAGTTGGGGAGAGAGAGAGAGAGAGAGAGAGAGAGAGAGAGAGAGAGAGAGAGAAGGAGAACGAGAACAGATGCATTGGTGAAAATCTATGGGAATTATCCAAGACATCTGAGAATTAATATATGTCTGGAACCTAAATTCTATTCCTAATTTGTCACTCAGGCCATGAGGCAATCTTTTCATATAAGCATATGATTTTCATACCATCAAGGGAAAGAAAGATTTTGGCTAGATGTAAACCTTTGGTAGTAAAAGATTTCTAATCTATTAATAACTCTTATTGAATTTAAAGGGTGTGACATTAAATTATAACCCTAACTGTCATAATAATATGGCATAATAGCATAATTATGATTAAATTATTATCACTATTACATCTGTCACAGATGAGTCTCCTAGATAGATTTTTTAAAAAAATGAACTTGTTCATTATTTTAGCTTCCCAGCAAGTGTCCTATCGTCATGTCACAAATTCACATAATGTCCTTGAGAGCTGGAATTTCTGTTAGAAATTTCAGAGTAACAATGAAGTATGTGAAAACCCACAGATGGAAGAGAGGAATTCCTACTGAATATACATTTGATGAGATTATCTGTCTCATTTATTCCAGCCACAAATGAAATATTTTGCACTTATGAACTGTGCTGCAGTTAAACTTGTTTGGGTGGCAGCATGTGAATAGTGATGAACTGGGCTGAGAACTTTAAAGGCTTGCCTTTTTCCCTCTGTGAACACAGATGCTTTACTGTCCCTCAAAGAACACTGCTCCTGATGAGGTGCTGTCTCTTTTTCCCTTTTAAGTTTAGACAGAACATTCTATGATCAAATTATGCCAAGATCCTCTGTAATGATTTAAGAGAAAGAATGATTGCATTTATATAACATATACACAGAGGGAAAAGTTGCTTTTATAGGTATTACTTTTTATATGATCCTTAAAATTTTTGGAACTTTGTAGTAGGATGACTTATGGATGAGGAAGTCAAGCTTAGACTGATTAAGTGATTTGCTCAATGTCACATAGCTAGTAAGTGAAAAAATTGATAGTATTTCTAGATTCTTAGATACTTCGTCTATTTTTAATTCACTCATTCATAAAATATTTATTGACTATCTGTTCTGTTCCAAGCATTATACTACATACTGGTATATAATGACAAGCCAAGAGAGATGGTATTTATTATTTCTTAACACTTATGATGTAATAAGGTGAGAATGAGATGTGGAGGCAGGAAGTCAATTAAGTATTCACTCTGGAATGTAGATGGAAACTGAGTAAATGCTCTTAAAGAGAGCTCAGGCCAGAAGATCCTCATGTAGTGTTGGAGTCATCAGTACGTCCTCTCAAAACAATCCATTTAACTGGGATTAAAAAATAAATAAAGTAAAAAGAAAATAATTATTTTCATGAAATGGAAGGTGGTTTACAGAAGTTATAGGAATGTGGTTGGAGGATGTTCTGAGACAATAGGAGAACCATAGTATGAATGAAAACCCCAGTTTAGCAAGGAGCTCGACATTTTTAAAGAAATAAAATGTAGTCAGTGTCTCTAAAACATAAATGTCAAGAGACCAAAAGGGTGATAAGAGGAGAGGAGACAGAGACTTGGGTATACTTTGACTTAACACTCTGAAAGATTTTTGTCAGTGGCGATGGGAGTCCTCCGAAAAGCTACATATGGAGTTTAAGATTTCAATGAAAATGACACAATTTGCATTTTGAAAACTCATTGGAACTGACATAGAGATAATGGATAGTAGGTAGCCAGCAATGAAGATCAAGACAAAATGAGATTTGAGACAGAATTGGATTATGACTTCTAGGTGCCCAAACCTCATTTTTAATCTTTATTTCAAAATTTTAATCAAAAATAAAAAATTATTCAGTGTTAACAGTATTGTTGTATTTATAAACAGTGTTTACATCCCAGTAGTTCTTATTTTGTTAATTTCTGGCACTGAGTTTCTATTACGGTTTTTGAACACTTTATACTTTTCATTTTATTTCTCACTATTTTTCCATTTTAATAATGTTATGATCTCAGTTAAGTCAGTGACTTTATTATTACATTGTTATGCAAATATTTCCCTGATGATTCATGTAAAATTATGATTATGTTTATTTTATATATCTTTATGTTTTCTGGTGATAAATAATTGTCCTAATTTTCATTTGTTTAAGATTTCTGTAGATCTAATTTTATAATTTTCCAAATATTTTAATGCATATCTTTAATTTTTTTCCCAAATTCTCAAATAAGCAACATGACCCATTGGTTCCATTTCTGCCCAGAAATCTTCCTTGAACAGATCCTCTTCCCACCTGCCCAGGGATCTTCCTTTACCATAATTCTGGAATTGCTTTCTTCTTTGGCAAGGCCCATGTCATTCAAATGCATAAATTGTCTTCCTCTTTGGAGTCTTTTAGTATCCTTTCTGATCTTTGCTATTTTGAAACAATGATTATGGGACTATATGCTTTAAAAGTATCATTACATTGTTTTGAGTAAATTGAGGGTGGTTTCAATAAATATAGTTTCAAATTTCCCCATACTATTTTTTTTTAAATAATTTACCCTCTCTTTTCCTCTGATCTCTACTTTTACATTGCTGTTACTTGGATACTTGTCCTGATGGGATCAATGCTAGGCCTCCATTTTTTTTATCTGTATGTCTGAATTTTTGTTATTTTGTGAGAGTGCTTGATTTTTAAAATTCCCTCTTTTATATTAATTTGAGCGCTGTTCTTTAATTCAAGAATATTTTTATTTTTATTTTGTTTAATTTTATGTACTCTGCTACTTGATTTGGACATAATATCTTATCTTTTTATATTACAGAAAAAATTATAAAAGTACCCATTTTCTCTGTACACACCCCATCCCCACTTGTGTTTTTTTTTTTATTTTGTTTGCTTCTATATTTCAGACAAGGTTTTCTCAAATATCTTCTAATTTATACATATCCATTCCCAGTTAGAGTGAGGTACTCTTTGTGGTAGTTTATTACATATCTAAAATAGTATACCTGTAATAATGCTATTACATACCAGTTATAGCAGCCTATGTGATTTGGATCAGCTCTTTGATTGAGACCAATTATGAAAGGAGATATTTCAAAATAACAAAAGTTTAAACTATGAGTAATTAGAATAATTCTGAACTTACATTCCCATAATTATGCTACATGAAATATATAAAGAAAAATTAAAATGATATAAAGGAAAATTAAAATTATAGTGAACAAGTGTCTCATCTATTTTATTTTTTTTTTATTTTTTTTTTTTAATTTTTTATTGTTGGCTGTTCAAAACATTACATAATTCTTGATATATCATATTTCACACTTTGATTCAAGTGGGTTATGAGCTCCCATTTTTACCCCAAACACAGATTGCAGAATCACATCAGTTACACATCCATTGATTTACATATTGCCATACTAGTGTCTGTTGTGTTCTGCTGCCTTTCCTATCCTCTACTATCCCCCCTCCCCTTCCCTCCCCTCGCCTCTTCTCTCTCTGCCCCCTCTACTGACATTCATTTGTCCCCCTTGTATTATTTTTCCCTTTCCCCTCACTTCCTCTTGTATCTACTTTTGTATAACTCTGAGGGTCTCCTTCCATTTCCATGCAATTTCCCTTCTCTCTCCCTTTCCCTCCCATCTCTCATCCCTATTTAATGTTAATCTTCTTCTCATGCTCTTCGACCCTACTCTGTTCTTAGTTACTCTCCTTATATCAAAGAAGACATTTG
>NW_026000076.1:1357830-1401041 GCF_001458135.2 Marmota marmota marmota | reverse complement strand
CTCAGCAGGCCGCTGCTCCTCTTCTGCTGGTGGGTCGCAGGCCCGCCCACCTTGCAGGAGTGATTGGAAGCTGTGTCCCGCCGTGGGCCACTGGGCCTTTTCTATCGGTGGTCACAGTTCCGCCTACCTGGCAGGCGCAGGGGTTGGGGGGAGGCTCTGCCCCTCAGCAGGCCGCTGGGCCTGCTCTGTGGATGGTCACAGTTCCCTCTACCTTGCAGGCGCAGGGGGAGGGGGCGGCTCTGCCTCTCAGCAAGCCGCTGTTCCTCTTCTGCTGGTGGGTCGCAGGCCCACCTACCTTGCAGGAGTGATTGGAAGCTCTGCCCCTCTGCGGGCCACTGGGCCTTTTCTGTTGGTGGTCCCAGTTCCACCTACCTGGCAGGCGCAGGGGGTGGGGGGCGGCTCTGCCTCTCAGCAGGCCGCTGGGCCTGCTCTGTGGATGGTCACAGTTCCCTCTACCTTGCCGGCGCAGGGGGAGGGGGCGGCTCTGCCTCTCAGCAGGCCGCTGCTCCTCTTCTGCCGGTGGGTCGCAGGCCCGCCTACCTTGCAGGAGTGATGTCTCATCTATTTTAATCATTGATAGAAAAGGAAGACAATCAAGTATTGACTTTCAGAAGAAAAAAGACTTTTTCAAAGTATATAGAGTAAAAATTTAAAGACAAGAAAAGTAAATTCTCTCTATGTAAATACTAAATATAATCACATGACATTGTTTTTAAGAACACAAAGGATATTTACAGAAACTAATGACACACTAGGTCATTATTATTGCACTTGCAACAAAATACAAATTATAAAGAGTATATAAACTTATCAAAATGAAAATAAGCTAGAAATTAATAGGATAATAACTGGGAAAACATTCTTTATTAGCAGATTGATAAAAACAAAAATAGTTTGACCTGGATGATAATGAAAATAAAAATATCAAAATGTGGGAAATTCATCTGAAGTCATAGTTACATAAATATATACCCATTAAATACATAAAGTGGATGAGAAATTAAAACAAATGATAAAGACTAAAGCGTAATGTTTAAGAAATTGGCAACTTAAACATGAAAAAAATTTAAGAAAGAAAAATTGAGAAAAAGCAGAGAGATAATAAAAATAAAAAATATATATACAATAAAGCATCAATAAATTCAAAACTGAGTTTCTGTTTTGTTTTACAGATAGGCAGAATTAATAAATCTCTTCAAATTTGTATACTTTATATACAAACATATGAAAAGACTCAAGACTGTTGAGTAATAACCAGAGAACATCACTACATCTCATAAGACACATATAAGATCATTAGGGAGAATTTATTTTATAACAACTGAACATAAAATACCAGGTAAAGTGAAGGAACATTTGCTTTCTGTTAAAAGTTCAGGACTTACCTCTTACCTCAAAAAAGTAGAGAAGCAGATAAAATGAAATAAACAATAGTTTGGAGATACTAGAAAACTGACCATGCCAGACCATGACTTCCCAGAGAAGAGAAACATGAATTGAGCCCTGTAGCAGATTACTGCCAGTAAGCAGTATCCAGGATGAACTGCAGTGAGGAAATCAGAGACTGAATTTGACATGGTCAAGGTGACTAGAATCTATGAGGTTGAATACAATGAGTAGGAGTTTATAGGAATAGAGATATCAAGAGAGATGCTATGGCATTCTCTTGTCTTTGGATGAGTATTGATTGGCACACATGTGAGTCGAAAGCATCCATCTTAAAAGATTAACCAGAGAAAAGGAGGGAGAATAATTTCCAGAGTGAGAAAAAACAAACAAAACAAAATAAAAACGCTCATATGAGTAGACACATAGGAATTTGTGTAGCTTCTTAGAATGGTATTTCCTTAATAACACTAACCTTATTGGCTGCACCAATTTGCAGTCCCACTAGCAAAGTATGAGTAGACCTTTTTCCCCACATCCTTGCCAACACTTATTGTTGTTTGTCTTCATAATAGCTGCCATTCTGACTGGAGTGAGATGATATCTTAGAGTAGTTTTGATTTGCATTTCTCTGATTGCTAGAGATGATGAGCATTTTTTCATATGTTTGTTGATGGATTGTATATCCTCTTCTGAGAAGTGTCTGTTTAGGTCGATGGCCCATTTGTTGATTGGGCTATTTGTTTTTTCAATGCTTAGCTTTTTGAGATCTATAAGTATGGAGACATACTAATAGAAACTAATCAAGATGAAGCCCAGAGGAAAAAGAGACTAAAAAAAAAATGAAGTGAACAGTGACTTTTTATAATATCAGGTGACATGACATACATTTAATTACAGTTCCAAGAAGAAAAGCTAGGAGTGGAAGAAAAAAATTGAAAAAATAATGCTCCTGGATTTTCTCCAATTGAGTAAAGCTATAAACTTACAAGGATTACATCCTATGTCTGTTCTAACAAATTACTACAAACTTAGTAGTTTAAAGTAACAAAAATGTATCATAATTTTGAATCTCAAAATAAGGTATAAGGAAGTCAGGAGTCCAATATGGGTCTCATTGGGCTAAAATGAGGGTGTTGGCTCAGCGGGGTTCCTTTCTGAAGAATCTTTCAGGTAGAATCTATTTTCTTGTCTTTACCAGATCCTATAGGATTCCTGCATTGGAATAGCTGGACTAGGCTCTCCCCATGACATCACTGTGACACCAACTCAGTCATTCCTCTTTTTCACTTATTAAGACCCATGTGATTACATTGGGTACTTTTGAACAATCTCAGTAACCTCATTGCCAATTCATCTGATTAGCAAAGTTAACTGGAAAATCAACAATATTTAATTTCCCCTTGGTATGTCATATAACATAACCAGATATTTATTTTCTTCCCCTTTTGAAAATTTTTGTTCTTTTTAGTTATACATGACGTAGAATATATTTTGACATATCATACATACCTGAACGCTTGTGTGTGTTTTGACATAGCATACACACTTAAATGGGAAGTACAACTTCCCTTTCTTGTGGAGTGACACAGATTGTGTATTCATGTTATGTCCTATTCATTCTATTGTTTTTCCCATTCCCATCCTCCCTCCCTTCCCCTCATTCCTCCCTTTCCAATCCAGTGAACCTCCACTCCCCAACCCCCACCTACTGTAAGTCAACATCTGTATATCAGGGAGAACATTCAGCCTTAGTTTATTGAGGATTGGCTTATTTCACTTAGAATGATAATCTCTAGTTCCATCCATTTACCAGCAAATGTCATAATTTCATTCTCCTTTATGGATCAGTGATATTACATTGTTTGTATATAACACATTTTCTTTATCCACTCATCTGTTGAAGGGCACCTAGTTTGTTCCATACCTTAGCTATTGTGAATTGAGCTGCTATGAACATTGACGTGGCTGCATCACTATAGTATGATGATTTTAAGTCCTTTGGGTGTACGCCAAGGGGTGAGATAACTGGGTCAAATGATGGTTCCATTCCAAGTTTTCTAAGAATCTCCACACTGCTTTCCAGAGTGGTTGCACCAATTTGCAGTCCCACAAGCAATGTATGAGTGTACCTCTTCCCTCACATCCTTGCCAACATTTATTGTTACTTGTATTCTTGATAACTGCCATTCTGACTAGAGTGAAATCTCAGTGTAATTTTAATTTGATTTTCTCTAATTGCTAGTGATATTGAACATATTTTTCATATATTTGCTGATGATTTGTATTTCATTTCTGTGAAAAGTCTGTTCATTTCCTAAGCCCATTTATTGATTGGGTTATTTGTTTTCTTTGGTGTTTAATTTTTTGAGTTATTTATATATCCTGGAGGTTAATGCTTTTTTCTGATGTGCATGTGGTAAAGGTTTTCTCCTATTCTGTAGGCTTTCTCTTCATGTTTCTTTTTGCTTTTTAGAATAATACAATCCCATTCATTTATTCTTGATTTTACTTCTTGAACTTTTGGAGTCTTGGTGAAGAATTTGTTTCCAGCATGATGGATATTTGGGCCTATTTTTTCTTCTAGTATATATTTTTTCTTCCAGTAGGCTCAGGGTCTCTGGTCTAATGCCTATATCCTTGATCCCCTTAGTATTAAGTTTTGTGCAGAGTGAAATATAAGGGTTTAATTTCATTTTGTTACATATGGATTTCCACTTTTCCCAGCACCATTTGTTGAAGAGACTATGTTTTATCCAATGTTATTTCTGTCATCTTTGTCTAGTATGAGATAACTGTATTTATGTGGGTTTGTCTCTGTGTCTTCTGTTCCATGGTCTTCCTGTCTGTGATGGTGCCAACCCATGTGGTTTTTATAACCACAGATTTCTAAAGATGGACATAGACTCATTAGGCAACCACTCTTCTGCCTACAAATTTTATATCCAATAAGTTAAATGAACCCCAGTAAGAATAAACATAAAGCAAACATAAGACAATCACTGAAAATCCTTTGTGAAAAAAAAGGAATCCTAAAAGCAGCTTGAGTAAAAAAAGGACACATAATATGTAGAAGAACAAAGAGGTACATGAGAGCACACTTATTTTCACAAGTTCTGCAATCCGATGCTCATGGAGAGACATCTTTAAAGATAATGAAAGAAAAACTGTCATCTTAAAAATTCTATACCCAGGTTAAAATAACCTTAAAAATGAAGGCAAAATAAGACTCTTTCAGAAAAAATGAAAGTTCAGAGAATTTGTCGAGAGCAGTTATTCACTAAAAACATGTTCTAAGAAAAAGACAAAAAAGTCCAAGAAGGAAAATGGTACAAGATAGAAATCTGAATCTACACAAAAGTATGAAGAGCACCAGACATTGCCCATATAAAATATATTTTCCCCATCTTAAAAAGATTCTTAAATAATAATTTATTTTTTAGCAGAAAACAATAACATTATCGTTTTGAGGTTCAAACATAGTGGAATAAAATACACGAAGATAAGAGCAAAGGAAAAAGACTACGTGGGGGGTGTACTGTTACATGTGAATTGCCTTCAGCACTGTTTTGAAAGTAAACTGGGGTAGATGAAAGATGCACTGTGTATACCTCAGAGGAGCCACACAGCATAAGCGAGGCATAGCACACAAGACAATACTGGAGATAAAATGAAATTATAATTAATACCAAAAAAATGTAGAGTAAAAGGAAATATAAGCAAAGAGCCCAGGGGACAAATAGAAAACAAATAATAAGAGGTAGGCTTGAATACGATCAAAGTCAAGGTTTGTAATTTGAACTAAAAGCAATAACCAACTCAATTCTGTCCACAAAACATACTTTATATATAAAAATATAGATAGGTTAAAAAAATAAGGGAAGAAGGTGTATACTGCAAACTAAAATACCAAAAGTTGGAGTGGCTGTGTTAATATCAGCCAAAGTACACTTCAGAACAGAGAATATTATCAGGGTTAACAAGAGACACTTCAGGATGATAAAGGGGTACATTCATCAAGAAGACATAAAAGTTCTAAAAGTGCATTAGCATAGCAGAGCTTTAGCATACATGGAGAAAATACAGATCACAGTGACATATACAATTATAGCTGAAGATCTCAACACTTCTAATAGTTAGAAAACTTCTAATAATTAGGTGAAAAATTGTTTCAGAAAACATGCAATAACTAAATAGCACTATTAACCATCTTGACCTAAGTGAAATTCACAGAGCACTCCATCACCTGTAGAAGAATGCACATTCCTTCAAGTGCTCTGAGAACATTCTTCAAGCCCATAATGTAAGTCTGAGCAATTTTAACAGAGTTGAAATCCTAAGAAGGTTGAATTTTAATAAGAGTTTTTGGTTTTCTGATTACCACAGAATTAGAGTAGAAATAAACAGAAAAATATGTGAGTGGAAAGGCCCAGTATTCAGATATTAAACAATGCATTTCTGAACAACTGAGATAAAGGAGAAAAATCACAAGGTAAATTAGAAAATATTTTGGATACAATGAAAGTATTAATATGTTAAAAATTATGAAATATACAGTAATATCAAAGGGAATGTTATAGAATTAGGCTCATATTAGAAAAACAGCTCTCAAGTTATTAAATTGGTTTTGACATTAATAAATTAGTAAAACAAGAGTAACTTCAAATAAGTAGATGAAATGGAAAATTTCCTTATAATACATATCATGTAATATATGTAACCAGGTATAAATGAATTTGTATATATCTGTATATATTTTACTACCACTGACAGAAAAACCTGGTGGTCCCATCATGTTTATAGAAATTGACTTTGTAATTTGAAACTTTTTGTGAAGAAATTGCAGGCTTCACAATACATTCTGTGGTGTGTTCCCATAGCCTCTTCTGGGGAGGAGGAAGGAAAGGGCATTTCCTAATTCATTCTCAAAGCCATGTTCAGTCTTGATTTGAAAGCCTGGCAAAGGTATTAAGAAAAGTTAAAAAAATATATAGGCTAATCTCATTTATAAATACAGATGCAAAAATAGCAAACACAATTATTCCAATATACTCAGCAATGGGTAAAATAGATAATATTACACAACCAAGTTGTATACCACTTGACAATATCCATCTGGCTTTGAAACCTATTTTGACATCATTCTTAAAGGGCAACATACATATACCTCATGTCTAGCACAGTACACTAAAAGATATGTGTAAAGAATGTTTATAATACAGTCCACATAATAGCCCTGAATACAAATCCCAATCAATGGTGCAATCAATAAATGAAGTGAATATAATTGGAATGTGAATAAAGGAACTTCTGCTATGCACAGTTCCCGCTGTGCTGTACCTTGGATAAATCTCACAAGTACATTGAGGGAACAAAGTCAGACACAAAGTAATATATAATACATAATCTCTTTTACAAAACAGTTGAAAACAGGCAAAATGAATCCGCAGCATTTCTAATCAGGATAACAGTGAAGAAGAGTGGTTAGGGATGGGAAGGGTACAGTAGGGCTTTGGGGTACATGCAATGATGCATTTCTTAATTTGATGATGGTTACATTCACTTGCTCAGGTTGGCATATTTCAGTGAGCTGTACACTTCAGTATATGTTGTTCCTGTAAGTGCATCATGGCTTAATTGTTTTTAAAAGTGCTAAGAAGCTGATTGGAAACCCTGTATATCAAGATAGGGCTTGTCAATCAGTAAGCTCTACTGTGGATGCTAGACTATGGGCAGCTCTCTTTTTTAATTGAGGAAACATCAAATGTCAATAATAATAATAAAAAACTTGTTTTAGGAGGAAAACGAAGGACAGGAATTTACAACGATTGCTGAAAGCCACAGGCAGGGAAGGTGGAGTCTAGAACTGGCATGTGGGAGAGTGGAGGATGATCCAGTACAAACATTCACCTTGCTCTATTTACCATAACTGAAGGGGTCTGGATACAGACAATGCCACTGGAGGAAGTGGATTACTAAAAATATTCATGGATTTCTAAAAAAGAAAATAATTATAGAGTGTATATTAGTGTGACCCTTATCCACTCTTAATTGAAATAGATATACATAACATTTAAATCCATAAACACATAGAAAACATATTATTTTAAAATGTTTTTTGCTTAAAAATGCATTTTATTTCCTTTTCCCACATAAATACATGTGTCCACACTTTGTGATGGCACATAGTTTTCATTTGTATAAGGGGATTCCAATAGATTCAAATAATCTATTAAAAGATATTTTATTCACTCAATCATTTACTTATTTCTTTACTTTTTTTTTGAAAATACACTCACCATTTAGGAATATAACTGAGTGATTGGAAGAGTTTGGATAATTACTATCACTTAATACATGTAGACAGCTATTGTAATGTAAGTCATCTCCAGGAATGTTTAAAATGTGATATAAAGCAAGGGCTTAGAATTGAGATAAATAAGATATTGAAAGAGGAGACACTCCAGGAACTCTCTATGGTTGGACTTGTCTATTGAAATGAAATTTCCCTTAATCATGGTATCGTGGGGTGTGGGAAGGAGGAGTCACAGGAGCCTTTTACATTTTTACCTTTTTATACACACTTGGTAATTGTCAGCAGAATTTCTCCAAAAGGTTGACTGTCCCCATTCAATATTAAAAGCACAAAATAAAGACATAGCACCTGTATTAAGATCAAGAATATGATCAAAAGTATTACTTCTTCTTGTTTGTTCTCTTTTCCGTCTTTTGGGACCCTTAGAATTTTTACCAACCTGATTTTTATTATATTATTTTCTTATCTTTAAAAACAATTTTATAATATATGTATTTCCTTAAGTAGAGTATTGCATAGATTTTCCTGTTTAAAAGCTTTACAAATATTGTAAGAAATGACATCATTCTGTATGGAATTTTCTGTAATTTGCTTTTTTAAATACAACTTGTTTTTCTGAGATTTATTCATGTTGTTTCATGCAGGCATAGTTGATTATTGTGTAAAGTTACATTGTGTGAATCTCTTAGTTTATTTATCCCTTCTGCCAATGAATACTCGAGTTGCTTCCTTCGCATCATATACGGTTTTGCTGTGAACATATGCACACATGTGTCTTGAGGAACATGCCTGTGAGTTTCTCTAAGGTATACACTTACATTAGGGAAGGCAGCTGCCAGCAGTGAAATGAACTGTCAGTCACAGTAGGAGGTTCATACAATACAAAGAGGGAACTGTCTGGTAAAATGTTCAAGGACAGAGAGAATATTTTACACTTTCCCAAAGGCTTTAAATACAGTGATACCTGAAGGGGCAAGGAGATAATATGGTGGGTTGTGCCCTTGTGGAAAACAGAAGGTCTGGGGATAGTGGAGGAGTGCTTGTCTAACATGTGTGGGGCTCTGGTCTTCAGCATCATGAACAGACACGAGTCAAACTTAGAATTAGTAACTGATGTGGCAATTCCAACACTAGGTATATACCTAAAAGAACCTAAAGGAGGGAATCAAACAAATATTTACACACCAACATTCATTGTAGCATTATTCATAGTAATCAAAGATGGAAACAATCCAAATGTCTATCAATAGATTAATGAACAAAATGTGATATATTCATATTGGAATATTTTTACAAGTCTTTGTAAAAAGGATGAAAATACTGATGTATGATACAACACAGAAAAATTTCAAAGACATACTAAGTGCAATAAGATGAACACAAACTATTTGATTTCACTAATATGATATAACTAGTATACAGTCAAATTCATTGAGATAGATAATAAAATGGTGGTTGTTAGAGAAGGTGTCAGATTGTTGGGGAGAAGATAGAATGGGGAGTTGTTTAATAGGTTCAGATTTCAGCCTCGGAAGATGAAAACCTTATATGTCAAAGTTTGTAAAAACCATAATCGTGTGTGTGTGTATATGTATACATATCTAAATGTACATATATTCATATATATGCATGTATATATTCTTAACACATGTCAGAGTTTCTTATATGGAGTTGTACTAGAATAGTCAATATTTCTAGTTACATTTGCATTTTTCTTGTGTTGGTTTCCCTATGTATATAACCAAATTTGAAAACATAACCTGAAAATCAATTCAGTGGAGAAATAAAATCAAACTTACTTTACCTTACTACTTTAGCTTAGCCAGGTATAGCCCAAAAGGACAGTGCCATAGTAAAAAAAAAAAAAAAAAAAGAAAAAGAAAAGAAACAAAAACCATTTTCTCTGTATCAGATAATACAACTTTAATCAAAGAGAAAAGAACCCACTTTTCCTTTGTAAGCATATTATTGAGTTTAATACTGAAAAATTTAGAAGTTCTTATCCTTACTCCTGTGTTGAACACTTTCATTTTGAATTAAATATCCTTATTTCTAAGCATTAATTTTCACCAAGTAGAATATAATTTAGGGTGCTTTTGTTAATAGTTCACTGCTGCCGTCTGCACCTCATCAGATAATTTCTAAGTCATCAGTGCATTAGTAATACTTCCCAATCTCTTCAATGAGTTTCATGAAGAACTTTTTACTCCCTTTTCCAAATCATTAATAAAATTATCAAATAGAACCAAACTGAACAAAAAACTTCTTGGCAGACTATTGGACACCAAACCTAAACTAAAAATGGAGACATTTTTCCTTTCTCTACTTAGAGATTTTCATCCATGTATATTCAATTCATTTGATACTACTTTTACAAAGGACCATTGGAATTAACTCTGTTAACTGCCTTTCATGATATTATAAACTCTCATCTCATTCCCAGACAAATGATCCATTTCAGAAAGGCCATCATGTTTCAATGTTACCTAATTCCATCTGGATAGGGAAAACCTTGAAGAAGTAGAGATATTGCACACTGACAATTGACTTCATCAGGACAAATATGATGATGCTGTGGTTGCACAAAACTACTAATATTTTAATTATATTTAAACATTATTAAGCCTTCCTTTTAGGTTGCATTCATTCATTCATTCACATTTACTGAAGAAATTGCTATATGATAGACATTAAATTGGTTGCAATTATTACTTTTAAGAAGTGTTTTTTTTTTAATGAGGTTGAAGTTTCTTCCACTTATTTTCTAGTAATTTAAGTTACATTCCTGTTTTCTTTTTCTTGGCCTATTCTTTTCTTGATCAACATGTCCCTATGGTGCTATAATATCATCTTCAGCTTCTCAAAACCTGGGCCCTCTGGGACTGAAGTGAGTGTGATAGGCATGAATTATGAAAGCCTTTATACTCAAATGAAAATTTTATAGAGGAACATGAAGAAAATGATTATGGAGAATCAGTTTCCACAATGGATAATCCCAGGCCCAATATTAATCAGTACTTTTATCTCTAGCTAGAATAGTAGAATTTGCAAGACATTGATTTAGTGACAATAAACAGTAAATTGGATTTATATATGGTCATTTCTGTTATCTAGAGTTTGTGACTAGGATTCTTTAAACATTCACATGTTGATTTTCATGGTCGTTCAATGTCTTTTCTTTTGAATAAATAGCGAGGGAAACATTCCTTGGTCATCCGATAAATGTATAAATAAGTTAGACAAGTATTACACAGTCTCTCTCAGATATGAAAACTAAAAAGAAAAAATAAATGAATAAGTGGATAAATAAGTCAGCCTTCAAGTAGAAGGATTACTAAGGACTGGGAGGGTGCAGGGTGGAGTGGTGGGGGAGGGGAGGTAGAAAAAGAGTGGATGTACATGATCCACACGATGTGTGCATATATGGAAAATCATCATAAATTCCATTAATCTATATAGTAAATAAATAAATAAATAAAAACTACAAAGCTGATTTTTAGAGTGACTGTGTCATTTTTTATTACTATGCGTATATCATGAAAATTCTGGTTGTTCTGCATTCTTGGCAGTACTTTGTGTTGGCAGCCTTTGGTTTTAGTTTCTAAATATATTATGATACTTGACTCCCTGTTGAAATATGACTAATAATGTTGAGCACTTTTTCATGTGACTGGATGCCACCAATATCTCTATGGTGAAGTGTCTGCACAAATCTTTTGTCAATTTTTTTTAAAGTAGGCTGCTTGTTATTATTTGGTTTTGATGGAGCTTATGTATTATGGATGTAAGTTCTTTTTAAATATGCTTTGCAAATATTTTGTTTGAGATAGTGCTTTGCATGTTCATTTTCTTAATAATGTCTTTTGAAGAGCAGAAGTTTTAATTTTGAAAATGTTCAATTTTAAATTTTAATGGATTGTGGGGATTTTTTTTTGTTGTTGTTGTTCTATTTAAAATATTTTTGTTTCACCCAGGACAACAGGCTTCAAAAAAAAAAAAAAGTTTTGGATTTTACATGAAGGTTTATGATCCATTTTGAAAAAATTTGTAAATATGATTTGAAGATGTGAATTTATTTTTTTGATGTATGGCCAACTGTTTCAGGACTATATTTTGGAAAGAATATTCTTTATCCATCAAATTGCCTTGACAACTTTGTGCAAAAGTCAGTGGATAAGTTTGAGTCTATTTCTGGACACTCCATTCTGTTCCCTTGTTTTGTAGTACAGAATTTTACAACTTTATAGTAAATCTAGAAATCCAGAGGAATAGGTATTCCAACTTTAGTCCTTTAAAAAATCATCTGGGTTTTCATCTAAATTTTAGAATCAGCTTATTGGCTTCCACATATACACAAAAAAACAACAATGTAATATTCGAATTTGATTGGGCTTGCACTGAATCCACAGACAAATTAAAAAACTTGAAATCTTAAGTATACTAAGTTTCCTGACTCATGAACATGGTATATCTCTCCATTTATATCTATGATTTCTTTAATCAATATTTTACAGTTTTCAGTATACAAATATTTCACCACTTGTTAGATTTATCCCAAGATTATTTCAATAAATAGCTAGTTCGTTGAAGTTTTGTTGACATGATATTTATGATATTGATTAATACATAAGAATACCATTGTCTATTTTAGGAATGGTTTGCCTTCTTGATGAAGTTATTTGTTTATCTTTACATAATGTCCATTTTATCCTTAGTGATATACCTTATTCTGAAGTTTAATCTGTCTGATGTTAATACCACTCTGTCTTTTGAAATTAGTGTTTGCACATTTTTATTATTTTTATTTTTAACTTATCCTTCTCTTTATATCCCAAGTAAGTGTCTTGGAGAAAGTGCTTTTCCTTATTATCTAGTCTTGAAAACCTTTGTCTTTTGATTGGCTTGCTAAAACAAATTACATAAGTTTAGATTCAGGTGATTTATTTGAACCACTTGGCCATTGCCTTTCCTGCCTATATTCTGCCACAGGTGAGACAGTTTTTGACTCTGATCTCCCTGGGGAGGCCTATCTCTTTAGGGAATTCAAGGTTTTCTGATTGCTTTGGGCATCCCAACTCTCTGATGAACCAAAAAAGTTTTGATTTTGTTGTTTCTGCCTTTTACTGATTGCTAATGTAAGAGTAATACTCTCTGCAGATTTCTACATCCTCAGCAGAAGAGTCTCCAAATATAAATGGCTGTTTTGAGTTAAAATTGGTCAAGGCACATAAGAGTTAAAAGCTTGTGAAGATAATGACCATGACTATAATGAAGGCGATAACAGTAATATTGATAAATCAGACAAACATACTGCAGCCAAAAACTTCAAATATTTAAAAATGTTCTGGGCTGGTGATGTGGCTGAAGCGGTAGCGCACTCGCCTGGCATGCACCAGGTGCTGGGTTCGATCCCCAGCACCACATAAAAATAAAATAAAGTTGTTGTGTCCACCGAAAACTAAAAAATAAATATTAAAAAAATTCTCTCTCTCTTAAAAAAAAACAAAACAAAATGTTCTACTGTTCACCTATTAATAGAAAGTACTTAGAAAATATCTTCCCATTTTGGACTTTATACAGGGAAACTTGATCTCAACCATCAATATAGTCCAACTTTTTCTTTTAGTTTCAACTTTTCTTTTTAAGAAATTGGTGGGTGACTCAGTGAAATTGAATTCCTTACAACACTCTCACTCCCCCACCCCACCCCAGGATAGTACCTTTCCACATGAAAATTTCCTCTTGGAGGAGGCCATGTCTGGCTTTTGGCCACTTTCTTGTGTTTCCTGTGACTGTCCTATGCTTTGCTTCTGTTGGCTGTTGTCGCCTTACACAGACAGGGTACTGAGTTTCCCAGGACGCCCATGGCCTTCAGCCATTGGGTCATTGTATTCTGACTCCTCTTTCTTCCCAGCCAGGCCACTGCAGGCCTAAGGTCCCTAGGGTGGTCTTGTTTCCCTACCTACTGGTTTTCCGAAGGAAACTGTAGTGTGGCTCCAGCCCCTACTGAAGGGCCCTAATTCAACCCATGCCACTCAGCTGCTCTGGTACCACAGAGGAGGCGGGGCTCTTCTAGAAGTTAATTGATGGGCCTCCTCCGGATATTGCAAAGGATGGGAGGCACATGTTCTCTCTGTTCTCAGGTAATGAAAGTAAACTGAGCATTCTATTTCCCTCCCACTATCCCATTGTAACAAGGATAAGAAAGCTAGAGCTTGGAACCTGAAAAGGATGTCCCCTAGGATACTTTATATAATGGTTCTCCCCCTAATTCTCTTCTTTGTCCACTTATTGACTCTAAGCACTTTTTTTTTTTTTTGGAAAGAAAAGCAGTTTTACATTATCATGCATTCTTATTCTAAAGGATGTGTGTTGGGACAATAATTCTGCGCTTTGTCTCTTGATATTTCAGGTCCAAATAACTCAAGCATCTTTTTTTTTTCAAGATTATATGTTTCAATAACCTCCAGCTACATAATTGATTTAATTGTTTAGACTATATCTACTTTCCTTAGCTATAAATAAGGAGAGTGGGATGGTAGTGGGCTCATGACAGCAGAAGGAATGTAGTTGGAGAAAAGCTTTAGTTTATATCCTAAATATTGAGTATCAATCCTACTAATAACTTATATGCATCAAACACTGTGTTGTGTATCTTCTAGGAAATAGTCCACTTCAATTTTACAAAAGATTCAGGATGCAATTTATGTAACTTTAGAAGTAGAATTAAATAGTTTACCTAAGGAAGAACAATACCAACACTTTTGTTTATAGACAGAAATACTGAAAGTTGGAATATGAGCTTTACTTCAATAAGAATATGCTGCTTGTCAATGACAAAATCAGGACTAGAACCCAGGATTCCTGATGCCTTCTCTGCTCCTTATTGATCAGATAGGTGTCAGGAAGGTCTACTTTAATTTGAATGAAGTTGTTAGCCTCTTTGGAGATAGGCATAAAATTCAAGGCAATTTTCACATATTAGTTATGTGATCCCTGGAAAGACAGAAATAAATGCCAGGTACTGAATAATGTGATAAAAATGAATTATACATATGGGAAATAAATTGCTAGGCATTATTGCTTTGACTGAGTGCTTCAAATGAGTCAGTGGGAGTATTCCTCTTCAAATAGCTCACTTGGCTCTGGGATATAGTAACAGTAAAGTAACAAGAAGTATTTAGAAAGTAATCCTCCCCAAACACTTAGCATTTACTGGAATGCAACTTCCATCTTGTATGGCTTATGTTATAAGGAAAATAATAAGAGAACAAGGTTGCTTCAAGGCAGAACCGGAAAAAAAAGTTACTAAGAAAGCACAGCATTAATTGGTTTGACTATAGACAATGATGCGGAGGGTAAACTTAGCCCTGTTGAAACTGTCATTCTAAAATAAGAAAAATAGAATTTTATTTTATTTTATAATATTTGATATATACAAAAAATACAAGTTAATACAGTTATAATTCAGAATGTTAACATGAATGTATGCAAGCACAACTTAGGAAACAAAATATGATCAGGAAGGTCATCTACCTGTGTGCTGTTTACATATGTTAGCCTTTCCCCTGGTGAAATTTCTTTCCCAGGTTTTATGTTGATCATTCTTTTGCTCTATTAAATATCTTTATCACACATGTAAATTTACTGAATAATGAAGTTTTGTTTGCTTTTGAACTTTATAAAAATAATATTACATTGTATATAACTTTGAGATGTATTTTTTAAAACATAAGAATTGTTTTTCATGTGCCCATGATTTTCTATTTGTTATTGTCCAAAATTTTTCTTGATTGTATGATATTCCAATATAGGAATAGAGCACAAAATCTTCATTCCTTGTTCTTTGGATCCACACTTGTTCTATTTCATCAATGGGGACTCTTTTGTACATATATGCAAGTTCACACTTGCAAAAATTCCTAGGATGGAATTGCTGTGTTGTAGCATATATGGATGTTGAACGGTGTGAGGTAAAGCCAAATTGTTTGTTTTATAGTGAATGTTTGTTTTATAGTATATGTTCTATAGTGAATATACTAAATTAAAATCCCACCATTAGAAATCTCATTATCCATATCCTTTCTTTATAAAGCCTTTTGTTATCAATTTACTATTTTACTCTTCAAGTTTGTTAATACTTTCCTTTATTTAATGATTGTTTTACCTTGTTTAAGAAATACTTTCCTAAGACATGAAAATTGTCATACTATAGTTTCTGCTCTAATTTTAAAATTTTTACTATTTATATTTAAGGTTTTAACACACTGAGAATTTATTTTCATGTATGAGGTGAATAGCAATTCTGTTTTCCTTTTTTTCTCATGGAGAGCCTATTGTTGGGTTCATGCTTTTCTCTATGATGCACAGTGACCTTTCACATACCACAACTTCACTCATTTTGTGAACCCATTTATGAAGCCTATAAACTGTATCAGCCAGTGGAATTTCATGTTACTCCCTCATCAATCCTGGATAATTCCAATGCTTTTGGTTGCAGAATAAGCCTTGATCTCTAAAAAGACAAGGCATGCTCTACTTGTTCTTCTTCATCCTGGTCTCTACATTTTCTTTTGCCTTTTATCTTCATATGTAAATTTTGAATCTGCTTGCTCAGATCCTTGAGAAATTCCATTTGAGTTATAATGAAAATTGATTTAAAGCCATATTATTTGGGAAAATATTGAATTGTCCTCTCCATGTATTTCTTATCTCTTGAGGCATTCAGAAATAATTTTCATGAATATCATATTTTTTCTGGATAACTTGTACCTGGTTTTTGCTGTTTATTCATTTATATTTAGCCCTGTTTCTTATTATAAATAGTATATTTAAAAATATATTTTTCAAAGTGTATTATATGCTACATAAGCTTAGTTTTTCTATGTTGATCGTATGTCTTGACAACTTTTTCTGAACTTTCAAATTATTTCTTGATAGATTTTCCATGTGTCGGTTAAAAAGATATTTTGGTGATGAAAATGTGGGTGCATTTTCCATCTCTTCTCTGTTTTTCAAATTTGTTGCAAAAGGTCATATGAAATTGCAACAGAAATATGTATTCTAAAATAAACTTCCCATTTACCTGAAAAATAAAAAATAAGTAAGTAAGTAAATAAATAAATAAAATAAGTAAAGGAAGGTTTTGTGTGTTTCCATTATTGGGTGGAATTCTATGTAAATATGAATGAGGTCAAGTGGGTTGGTAACACTGTTCAAATATACATCTTTCTTATTTTTTGTCAATTTGCTCTCTCAGTTGTTGAGAGAAGTGTAATAGCATCTCTAACATTAATGATGGACTTACCTATTTCTCCTTGTAGTTGCACACATTTTATTTTAGGTATCATGAAGGCCTGTTATTAGATATATAGACTTCAGCACCTGGTGGACCAGTTTTACTGAAGTATTTTTTGTCATTCTTTTACTTTCAATCTATGTACTTACTGTTTATACTTACAGTGTGTTTCTTATAGGCAACATAAGTTTGGGTGTTTTTTTGAAATCCAATCTAATGATTTTTAAATATTAATTAATATTTAAATCTCTTGCATTCAATGTTTTTATTAATAAGTTCAGTTTTCAATCTGACAGCTTGTTTTTTTCACGTTTGTTATATTTTCCATTTCTACCTTCTTTTGCATTTAATAGCTTTTACTTTATTTTTAAATTTCATGTGTCTCACATTTGCTTATTCATTCCAAATCTTTATTTAGTCATCTTTATTAAACAGTATATGGTGTTCATCTTTAATTGTATAGTCTACCTCCAAGTAGTATCTGTCAATATACTGCTGTTAAACAACGTACATGGTTTAACATGTACTTTTCTTTTTTTAATATTTATTTTTTTGGTTGGAGTTGGACACAATACCTTAATTTTATTTATTTATTTTTATGTGGTGCTGCGGATTGAACCCAGGGTCTCACACATGCTAGGCGAGCGCTCTACTACTGAGCCACAATCTCAGCCCTAACCCGTACTTTTCAATAATGTACTTTTTCAACAATGTACTTTAATTTCTTCACTCCCACTTTTTGTGCTGTTGATATCATGCACATTTGATTTTACATACATTATAAACTCCATGATTCATTGTTTTTAATTAAAAGATTTAATTATATTTAAGGTGAATCTAAATTTATTAAAATCTTTACCCTCTTATTTACCATTGCTCATATTCTTCAAATCTTTGTGTACATTCACATTCCATTCTGACACCATTTTCCCTCTGCTTATAGAATTTTTTCTTGATATGTTTTATTGTATAGTTTTTTTGTTGATAAATATGTCTTTTTGTATATTTCAAAAGGTTTTTAATTTCACTTTAGTATTTGAAGCACACTTTGCTAGATTAAATTTTTGTTTGTTTGTTTGTTTTTCCTTTTATTTAAAGATATTCATCCACAGTCTTTTTGGTTTGGCTTTGTTTCCTTTTTGGTTTGGCCTTGCTTTAGCCAGGCATAGTGACTCATGCCTGTAATTCCAACTGCAAGGAATGTTGGGGAAAGAGGATCACAAGGTTGAGGCCACCTTCAGCAATTTAGGAAGCCTCTGTCTTAAAATAAAATAAGAAGGACTTGGAATGTAGCTCAGAGGAAGAGCACCCCTGATTTTAATCCCCAGTTGGAAATTGCAAAAAAGAAAGAAAGAGAGAAAAAGAAAGTCCGCTGTCATTCCTGCTAGGAATGCTTCTGCCACAAGGTGTTTGCCCTTGTCCTAGGTGAGTAGGCACATCAAGAAAACCACACTATGCAAGAGCATGAGAAGACTCAACAGACCAAAGAAACATGCAAACTCTTGATGTAGATCATCAACTACAGATGAAAATGACAGAGAATGGAAAGAAACCCAAATTTGAAAATTATAGCAGAAAGTTAAAACTGCACAGACTAAAATGTCAGATTTGAAAAAGAACCAACCAAATGAAAGTTCCAGAAGCAAAAATGCACTAAATCCACATGGAAAACTTATCGAATAGTTTAAACAGCAGCATTGACACAAAGTGAGCTTTAGAAAACTGCATCATTATTTAGAAAATAATGATGAATGCAGCTCGTGAGACACAAAAATAGTACCCCCCCAGCAAAGTGAAATTTTAGAACACACAAAAAAAGTAAAGAGAATAAGAAAAAAAAAAAAAACTAATGCAAAAACACAAATGTTGAATATCTTTGCTTCAGTTAATTATACTAACAAAGAGGAATTAACTGTGATCTCTCAGTCTACTTTCTGCAAGATTCATTTCTCAGGCACAAGGAGAAAAAGTGAGGCAACTCTCGGTCATTTGCAAGGGCAATAGGGAGTGTCACTAACACTAGGAACTCATGATAAAGGAAAGGTAAAGTTAGCTTATGTTATTAGAGTCTGAAAAGTAGTGAAATGAGAAAAGGCCAAACAAAGCTGTGTGAAACTTTCAGAGTAAGAGCGGACTAAAAACAAAATATTTTCAGGAACATTGCCATGGTCTCTGAGGAATGCTCAGAGCATGCCCCTCTTGTTTTGGGTGCATTTAGCACATGGGTAGGTCAGATGACTTATTGACCAGAGAGGCCATATTCCAGGGAAATTCATGAGTAACGCGGCATAAGTTGATAAATGATATCAAAGTTCTAAGACAAGCATTCAAAAATAGTGTGTAAAATATATTCACAAAAAGATAACCATAATACAGAGTCAGACTTTAAGAAAAGTTTGCTCTGAGTAAAGGAAGCCTAACTATAATGATGAAAGCATAGTGCACCATGTTTATAATAATATCCAAAGTGTTTCTTTAACTTGGGTTTTATAGATTGGAGATATTTAATTGATAATGGGTGAACCCATGACACAGTGTAAAGTATATGATAATTTATAATTAAAATAATGATTTGGTATTAACTTTTACATCTGCATTAGAAAATGATGAAATCTTTACCCAGCTAAAGGAATTGTTTGTCTTGCACAAACTTGATTTTTCTTCCTTTTAGATTGTACCTAAATTTTTCTCTGAATCTCTCAAAGACCTTTGCTCTGATGTTTTTTTCCTTATACTGGATTACTATTAATAATATTTATTTAATTAAAAATTATTTATGGATCCTTTGTGACTGACCAAATTCTATTTTCTATTTTCCTGATCACGCCTATCTTTATAATCTGAACAGTCTCCATGTCTTTCATGTTTTTTGTATTATGAAGATCAAGAATGGAAAATTATACTGAAATAATTCATAAAAGCTATTATTGCCTGATCCACACAAATTAGACCTTGTAGTAATTAGATTATCATTAAAATGTAAAATATATGGCACAAATTTCCTAGATTAAAACTTTTTTTTTTCCTGCAATGCTGGTATCAAACCCTGGGCTTCACACACCCTAGGCAATCACTTCATCAGTGAGCCATGTTCCTTGCAGATTAAAACTCTGAAGGCATGAATCATCTCTATTTCATTTTTTGGTTTTCTCATCTAAGCTCAGTATGATAAGGAGGAGGTACTCAATTGATGTTGAAAAAGCAAGAATGAATAGATGAAATGTTTATCAACTTTAAAATTTAGAGTTGATATACTTACACATGCTGTTTTTCAACTATCTATATAGAAGATGAAGGCTTGTTTACTATATCTAAAAGTTATATTATATCCTATATAAATGCTTAGATATTAAAATTTATACTATATGTGCACATTTTGTGTCAAAGCCATTTTATCGAGTCACATCAGCTCATTTTGATGTCTCACAATATTTTACATGGCAAGGGATACAAGTTCCAGAAATCTCATCTCTATTTTCATAGTCTAGGGCATGGATATGAAGTCGATGGTATCAACCTCATTGACTGCTGTTTTAAAATCTAAGTAATTCTTTTTCTGGATTTAGCTCAAAAAGGGTTTCAACAAAACAGAATGAGTTTACATTTTGATTTAAATTAAAACTACTTCAATGCAGACTTCCCTTCTGGGTTTGATTCAATTCCCGGCTCAAGGATAAGTATTAATTTTAGGTGGTAATTTTGAATTGAATCTCAGAGAGAAGGCAATTTCTAAGTATTTGTCTGAGGATTTTTGGTATGAAAATGCTTTTTTCTTTTCTCTTTTCTTTTTTTCCCCAAATAGGCATAAGTAAAAATTCTTTATAATCTCCAACATGCCTGGGTACTTCTATGAGTTATATTTTGCTTAGAATATGCATTACTTTCTTTGGAACACAATTCTCAGCTTTTGTGTGAGCAATAAAGGAGAATCAAGATTATATTTAATAAAGGATTTCTGGGACCTGTTAGAAGGCCATACATTGAATATATGTCCTTGCACTATGATCTGTAAGGAATTGAATATAGAACTTTGTGGATGTTCCTCTTATACAGCATTTCCTCTGACATTTCTAAAATGTATTTTCTAGAAGTGGAATGAAGTGGCCATCTGCATTGCCGAACAGTTTCTATAGTTCCATAATAGATTGCTCCTGAGAAATTTTATATAATGTTTTGTTGTTTATTCTGTGACTGTGTTATTTTATTTTAATTTAGTACTGTCATGTGAATGATAAGCTGTCAAGGCTGAAAACTTCCTGCTTTGCAATTCTCAGAAGGTTAATAATTATACTAATTAGCAATTCACAACAAACAGGACTCAGTCATGTTGACTCATTTCTGCCACATTCGCCACATTTCAAGATCATGAGTAAATTTCAAGTTAGTGGTGTTGTTTTAGAAATTCTCCTCTATGGGGAAAAAAAAAACCACAAAAACAAAAACGACAATAAAAAACACCTCCTAAATCCATTCAGGTCTAAAAAAAAAACATAGATCAACCAAGAAGTTAAAAAAAGACCAAAAATATCTTCTTTTAAGAAGTGGATCTCTATCCTCAAATCTTGTCTTTTAATCACGTACCAAGTGAGGCCTCCTGTGTTTGGTTTTAATGTGCATTCAGAAATCTGTAGAGTATAAAATATATTTGTCTGAAATTTAAATAGCACATATCATTTTGGGGCAAAAATGCCCATGGGACCAGAAGACTGAACAGCCAAGGAATGTAGTCTTCATCCTTGTGGCTAAACTTTTAAATAGCTGGAAATAATGCTCTTGTTGTGCATGGGTCTTGGTAAAGCTTTAATGGTCTAAGCAGCATAGCAACCATCACCACTTCTTGAAAAATCTGTTAACCACCTGGACTTAGCTAGCTGTTTTGTCTGCTTTTCTCCCTATTCACAATGCACATAATAAGTTACAGCTGTATCTTATCAGTACTTACCTCCCTACATCTGTATCTTGATTTTTAATTCTCTTTTGAGTAATGGCAGTCTTTGAGACCTATCTGTGTATTTTTAGTACCCAGAAAAACTCCAGGTATATAGTAATCACTCAACATATATTATTGAATAAATTAAATTGGTATAATTGAACATAGCTATAACACATTCTTGCATTAATTAATTCATTATCATCAATTGCCAAATATTTGAGTGCCTACTGTAAGCTAGAAGGATAGTGTGCTACACAGTGATAACAGCACAAATGTCAGTTTTTGTTAAATGAAATGATATGTCAATTTAGAATGAGTAAATATTTAGACCCTTTGATTTTCTTCAGTATAATGCTCATCATCTCCCCGGGCATGCATACTTTAGTCTATTATTTTTAATGGACAAGGTGAAGCCAATTATATTGCCCTTATCTGAGCAGAGCTTCAGTATGGACTAAAAGTAACAATGTATCACCTCTGTTCCCAGTGTCCCCAGCTCATCCATGCTGTCTACATTCATTAGCAACCTTTGCCAGTATCCTCCATGGGTCAGGCTCTCACTGTGCTCAGTGCTTGGGAAAGAGCAAAACACAACGAAGATAGCAGAGTTGCATTCCAGTGGAAGAGACAGGTCTTTTATAAATAATTATTTAATCACTATTGTGATTAATGTTACAAAGGAGAATAGAAAGCTGTAGGAACAGAAAACGTGGGCGTGATCTTAGAAGTGAGATCAAGTCTTGGTGCTGTTTCCTGGTACCTAGGAAGCTCTTCCTATGCTCATTTACCTAGCTAAATTTTCAGATTTCAGTGTAACTGCCACTTTTCAGAGACATTCCTTAACCTCTTCCCCCACTCAACCCCAGGCTCATCTAAATTAGATTCTTGTATTTCTTTCTTACATCATTCTGCTGTGTACCTTCAAACCAGTTGTCGTAATTATGTTATGTTTGAATTTATGTGATTATCCATTGTTTGTATTTCCCATTAGATTTTAAGTTTGTGAAAGTGAGGGTTGCATTTCTTTTGTTCACAAACTCAGCATTAACAGTTCCTGAATTGTGGCATGTGTTCAATAAATGAAATTGCTTGAATCAGTGAATCCATGAATAAGTGAATGTATGAATGAATGAACTGATATTTAAGAAAAAAAATGAATTGGAAGTAGGCAGAGAGAGGATAGACTGGGTGTGTTCTCCAGACAGATGGAGCAGAATGTGCAAAAGTCCTTGAAATGTCAGAAAGATAAATGCCCATTTTTGAATCAATTCCTGAAGATTGGTTGGCTGGAAGACAAGAAATGAAAAGAAAGGAGTACCAGATGAGGATGAGGCTGGAGGAATTGGAACATGTCACATTCTCCAGTGTCTTTTGAACCCTGGCAGGAGGTCACAGTTATATTAGTATATTATTTTAAAGTGATATATATATATATGTATGTATATTTAAAATAGTGTGTGTATGTATCAGTCCTGTAGACAAAGAAAGCTTCATATATTTGTATCCTGAAATAATTGAGGTATATACTTCTGAATTTAGCTGTCTGAAACAGTGTGTTAAAGGCAGATCACTACTGAAGATTACAGAGCAGGCAAAATGCCTTAATAAAGAATAAGCATGGTGCACGGCACATTCAAATTGAGTGAGACCCTCTGTGTGCCTGAAAAACCTGCTGGGAAGCAGCCCTCCAGTCAGAGGCTGGCTGCTCTCCGCCCTTCCGTGAGCTTGTTTGAGAACTATGGCTTAGTGGGATTTTTGTTTGGTATTTGTTTATGTTTTTTCTCCTATGATTATCCCAAATTAGGAATGCTGTTAACAAGTAGTAATGACACCCTGGAAATAGGCTTCGCCACCTTAGGCTCTACCTAAGCAGTCAGTCTCGTTTTCAGAAGGCTTGAGCATACATACAATCACATTCATAGCCTGTACAATTACTTTCAAATACAAATGAGATTTTTGAGATTACATTTTACTGTGTCTAGACCTTGATATTCAAACTCAGAAAATTATCCTTTGGAGTGGAAGTGACTCACTGAGTCAGTGATGTTTACAAACACCCGCACATTTGGAGCTTGGCCTCAGGCGGGAATATGCTGCATTTACACCAACAGCTGCAACTGTGAATGGAGAAATAAACAAAAGAAAGGTGATATAAATAAAAGGACTGGCATTTCAGGTTTCCTCTTCTCATAAGTCAGCTTATGAGTTCTCCCAGGTCATTTTGTTAAGCTGTAAACTCTTTGTTTTCTTCTTTTTAAATCAGTAAGAGAACAAGAAGTTTTCTATTTGGAGACCTCTTGCAAACTCTGAACACCTGAAGCATCTCTCATTTCATTATTTACAGTCAGACAAAGGTATGCTTAGTCATGGTGACCTCACTACCAGACTATAGCCTCCTGGAATGCTGCTTGCAGGTATTCCTTTCTGGGTTGGGGGTCTTTGGGATGGCAGGCTCTCCACACATCCATTGAATATTTCAAAGAACCCAGATCCTTTGTGGGCATCACATTCTTGGTTGTAAATAGAAAATACTTTCAAAGGAGGGTGTACGTTGCTTCTAGTTCCTAGAATACTTTGAATTTGTGGTGTAAAGATAGCCAATACCAGCTAGTGTTTATACAAAGCTGTATTGTCATAAATATTTTCATATATGAAAACATTTATTTCTCAGAACAAACCTAGAAAGTATATACAGACGTGGAAAAACTGAGGCACAAAAAAGTTACCAAAAGTCATGGAACTATAGTTTGGATACAAGTAGCCAGACTCTGGGATTCTCTATCTTTATGTTTCTACTGTATTCCTCCCAATAGTGTGTGACATGACTTTTTTGATGACACACTGATGAACATATTTTTTAATTTTAATAGTGTGTTTTTCTTAATTGTACTAGAAAATGCAATTTGCACATCAAAGTTATGATTTCATGGGTATTTCTCTGGATAGAGCTTAAAGAAAAGTGATTTGGGCTGGGGATCTGGCTTCATGGTAGAGTGTGTGCTTAGTATGCATGAGACCCTGGGTTCAATCCCCAGCACCATACACACACACATAAAAGGTGATTTTAAATTAAATCAATTTATTCAAGAAAATTAAATGAAAGTTTAGCATAGCATAAGTGTCTCATAGACATGAAAAAAATCCGTGGCAAAATATAACTAAACATTATGTATACACTGAAATACAGAAATCCAGAAAGAATTTGTTTGGTTTGGAACAGTACCTGTTGCATGGGGATGTCTATGTCTTTCTACAGTTGAGGATGCTGTTATTTAAAGCATAACGTTGCTATTAGGCTTCATGTTCTGTTATCCTGTAGCATAATGACAATCACAGAGGCGGGTGTGGGTTTCATTACATGCCAAAAATGTAGAAAAATTTTGCAGGTGGTAGGCTGCTTTCCAATTCTCCAGGGGAAGACCATTCAACATTAAGTTCTAATGTTTTTAGTAACTTACTATATATTACACTACAAATTGTGATGACTGGATGCTCCTTGGGGACAAGGCTTGTAGCTTACAAATTTTGTGCCCCTTTTCAAAGGGACAGAACACAGAGAATTATAAATTATTTCTCAATCAGATGTCACCCCTCCCCCAATGTAAGATATTAGGTGTCCTCAAATTTCTATTTCTCCTCATTTGATGCTTTCTCCCAAGCTCTTGTCAACCAGCAGTTTATGAAAATGTCCTAAATCATGGCAACACTTTCCCCAAGCACAGAACTGAAGTTAACTGGTGAAATTATATACACACACACACACACACACACACATTTTCTATCCAACTATACTTATGGTCTAATGAGTAAATTAAAGGATTGTAAAATTATGAAATTGAGATCACTGTACTAAAAAGTAGGGGTTACCGTTAGGGGTCAGAACAAAAATCTTAATGTGAGTCTATAATATTTTCTATCTGAAAACAGCCTCCAACTGCACAACCCACTCCTTCTGGCAGATGCACGTCGCTGTCATACTCCTAAAGTTTGCTTCCCATTTCCTTCTTCATGAAGCTTGAATGTGGATGTCGTTCAAATATGGGAGACTCAATTCTTAGTTGGTTTTGTATTGCTACAACAAAACTCTGAGTACTTTATAGGTAATGAGGTTTACTTGGCTCACAATTCTGGTGGTCCAAAAGCATGTGCCACTGTCCCAGCCAGTGCCTTGTTGGTTAGGCCACATCATGATGGGGAATTGGGGAAAGGAAAGGGCTTCTACAGAATAGGCCAAGCATGCAGGGTGGCCTTGCAGTGTAGCAAAATTCATTCTCTCATGAGAATGAATCCACCACAGTAAGACCCTACCCACTTTGGGAGATGGTTGGTAAATGACTCCACAAGGGTAGAGCCACCATGATCCAGGTATCTTCCATTAGGCACCACCCCGTAGAGTTTCTACTATTTCAACAGGACCACTCCAGGGAAAAAGCCTCAAATGTGTGAACTAACTGCATCTAAGCCATGGCACTCAAACCAAGCATAGGAACAATGTCTGGAGAGATTCCTGAAAGCTCCTGCTGAAGGTTCTCAACAAATGATAGCCAAGGAGTCAGGAGTCAGAAATGTCTTTATCAGAGAGTGTCAAGTCCATAAGGAAACTATAAACTTACTCTTTGACAGTGTTACCAAAGAATTCCTCATCTGTTAGAGAGGGATGTGCAGAGTTGAAATTTACTTGCTTTGCAATCTACTGCTTTCCTTCTAGTGCTCTTTTGACTCTTCCATAAGCAACTGTCTACTCTCTCCCACTGGACTGTAAGCAACTCCATGGCCAGGGGCTATCATTACCAAATAAAGGCGGTATTTTCAAAAACGAATGGACTTATCAAAGCTAAATGTCAGGATGTTACACTTACTAGTACTCTCAATCAGAAGCTTCTGTTTAAGTTGAAGTTGCTTTTTTTAAATAAAAAATAATTTTTGCCTTTTATTGACCCTGCACTTGGTGGGTTTTAATAATCGTTAGTATTTTTAAAGAAAGGATAATTGCTGGGATGGAAAAACACATACATAAATAAGCAAAGTAGCTTATGTTTTTTCAGAAGGATTTCTGGTTTAATAAATATTTTCATGATGAGTTGTCTTCAAGGTTTATAATATTTATGCAAAAAAACCTATGAAATCAACAAGGGACCCAAATTAATGAATTTATAAGTAGCTCTTATCAACACTAATTCAATAGACACCTCTAACCATGATGCTGACCTTCTTTGGAATCAAATTAATAAAATACTCTATGTACAATGGATTTTCAGACACTTGAAGATTTCCTCACAACTATATTGATGGGTCAGTTTCTACTTAAGAAGGTCCTGAAGGGAAGGAGCATCTTAACTGGTTCTGAGACATTGACTAAAAATCTGCAGATGCATGCCACATTCTTGAATTCAACCTGTTGGCATTGCCTATCTTTATTTGTGAGAGGAAATGCTGGGAAGCCATGCAATATAGTCCCACATTAGAGGTTCAGTTCAATAATTCAAATCTGTGAACAAAAACCAGAACTCTTTCTTAGTACATTAATTATACTTTCACTCGACTTTAAAACGGAGGAGTTATGTAGACTTCTCTCCTTAATTCAACAATTTTCTGAGAGGTCACTGAGAGCTTTGTCTTTCCTACAGTTTTTTGAGGGGAAATGTGTTTTAATAAGTAAAATTATTTCTCAAGAGCTTGAGGACTTGACACTGATAGACCAGACCTGAAGATGCTCAGCTCTGCCGGAACCTTTTGCATTAGTTCATATCCTCAGGAGCTTTGGACTGTCAGTGCTGAAGGGTTTGAAATTGGGAAATATATTACTCAAGTTTGCCCATTAAAATATTGGAGGAAAAAAGTACCGAAGTTGCAGCTGGTGTGACATGCAGTATGTGACATTGGAAAAATGCTATGAATTTCAGGGGTTGTCTGAGCATAGAATCATGTGATGTGACAAGCACAGACAATACTTTTTTTTTTTTTTGGTGAACAGCTGATTTAACGGAAGAGAAAACTCCATAGAAAAGCATTAGTGCATAAATCGTTCCTTCCTTGAAGTTGATGCTATTAATTCTTTGATGCCAAGAGTCAAATTTTGTCAAAAATGGAATATGCTCTGACATTCTTTGCCAAATGGACAGACACCAAAAAAAAAAAAAAGACATTAAATGATATTCATGTTCTGACTAACTTCCTAAAGAAAGGCTATTCAGAATTATTGTGGCATGGGACTTTGCTGTTTAAAGTTCAGCAAACTCCATTGTCACAACCACATATTTTGCTATTTTGATTATTCACAATCATTCATATTGAACGAATCATTTTAACATACTGTCTTATTTAATATTATGAAAAAAAATGGCAAAGATTCCAGAGAAAACGTGGTGACAGTAATGATTTTGCTTGATGAGAATGAATGTAGAGTTAGTAAGAACAACAATCCTGTCCAAACAGATATGTTGAGCAGTTGTAGTGATTTTCAAAATGTGCTCCACATAAAAAGGAATTTTTAAATAATACCAAGTACAGCATTTATTGCCAGGAATCTTCAGGTGTTTTGTGAAAACTAAGCTCCGTTTTCCCTTATGTTTCAGAAGAGAATAAACAGTCACTTCTTGCCTCTGTTCTATTTTCTTTAATATACAGTTGCTTCTGGGTTTTCTGGGATAAACACCCATCTCAGACCCAGCAAGAAGCCTACACAATGAACATGTGTTAACATTTCTTTAAATATTTCCTGAAAGATCACCCAAGAAGGGACACAACAGATCACAGATCATACAATTCCATCCCTCTGAGAATTCTCCAGGGAGATTTCTTTAGCATTTCTTTCACTTATGGTCAAGACAAATGTCTCTTCTTTCTGGTATATTCTTATGAGAAGGCCCTTGTTGGAGTAGCAGACCTCTATGTTTGCAGAGTTCTATGACATTTATGAAGAATTTTCACATTATTACCTGACTTGATCTCACAAGATCATTTAATTGGGTATAACAGATAATAATACCTCAATCAGAATCCACTTCCTCTGATTCCTAAGGCAGGCTTCCATCTCCCCAAACTGGAGGTTAGAGAATGGGGAAGATTGTTTCAAATTCTCTGGTAGTGCTTCATGGTGGTTCTCATCAGAGAGCATAATTCAAATTATCTTCTATCCAGGTCCTGTCAAAATCCTGGATGAGATGGTGAGAGAATAAATTTCTAGAGATCAATTTGGCAGTATGTGACAAAAGGTTTAAAAATGCTCCAACACTTTGACACAGCAATTCCACTTTTAATTTATCAGAAATGTGTGCAAAGATACATGTACAAAGATGTACTTTACTCCTTACAAGGGGGGAAATTTTAAGCCTAAATATCTAAATTAAGAAATTGGCTGCAACACTGTGCTATATGCCCACAGTGCAATATAAAACTGAAATTAAAAATCATGTTGCATGATGCTATTAATTGATTAAGGGCAGTGCTTTTGATGCATTCATAAATGAAAGTAAGTCAGACAAAAATAGTGTATGCAGTATCATTGCATATTTGAAATTAAAATATTCATTTTATGCTTGAGAAATCATTGGCTAGATATACAGAAATATGTGTAAAATGTTATCTCTTGGTGGTAGGATTAGAGGTGGTTTATTTCACTTTTTGTCCTGTGTGTGCATGTTATGTTCCCATAGGGCATGTATTACTTCTGTAATTAAGGTTAAAATATTTATGCAAAAAGAAAATGTGGCAGAGAGAACCAAAGCCAAAGGAAGATGTCATAAGAAACATGCTGTCCAGTCATTTCTCATGTCCATACAGAGCACATAAAGATAGCATCAAATAGCTGGGCATGGTGGTGCACACCTGTAATCCCAGTGGCTCAGGAGGCTGAGGCAGGAGGATCACGAGTTCAAAGCCAGCCTCAGCAATGGCTAAGCAACTCAGTGAGACCCTGTCTTTAAATAAAATACAGAATAGGGCTGGTGATGTGGCTCAATTTTCAAATGCCCCTGAATTCACTCTAGTTCCAATAAAGAAAAAAAAATAGCATCAAAAAATGTTAGCTTGACCACTCTAAATATCGCCTTCTCATTTAGTTTTTTAAAATAAAATTAATATTAGAGTTATTATACACTATGTTCTAAAATGTCTTTTTAATATACTCACAAGTAATAGTTTCATAATTTGGTGTGGTTCAATGCATGCTGCATGCATGTGTGGAGATTCACAGAGAATCAGATTGTATGTACAGTTTATATGTATTAATAAAAAATAGATAAAATTTAAATGTATTTCAACTTTGTAATAAGTTCTAGAAGGGAAAATTATGTAAACTCACTTTGACTCTTCATTATGCAAAATTTAAAATAAAGATACAAAATTATGACAATGTTGATTTTGCTTGATGATAAAGTATATAGAATTAGTAAGAATAACAATACTATCAGATCAGAAAAATTGACTAGTTTCAGTGATTTTTAAAATGCACTCCATATATTAAGGAAATTAAAAATGATGCATACACAAAAGTTAAAATTAATCTCAGTAAGTTTACATAAGCCTTGGGATTAGCATATTTTATTTCTCCTTTTCATTACATTATTTTTGTTTTATATTTCTGTTGTATAACATCATTAGAATATGCTTTTTATTTTAATTCTCATTGGTTTTTGAAAAAAATTATGGTGTAAATTATGAGATAAATTATACCTTCAAAAATGAATTGAAGGATTATTATCCTTACTGTGTATGTGAAAAATTCAGAAACAGTATTTCATTATGTAGCTATTGTGGTAGGTGGAAATTTTAGATGATAAGATCAAAAACCTTCATTTAAGACCTGAGACACTTTATATTACCTTTGAGACAATGGATAAGTCACAATTTTCTGGATCTGAAATCCAATCTGAATTTTTTATTGCACTATTAGGATTGGAAGAACCAGTTATTTGACCTTTAACTATTCCTAACCTCCTTTGTTCTTGTCCCATCACCCAGTAGAGAGACTATCAAAATCCATCTGCTCACCTTCCCAGTGTCCTTTGTGGTTAGGTGTGGTTAGGTATGGCCATGCAATTGACATCTCTTGGTAAGATTTTGGGAAAGATTTTTTTCCTCTTGATAAAGAAGCAACTGCTGTTTGTCTCACTCCTTTGCCTGCACCTGTCCCAACTACCTGCTTCTTGCCTTGTATTTCCTGGAGCTGTAAGAAACATTTTTCAAATGCAAAATGAATAGGAGAGGAACAAGAAGTCAGCATGCATCAAATATTAGAGGGAAAATATGGAGCCTGGGTTCTTGATGACTTTGCTGAGCCACTGATGCAATGCCCAGGAAACAAACAGGCATTAATTAAGTCTATACTTATTATGATGTGCAGGCAATTAAACCCTGTACGATTCAACAACTGCCACCCAAGCTCTCTGTTACCTGAAGGTAAATTCGCCTATTTGATCATCAATATCACAGAGTATTGTGATAATTAAATAAAACAATGTATGTGCTTTGGCTTTATAAGCAATAAATAACTCCACAGATTTACTATTTAAGTAGGCAAGGCAAAGAGTTGGAAAAGAATTGGACTTGGACTCCGACAGATTTAGTTTTGGATTCTAGTCAGTTACTATTAGAATTTGTTCATAGAAAAATGTGGATGACCTCTCTATGTCAGTAGCATCCTCTATAAAATGGAATCTGGTGTTTTAGAAGGTTGTTGTGAAGTTAAAGTAGTGTTAAGACATGGGAAAGCTGTTGGCACAGGGTTTGAAGATCGATCTTGCTCAACAAATGAATGTGTGAGAAGAGAATTAGCAAGTAGCCAGCAATGTGTGGTCTGTTTCAAATAAAGCCTTTTCCTTTTTCTGGGTTACATTATGCTGTTCCTTGAAACTTCACATCACTCTGAAAAGTTTAGGACAGCAAGAGATATGTAGGATATCCTATTGGTAAAAGTGGCAGAAGGAATTGTACTCACTCCCTAAGTGTGGTAGAGCTACTCGTCATGATAAGGACTTCATGTATGCTGATCAATTTAACCCTCACAACAGTTTCCATGATATCATTCACTTCATTATAATGGTGAGGAAAAGGTAGTATAGAGAGGTCCAGACACTAACCCAGATCATACACCCAGCACATAGGGCAGGTGGGATTCACACACTGATGCTACAGCCTGGCCCTTTGCTTCTAATTGTGTTTATTCTTGGATATAATTATTGACACCTTGCTCTGAACCCTCTAAGTGAACATGGAGAAGTTTGAACCCAGGTGATCTCTGCTTGCAAGCCAGCGTTGTTCATAAAAGAAAGAGTAGGCCTTCTTTCCATAGTCAGATGTTGAGGGAAAAAAATAAAATCAGGGTCATTCTATGTAGGAAATACAAGGGCATTTCAGCTTCTGGGAAGTTGAAGTGGCAGAAGGCTCAAATTTCCCTGGGTTTTGTCACATTAGGCCTTCCTGGGCAAAAGTCCAAGTCCAGGCTTTATTATTATGCTTTTAAATAAAGGGATAAACTGCTCCTTAAATAGATAAAGGAGCACTAGAGGGAACCACAAGAAGAAGACCTGAAATTTGACTAGACAATTCATTCTTCTTTAGTATAAACTTACAGATACCTTAATAAGAAAGACTTCTTGGCATTTTGGTCCACTTTACTAAGGAAGTAAAATATTTATTAGTATTTTTTTATTCCTATAAAAATGAAAATTTCTTTATAGAGGTATCAGTGATATGAGAAAATTTCCCATTAGGATGCTCAGAAAATTCCCCAGAGTAAGTAAATTTTTTTAGCTAGGCATAAATTTATGTAAGGTTATAAGAGATAGAGAAATTATAGGCTTATTTGAAATGAATATGGTGGTTTCACTCCCCTAGTTTTTCTTCCTGTATTTCAAAAGCTAGAAAGTTAAAATATATCATTCCAAGACAATCTTGCAGCTAAATTTCTGGATGTAAATTAGTTTCTGCCAATTAGAAGAACTTGCATGTCTTGAGAATGTGGAAAGATGGATGGGGTCGGGATGTTTATGTGACTTGACTGTTTCCGTTTTCTATTGGCCAGCACAATGATGTGCCTGGGAATCTTGGAACACCTGAGTCCCAAGTGACCTGTTTTGAGATTTTTCTCTGGGAAGGGTTGGCCTCTTATATTTTCCTGAAATGATCTAGAGGAGAGTAAAGTCAGACTAAATGGCTGGCAACATGTCTAGGCAGAGGGAGAGCCAGATTTAGTCCTTGCTTCTTGTGCAGATATAACAAATCTGCACAATTTGTATGGGAAGAAACAGAACGTGCCATTGAGGATCTGTGGACTTATTATTGAAGTGTGTGAAGGCAAGTGGCAGGTATCTCAGCTACAGAACACTTGAGGTGAGAAGTTTCAGTAAGGAGATGGATAAAGGATCTGACAGCTATACCAAAAGTCTACAGAGTCTTCAGGGACCAAGGGACCAAATGAAGGGGGAAAACAACTTAATCCTAATCAACTGAGAGTAAAAGATGGACCACAGATACTACCTCAGCAGATGACAGCAGCAGAAGTCAGCCGAAGTTCTGAGGCTTCTCAGAAGGCATCTGGTCCCTGGGGGCAATCCAGAAAGGCCTGAATGGCTGATGAGTGAAGTTACAAGACTCCCCGAGAGGCCCTGGCTTCCAGATCACATCGCTTACCCCCTCTTTAAGCTGTGAACCTTGCTAGCATCCCAGAAGATCAGAGGAAGGCACTAAAAGCTAGGAGACTGTACCTTTCAACGTAAAAATGTGGAGTAGCCTCCAAATAATTCTTAAATTATTGAATCAGACAAAGTTTACCGATAAGTCTAACATTAAGACCCCTTTATCCTTTTCTACTAGAATGATCAGATCGGATGAAGAACATAAAGCATCTGTACATTTTTCTGGGTTAAAAAGATAATATTGGTATCTTTTAGACTCTACTACATAGTCTAGTTTACTCTGAGTTCTTACAAACTTAATTACTTACCCCTAATCCAAGAAAGATGTTCCCTAAAAATGGAAGTTTTTTATAGGTTAAATATGATGCTTTCTTGTCAGAATAGAGTAGAAAGATTTTAAGCAGGGAAACGTTTCTTTTGGCTTCCTCTGTTAAGATATAACAATGTTTCTTTTTTGTTGTTGTTGTTTTTCTTCTGTTTTAACTCCATCAAATATTCAGAACCTCAGACTAAAGCATATATGTAAATTTATGTACAAAGACAATAAGTTTAAATCTGCATGGATTTTTTTTTTAAATAAATCTGTGACACGACTCATCTAGGTCACCACGGATAATCAATGGTTCACTGAATATTACTTGAGTGCCCTCTTCCCTCTTCCACACCAACTCCATTATAAGAGCTGCCAGTGAAGTATTGTTGTGAAAGGCCATCCCTGATCCACAGAGGGGCCTGGGGAGGGTAAACACTAAATGCACACTTTCTCAGCTGATATAACACTCATTGACTCAGTTTAGCTTCTTTCCAGATTCCCAGGTTGGCAGAACTAATCTTTCTTTCCTCATTTATTTTTTAAGATTTCCTCTACTTCACATACATATATTCTTTTCTTCACAGACCACCCCCATCAAATGGTTTTTCTTACTGATGACAGTAAAACTCACTGTTTTGCAGGATGTGTGTTTTTAAATATATCTTTGTCCCACTTTTAGTATTTCTGTTCTTAATCAGATTAATGCCCTTAAAAAGTGACTGTTGTTTTTGATTTTGAGATGCAAATATTGTTGGTGGCTTTCTCTTTGCTCCTGTTAGTGGAACCCACAAGAAGATCATCATGCAAAGGCACCTGTACCATGTTGAGATGCATTCAGCAATTAATCAATTAGCCCAGAGTATAGGTAGTATTTGTAGTACTCTTAACAGTGAAATCATGTGTAGTTAGAGCTAGTGAGTGTGAACTTAACCTTGACCCTCATTTTGAAAACCTCTTCCCTGGGACTCACTGTTCTGGAACAGCATCTTTAGTAGAATGGTTATTTGAAAATAAGCACACTTCCAAATGCTGATTATTTAAGACAAATATCCACATTCCAGACTTATTTCCCTATGGTCCTAGTAATAATGAGATTTTGTTAGAAATGTCAAGACAATGTTGGTACATGTATCATATTCTCTCCTATTATGTGAGACCAACCATTACAAACATGCTGTAAGTTCTGGGTACTCAGAATTTGCTACATGATTAATTGACGCCTTCATTCATTCATTCAGTCAGTCAGTCTGCAAGCAGTAATGACCTCCTGGGTTCTATCCAGACCACATGTTGAGCAACTCAAAATACTGGTAGCCTAATGAATCACATAGTTTTAGATCTCAAAGGCTCTTCAATCTATAGGAATAAGCAAGAACACAAAGGGTCTCCAGAGTGGGTTGTATATACTTATAGTTTCTAAATTATCTATCCAGAAAAAAAAATCTACTTGTATTTTTGCCCCTGAATTAATTTAAATATTAATTTATTGAAGGTCAGTATATTAAGTGGTATTTAACCATCACTTGGATTTAAAAAAAAAAATTGGTAGGATGGTCACATTTCACTAAGGCTCAACTTTTCCTTAAAGAAGGGTGGTACTTGTACAATATAGAAAGATTGGAGTGATGCATTTTCCTGTGTTTATTCCTCTTCCATTTTTTATTGTGCCTGTAGATAAAAAAGGCATAAAGTGACTTGCACCATTGAACCTATGTTGATGATTTTAAGCAATTCTCAAATAAATTTAAATAATAGATAATATTTGTGTCCAGAAGTTTCTCTGATGGTTTTGAGGTGTATTGGAGTACTGGAATTAAGATAATCCATAAGAAAGCTATTGGATTTTGTTTCTTAAATGCCATAGCACTTAGAGCAATTTATATTTATTTTTATTTACTTGATTTCCCCCCCCGCCCCCGCTTTTTCTATTGGACTGCAAGCTCCATGAAGACAGGAGCAAACTATACTTATCTTGTGGTCATTTGTATCCTAGCACATAGTAGGGTCTGATACCAAGAAGGGGTTCAATCAATAGAAGAAAGATATGTGAGAGACATGGAGAAATCACTTGAAGACCCTGAACACAGCCATTGGTTTCACCTCACCACGATTTCCTCTAAAACACATTTAAGGAAGCTCTAAATGTTCTTTCTATAGGCAGGGTGGTTTTGTACATTTATTTTCTAAATTGTTGATGTTTTTGAACACATAAACTGCTAATTAGAAAAGACACTGAAATGAGAACAATGCTTGGAACTGTTTGTTCAGAATATATGGTCATCCGGTGGACAAAGGATAATCAATTCAAAGAACTTCTGCTCAATCAAATTAAGGATATGCTGAGTCATCATTTTGATTAGAAAGAAAATAACAAACATCTTTTTATGGGTGAATCTTATTGAAAGTATAATCTAAAAGTGCCAAGTAAATTTGAAACAAAGAGATGTGCTGTTAATGCTGCAATTAGTGTAATATTCTGTACTTTGTTTTTCATAGCGATTATTACAATTTTCTATTCATTTTTCATTTACTTGTGTTGAGTTTTCCTCCAATTGAGCTGGAAGCTCCACAGACACGGGCATTGTATCCACAGGCCTGTTTACCACTTCTGCCATGGTCCTGGCACACACACATGGTGTCACAATCCAAATAAAATAAAGGTTAATTCAATAGGAAGATTCACTGAGAGGCTTTTCAAAACAGTGCTTCTACCACCTATTAGCTTTGGGATTCTGGAACATTCCTTAGTCTCTATCTCATTTCCCTTAATTGCAAAGTGGAAATAAATAGAGCATTATGTTGTTGTAAGGATTAAATTAAAAATAATGTTTAAAACTTGTGTCTTGGTGCAGCCATACAGTATGGGTTCAATAGATGTTGCCTGTTGGTAGGACCTGTTTGGGTAAACCAAATGGAAATTAAGGGAAGGGGTCTTGAAAAACATTCATATTTTCTGGGACTTTTCGGAAACATCTAGACCACACTTGACAATTGCTTCACTGAAAGTCTGGATTTTGACATGCTGCTTTTGTACTGGTGACTTTTCTGTGGACTATTCATCAGAGATAAATTACTTCAGACTTTAGTCGGACAGAGTAGGGGGTTCCATAGTGATAGGGATCAATACATGGGGGTGGCCAGAGGCTTTAGTGCTGGGCCGGTTTAATGGGTCTTGGAAAGAGTTGTATTAAAAGCTTTTAGGGGAAAGCTCCCTGTTGTTGCTTTTTTGTACTCTGTCTAGTACTTTAATGAATGCTGCTATAAAGAGTGTTTTATCTCTGTATTATGAGTCCAGGTTTGACTGTTTGTGCTCTCAGAAGGATTTTAGCTGTCTCGGGATAAGATTTTATGAAGGGAAGAAAAACTCATATGGAAATATGATTTTTATAATGAGTACTAATCTGAAGAAATTAACAGCAATCACTGGTATTAAATCCCCAAATCAGAGATTTTTGGACTGATTAAAAATATGCACCATTCAGACAACAGAATTTCATACCAGATTCTGATAGCATAATGATCTTTATATTATTGTAACATTGTGGGCTGAATTATGGATTTGTTCTCTAGGATACTTAAGAGAGCTTTGGGATATCTTAATGCAAAACTATAGTAAAATTCTTTTTTTCTTCAAGGTCACTCCTCCCCTTAAAATCCCAAAGCTTCCCTTTTAGAGTTACATAAGTACTATATTGTTGAATACTTATTTGATTTTTAAAATGCAAAGGTAATCTTGTACCAATCATATATCAACATACCTTGCCTGACTTGTAGAGAAGGTGGACATTCTAATAGATCAGAGCAAAAGGCATTCCTCACCATGTATGTAAACTTTCCAAGGTCACATATCACTATACCATTTGCTTCTTAGAAATGTTTTTTTATCTTGTTTTAGGCTTTTCCTGGATTGCTTTATGGCTGTATTCATGCATGGAATCAGCACTTGAGCAGACATCATTTAGAACCACTTTTGATGGACCTTATGATGGACCCCGGTAAGTCCAGGGAAGGAAGTGTGGCATTGAGTGCAATGAAAATGTTTCTCATTTTTCCTCTCTGAGGAAGTGTTACAAAAAGCATAAACTCAAGAGCCATTAGCAGAAGCAATCCAGCTAAATTCTTTGGTTGAAATGGATTATAAGGAGATGGTTTATGAGGATGTTACTGATGAATTCAGATTCTTTTTCAACTATGTCAACATATATCATTTCAATCTGATTTTTTAAATAGTCTATACAAATAGAAACCTTAAGTATACAATTAACCATTGCACCCCAAACTAGTATTTCTTTGAAAAGACATATCTCTGAAATATTTAAATCTTTTTTTAGAATGTTATTTTAGTAGTGCATTTTTATAGTGGAGTTTTTCATCTTGCTTTTACAACTGTCACCATCCTGGAGGATTGACATCATTTTACACATTTACTTACTCATTACTTCAATTTAGTTCTTCATTGTAAATTGAAAATTTATTAGGAGCTTTGATTGAGATCATCAAACTGAGTTAAGCTATGGCTGCTTTCCTTACTCATAATCTGGGTTGAGGATAGAGTTGGGGACATACATGGATAATACTACAGAGTGACAAGAAGTTTGTGAAGCTTTGCAAGATTTGACTGGAATAACTGAACTTGTGCTTTTAAAAAATAGCATTTTCCATTTCTGTTTTCTCATTATAAAGCTAACATATACATTTTAGGAAATTCATCTTTGTGTATAAACTTCTAGATTTTTTTCCACATAAAATTGTATCCATAAATGTTTTACTTATCTAAGACATACTGCTTAGATCCTGAATTTTTTCCCTAAGCCTCTAACACATATATTTTCTATGCCAATACTTAGTCTAGAATTTCATTTTTAATAGTTAGTTGCTCATTGCTCCATTATTCAGATGTACCATAATTTATATATTTAACCAATTCTTCATAATTGGATATTGAAGAATTTTTGAATTCTATCATAAATAAGTTTTCAGTGAAAATTTTGTATACCAATCTGATTATTTCTTTAGAAAATTATAGACCTGAAATATCTGTTTATTAATATAGTCATATTTTAAGCATCATATGCATAACAAAATGTTATATGTATATGTATTTATATATAACATATATATAAATTTGTGTGTTTATATATATATATATATATTTCTCCAGAAATCATGCATTATATAAATGTTCCCAAGATCCTTATACTTTAATATTCTTTTCAATCTTTTCTATTTTTGATGAGTGAACAATCACATTTTAAGTTGTTTGTATTTGGTTAATTAATGAGATTGATTTTTTTATTTTTATCAGTCATATGTACTGTTCATTAGTGAGTTACTATTAATACCCATTACCCGATTTCTTATTTATATGATTCCAGACTTTCAATTTTGTATGAGGTTTCACTACAGTAAGTTGAAAACCTTACACCATTGTATCAAGACTAAATAAATGAGTAAATAATGAGAATGGTTGAAGCTGTCAAGCATGTGAAAAGGGGAAACCTCATCATGCAGCAGAAACAAAGAGAAGCAGAGCAGTGATCCCACTAGCTGATGCCAGGCAGGCCAGATGTGATGGAGATGATGTGCAGGATGCAGTATTGCCTCCCAGCTCAACATCTAATTGCCATGAAAAGGCTGGTTGTGAAAGGCTATACTTACACTAGGCTTTGTGTTGACACTGGGTCAAACAACACCTCCTCTGAGAATTCAAACTCCAAGGTCTGTGACTCCAATTAATTTGGTGTCCACTGGTACACTATTCATGGATTTCAAGAAAAGCATGCTAAGAAATAAACATAGAAATTGGTCTTTGGTCATTGATACAGCTCTGGCGTCTCTTAGAATCAAATGCAAAGCTCTCTGGGAGAAACTTCAAAAACCAAGATGCATGAAATTCCCATCATAGCAATGTAAGTTTGCTAATATAAACAAGATAATATAAAATATTATTTTATAATAAGCTATTTTATAATAAGCTAATATATTAAGACTGACAAAACACAAGATGAAACAATTTTTCATGAATATATTTAGACAAATTAAAATTAATACCTGCAAAACTTGAGATAATAGAACAACACTATTAAACAGACTTTAAAGTAAGGCATTTAAAATTATTAATATGATAAAATAAGTTATAAAATAGAAGATGAAAGACTGATTTAAAAACAAAAATACAGACTGAAAAGTTACCCATATACATTCAAAAAATAGAAAACAGTTATGGAAATAAGAACTTTATGGATGATTTAAAAAGTGGATCATATGTCCTTAAAGAATGAGAAAACAAGTGAACTTCATGAAAAATTGGTTAGGGACAAAAACCATAATGCAGCACAGATGGATAGGGCGTGCTCTCAACATACATTTATAAGAATTTCAAAATAAAGTGAAAAGGATGATTAAGAATTTTCTACTTTTTTTTTTTTTGTACCAGGGATTGAACTCAGTGGAACTCAACCACTGAGCCAAATTCCCAACCCTATTTTGTATTTTATTTTGAGACAGGGTCTCACTGAGTTGCTTAGCTTCTCGTTTTTGCTGAGGCTGGCTTTGAACTTGAGCTCCTCCTACTTCAGCCTCCCAAGCTGCTGGGATTATAGGCATGTGCAACCACAGCGACTTGTATTTTTTATTTATTTATGTGTGGTGCTGAGAATTGAACCTGTATCACCAAACCTAAGATGCATAATTTCCAGAAATAATAATTAAAATGGTAAGCCATGCCTAGACATATCAGAGTAAGATAAATAATGCAAAAGAAAAAGAAAGAAAAACAAAATTAGTAACAATCAGAAAAATTCAAATTAATGATAAAGGCTCAACAATTAGAATAAAAATAGGCTTTCACAGAAACTGAAAATTAGTGGAGTTACACCCTCAAAATATTAATGTGGAAAAAAGCTGTTAGCATAGAGGCCTAAAGCTATATATACATGCTATATATACTGTCTTTTAAGAGTGAATTAAAAATGATGTTTTGTGGAAAGAAAAAGTGCCTTAGGACCAACTGGGAGAATAATAAAGTGTGTTCTTCATTAAGAAAGAAGTTGAACCTAGAAAGAAGTGACACTCAAGAAGCATTGTTGAAAAGGAAACCAACAGATAGGTATAAATAAATAGGTATTAACTATGAAACTCAGTTAAAATAATGGTGACTAATTTGAGTGGCTCAAAACCAGTTGCATTAAGTCATGAATGATGGTGGAATGAGGGATGGGAGTGATAAAGACTTGTATTATAGGGACGTACAAAGAAGAAAAGCTTTATTTTTAGCCATAGAAAATTAATGTGTAAAAATTTAAGAATAATGACTCCAAAGAAAATAGAAATACCATGTGGAATTTCATACCCATAAAATAGGGAAAAGGGATTCTTTAAGAAATGTCATTGATTCAAGAAAAATTGGAAAACTAAATGATAAAACATAGGAAAATTATTAAAAATAATCAAAACATAATTTGATAGGCATAAATATAGTTGTTAGCAATCACATTAGTATAAAAAGAAAAAAAATATGTGCATATATGTAACTCTCCATTATTAATAAAATACAAAATTAAAAATATAATGACTGGAAAGTTCGAAAGGAAAGTAAAAGGATAGGAAAAGATGTATAAGGCAAACACTGACTAAAAGCAGCTTGTGGTTTTATACACAAAAGAAAATATGTGCAACAAAATTCTTAAAGGCAAGTAGGTCAAAATTGGGAATAGATTAATTCATCAGAAAGATTTAAAAATACTGAGCTTATATGCAATTCACAGTATAGCTTCAAACATAGAAAATCAAAGTTGGCTTATTTAGAAGGAAGAACTAAAAAATACCACATCAGAGATTTTAACCCACCTCTCTCAAAAATTGATAAAAAATTCAAGGTAATAACCCTGAACAGAATTTGCATAGCACAATTAACAAACCTAATCTAATAGACATACATGAAATTCCTTGGAACAATTAGGGAACATCCAGTTTGTTTAAGCACGCAGGAAATAATCCCAGAAAAATTGATCACCTTATAGGCTCAAAGCATTATTATTTATAATATTTAATTTTGTGAATATAAAACGATAGGTGAATATCATATATGCCATGTTCTTAGACCATGATGCAATAAAGTTTAAATTAATTGTTAAAAATTCATATGAATGTGCAGAAGTAGGTCCTTTTACATTGCTGATGGGGTAAAAATTTTTATGAACATTTTGGAAAACAAGTTGTCACTCCCCAAGGGAGCTTAAATTTCACATCTTTTGTCACTAATTTCACTTCCTTGAAATGACCAATGTTATTCATGGCACCTCTATGCATAATGGCAAAAAAAGTCTACAAAACCTAATTATTTCCTGGTGGAAATATCAGTAAACATGTTTTATTAACCACAGTTTACTATTGTACAGTCAAATGAATGAACTATAGTTACATATCTCAATATCAAATTTCAAAAAACAGCATTATTGAAAAGAACAACATTACAAATTCTGAATATTTCAATGTTTACATTAATTGAAACATTAAATGGATTTGTTCAGGAAAGAATATATACATATTTAAAAAATTACACAGATGTTTATGGGATTGGTAACACAATAGCCAGGATAGTGGCTGCTCTGGGGAAGAGGAGGTACCAAGGGCCCTGTGAACTGGACTATTCCTTTAGACACTAACACTGTTTTCCCACACTACCAACAAAAAAATAAATCTGAAACAAATAGGACAAAATATAAATATATTTTAAAAGTGAGTAATAAGTACATGGGTGACATCAACTTCACTTTCCTGGAAAATTAAAAAATGTATAATATATAAAAATTTCAAGTAATTAATTTAAAGCATTTATTTTTAAGCACTCATTGTATCAAATTTTTATGTGTCAAATATATTACAAATAGTTTCTCATCTTGTCTAATTTTGTTTTTGATGTCTTTAAACATTGAGAAGTTTTAACTTTTTCATGGAGTCAAATCTATCATTTTCTTTTTTATTTGTTCTGCACTTTTATATTTATTCCAATCCACAAAAATCAACAAGCATTCCAATTTATTGCTTTGCAGTTCATTTTTTTCTTTCTACATTCATTTTAGTAAGTTATCTAGAGTTTATATTCCTCTAATCAATCTATGAGTGAGGTATCTATATGAATCAAGTTTTTATTTTGATTTTCAATATTCAGCAGCTCTGAATCATAGTCTAAACAATCCATTCATTCTCACTGATTGGGATTGAACATTTTTTCATATATGAATTGTATTGTCTCATCTACTAGATTTTATTTTTAAGATCAGTAGCTGATGATCTTAATTCTGGTAGCTTTAACTTTGTCTCAGTTT
>NW_026000076.1:1342830-1352830 GCF_001458135.2 Marmota marmota marmota | reverse complement strand
AGTATGTGACAACTAGTGAAAGGAAGACACATTTTAGCTCATTCAACCCATCTCCACTTTAAAAACATAACATGCTCAAATTAAAAAATTCATCCCTAAGTGTTGATGAAATTTATTTTGAATCATATTGCTTTTATGCCCAGAAGATTATGAATTATTATTTACCTTGTACATAAAATAAAAAGAATGCATATTAATGAGATAGCATGATGTTTAGATATATTGTATACATTGTGAAATGTTTAAATAAGATTAAACATATCTATCTTCTTGTTTTAGTTAGTTTTTCTGCTCCTCTGTCTATAAGCCCCAACAAGGACAATTTGAGAATAGGAAAAGTTTATTAGGAGCCTCATAGTTTCAGAAGTCTCAATCCACAGATGGCTGGCTCCACTCCCTGGGGTGTAATGGCTCAGAACATGGATCCCTGGAAAAAGGGAGAGGGAGAGTTCTACTCTTACCAAGACCAAATATAAATCCAAAGACATGCCCCAATGACCCAACTTCTCCAGATACGCCCTATCTGTCTACATGTACCATCTAGTTAATCCCCACCCAGCAGATTAATGCACTGATTAGGTTAAGATTCCCATAACCCAATCATTTCACCTTTGAACTTTCTTGTATTGTCTCACACATGAGCTTTTGGAGGATACATAATATCTAAACCATAACACTCCTCAAACATATGTCATTTATTTATGGAAAAAATAAACTTTAAAAATCCTTTTTTTTCTGTCTTTCTGAAATGTCTGTTATTGTGATCTGTGCAACAGCACACCATATCTTGCCCCTGTCTAAACATAACATAGTACCTATTGATCAACTGCTCCCCTAGCCACCCCACCCTCCCCATTGTCTGGTAACCACTTTTACATTCTCAACCTGTATTACATCAGCCTTCATATTCCACACATAAGTGAGATCATGTGACACTTGTCTTTCTATGCCTGGAGTGGATGTATTATTTTAATGTTGGAACATTTCATGAAGATATGAGGGCCATTCCCATTGTCAGGCTCTAAATACATTTAATCAAAGGCCATTAGATCCCATGAATAAACTCACAAACAAATGCTCAGCATCAGCGTGTCCTAACTGAAGCACTGGAAAAACCCAAATTAGATTCAATGGATGGTCATTGGCTAGAATGACTAAATTTCTGGATTGAAAATTCTATGGACATAGTGTTGGATTCCAGCAAGTCACTGGTCAAAACAGGCAGAAAATTATGGAATAGTACAAAAGAATAGTGGGATGGAATTCATGGGCTCAAAAGTGGTAGAAGGATTATACTCACACAATTGATTAACAGAGCAATATAAACAATAATAAATACCTTTGCTTTGCAAACACATCCCATGTGTACTTCTGCATGGTTACAATGAGTACAGTACTTAACTTGGACAAGAAGGTTACAAGATTCATACTATGAATCCAACTTATAGTTTGAGACGATTTTACTACTTAAAATATTTTGTACTCTAAAACTTAGCATGACAAATAAACTGTCTTTTATAATAAGTGTCTTTTGAGAGAAAAACTTGTACCAGGAGGAAATAAAAAACACTCTCTTTAAAAATTATATGGCTAAATTGTTAAAAAGATTAAAATTCTTTCTTGCAGATTTCATTATTTCCAAGGTGCAGATGGTATGATCTCTGACATTAAAAACTGGTGACCTGACTCTACACACAATTTGCCTCTTGAATATCTAGCTAAGGAAACATATGTGGAGCAGGTGTAAAGGTTTGAAATGGCAGGAGCTTTTCCTAATTGCTAAGGCTGCTGAATAGCATGTTTCCGGAGGTGCTGAAAGTGGGCTGGGCCCTTGCAGACTGATCACGCTTGCTTAGTCTGTTGTTGTTTTAGGGACAATCCCTGCAACACCAAAGACCTTGACTATTACACCAGCATTGAATAGTGCAGGGCAGACAATTGTTGTAATATTTCCAACTGTCACAGAGATACTAAGCTAGATTTAAGGATAAACGATCTATAATCATTATAGTTTTATATTTATTCCAGCCCCTTCATTATTAGTTCTGGATATGGCATATTTATCTCTTAAATTAAGAATGATTTGTTCCCATGTAGTGCCTATCACTTGAGAATTTCAACGTGCTTTATGAGCACTAGGCTGAGTTTACATCTATCCCGGAACTTCTGCCAGAGCTCTTCTGAATCCCCCTGGAGCCCTTCTGAGTGTGCTACTATTTCCTTAATGGCACTTCTCACGCAGATCATCTCTGTTGGGATGACAAAGAATTCTGCTGAGGTTTGGAAGAAAATGTGAATTTGAATTTGGAGCGCTGGCTCTTTAATCCTCCCAGCCCTCTTTGAAGTAGAGAAGTGATGAGCATTATTGCATACATTCTCTAGACTGAGCTTCAATGTGTTACCATTGCAACCATCTCTGCAGAGGTGACTGGCGGGCCTTCGGCTGTCCTCCACCATATGCTGCCTCCCTGATATAAATTGAAGTGGGAAGAGAATGGAGAGATTTGGATCCCAGAGCTTGTTTCTTTGAAATTAAGTCACATTTTGTTTTGCAGGCATTTAAAATGGATGACTTAGTTTCTTTATCGCGAGGTGTAAGCACACACACAAGGCAGATTAAAAATAATTGTTTGAATTACATCCATCTAACTTTTTACTATAGGGTGTGTTTCTTAAAATATATCTCAATTTGACTCAGTTTTTACTTTTAAGTGAATTTGTATGTGTAACCTCCATTTCACACTCAGCTGATTATTAAATTATTATTATTTCATAGCCATCTATTTCTGAACAAACATCACTGGAAGAGCCACATGTACACATGTACGATTCTATACTAGAAGCTGCCTGAGATTGGTAAGAGGAAATAAAAGTGATTATTTATTTCGGAAGCAAAACTATACTTTAAATGATGCTTCATATGCCATCTCAAAAATGCATCATAAATAAGTTGAAGTTTATATTTCACACAGTTTTCATCTTTGAAAAGATTTCAAATATATTCTCCCAACATAAATATACACGTATGCATGAGCACACGTTCTCACATGCGCGCGCACACACACACACACACACATACACAGGGTTAAAAAAAAAAAGTATTCTTGGAACTCTATAGATAATCAGCACCAAAATCCTGACATTTTTTCCCACTCTTTTCTTGTGTTAAAAACATACCACTTCTGTCAGTTATTGCTGGATGTTTTTAAAATGCAGACTTATCCTGCTACCAAAAATGGAAACGCCATTAAAAAAAAAAACAACAACAACTTTAAAGTAGTTTTTCAAAAATCAACAGGATGGATTTTTAAATGCCTATTCATCAATAATATCCCATCACTGAGACAGCAGTGAAAAAGCATAAAATTCTATTTGTTTGAGCATGCTGGATACTATAATGGCCTGATGGCTAATTGCTTTATAAAAACCAGAGGCAGTGTTCCTTACACACCTCATTCTCAGGATGAAGAATTTGATTAATTGATGCTGGATGATTGGCCATCGTAAGGCATGACATTTAGACCAGACAAATGAAAACTGGTGGGAAAAAAAAATGCAAGCAAAAGCATTGAAGAATAAGAACTGGAAGGGTCAAAGGCCAACAGGAAAAAGCTATTTGACAGTTAGCTCATATTTACCTTATAAATTTTTTAATAGTGGTTGATGCATTTTAATCTCTGACCATTTTATGGTACAAAGTGTAAGTCAATGTAAAGGCTAATTGCAGTAAGCAAAAGTGGTATTTAATGCACTGGACACTTTCACTATCAAAGTATTGTATCTCTAATTAGTGTTTGTAACTGATGTGACAGCAGTTTATAGAGCACCAAAATAGTTCCTAATTTGTCAAGTGGGTCTGAAGCTTATGGCAGCTTTCTGATCATCTCCCTTGCCGCAGGACCTGAAAGCACCTTCAAAAAGCTTTCTCTCATTGATCTTTAGTCAGATGCTGACTGAAAAGCAGACAGCCCTGCCAGAAAGAAGATAGATAGGTGCTGCACTGGCATGAAAAACACCGCGCCCTTAATGAAAAAGGTTCCTGCATATAACTCATGTTTGTGTACAAACACATCCACACAGGGGGTTTCGACAGGGATAGCAGTCCCTGAAAATTAGGAGAGAATGCATTTGCTATTTATTTTTTCATTCTTCTCACATACAATTGCCCACCATGAATGTCTGAAATGTACTAAGCAGGCTATTTGTTAGTTCCCGCATAGTTTACTGTTTTTTTTTTTCGGTCTCGTGATAAGGTGGGATGCTTTAATGTTTAGTTTATAATATTCAGACCATCAGAGAGCTAAGGCAGTCATGCAAGATAAATACCAAGCTATGGAATTTTTCCCAGGAAAACAAAGAATTGGCTGATATTAATTTCGAACTTGTCAGAAGAAAGTGTACATTACAGATTCAAATCTCATTGATGTTTCATGACAATCCTCTATGATACTTCTAGTGCAAACTGATGCTACTGATCATAATAATATAGCTATACACTGTTCTAATTATATTTAGAAATATTTTATATAATATGCAAAATACCCAAATAAAGTTACTAGCAGTGTGCATTTTTAATTTATCAGTGTAACAGAATGTAATACTAAAGATAAAATAATTATCCCACCCACATTGCATCTCAGACTCACAGTCAGAAAAGAGCACACTCTCAGCAGTCATGAGGAACAGTTCATTGAAAAATGCAATCATCCCATAATGAAGTAGAGAATATGTTGTGGTTAGCAAGTGCAACCAGCAAATTTTGCCACTAGTAGCCTCAAGGATCACACAGTTTTGTCTTTTATAAATGGATCTTCAGAATTCAAGTGGCATTGCTGTATCTGTTAACGCAAGAGTCTTTCCAACTAAATTGCAGTTTGAGATCAATAATGGGAAAAATGCAATTTAGCTGACCATAACAGGGGAAATTCAAATTCAAAATGACAAAAAAATCATAGTCTCCCTTCCATTTTCCATTTGTTTTCTTGTTTTATAGATTGGAAGATGGCTCATTTTTTTTTTACAAATATAAACCTGGGAATATTTTCCTAACTCTGATTCTTCTTCAGGCATGCTCCCCTTATTCATCCATATCCAGTCTGATAATTTTAGATTTATCATTTAATAGTTCACAACTTTGTGTACCTCTCTCTGATCTAATTTATCATTATTTGTTGACTGGATACTATAAGAGCCTCAGTAATTATTCCTTCATCCCATGATAGTCCCCACAAATTATTTCAGAGTAAATTCCAACATGATATTCTTTTTCAAAAAAAAGTTTTATGCAGGAGTAGGGATTAACTGGGTGCTAACTGTAGGCATAGGGTGTGGCCTGAAGAGGTGTGCTTTGGGGGTTTATATTTTGTACCTAGTCTGAAGAGTCAGTCTTTATGCTTCTTGATGGCCATGTTCTTTCCTCTACCACACCCTTCTGCCTTGATGCTCTGTCTCACCTTGAGCCCTAAACAATGGAATTGGCCTTCTGTGAACTAAGACTAAAACTATGAGCCCTCCATAAACTTTTCCTCCTTTAATTGTTCTTGTCAGGACTTTTTATACTCAGCAGTGAAAAAGCTAAGATATCTGTGTAGAACTTTGAATGGATCTTTTACCCATGAGTGATCTTCTAACATCATGCACTTAATTGGAAAATATTAGCTCACTGACTTACACAGATTTTCCAAATGTTGACACATTTATCATGCAATATCAAAATATCACACTTGTTAATATCACTACCATACATTTGAGAAGTCTTTAAGTATTAGACAGCTGTCAAGCTCATGCTAGTGGATATAAGTTTTCCAAAATTTGCTTAGAAACCTCTAATTTTATCACTTATAACAATCAGTAGTTGGCTTGAAGTGACAGGATCACTCAATTCATTTTCATTAAAATGCCTGCTATATATTAAGTCTGAATATAGTTTGTCTGTAAACCTTTCTTTCAAGTTAAAATGATGTTTTGTGAAAAGATCAGCTATGTTAGATCACAACCTAATAATCACACAAGTGTTTTCCCCTATGACAATAATATAATTTGGTATTTTTTACCTCTCAGTTTATACACCATATAATACAAAGATATGTGCTCAAAGGGTACTATTTAAAGTGATTGCTTTAATTTCTTCAGCAAGACATTCTTAAGTGAAACTGTCTCTCTATCCCTTTGCAAAGGCCTGGGAAGAATATAGTAACTACTAGTGCAGTTTGATGTCACAGTTTTGATTCATTCCTGCTAATATGTTGGCAGTTTTTCCCACCATAACTTTTGCAAAATCAATGTAAAGGGCAATATAGCTTGTTCCAAAATGAACCACGAGACAAGATGAATTCAACTCTAATATCTGAGTATCATAAAGTGGCCATTTACTCACAAAATAAATTTTCTTGATTATCAGTTGATGCTACTACCAGACACATACAAGAAAACAACAGTCCACATACATCTGTAAAATACTGCACTCAAAAGACAAAAGCATAATTCTGCAGAAGAGATGTAAACTCAGTCCTCATGTTTGCAGTTAAGTCTTTAATTCAACAAATTACTGTATTGTTGGAATTTGACAGTACTGTGATTTCTTTTACTGACTTTTCATCTATCAGGCACTCAGCCATGTCAACTACAGAAGGGTTTGTTAGTCTTTCAACTATTCTATGCATGTCTCCTTTCAATGCAAAATATAACTTAATGTGTACAGTTCTTTTGTGGGTTTTCTTTTTCTGGTACAAAAAGTGATGAACAAGTTTTGGCTTATGAGACTTCTTCTTGCCTACATATGAAATATCCAGTTTTCTTTCTTTTAAACTAAACAATTGGTCACAAAATGATGCCACAATTTTACTAGCACAAAATATTTCCCCAAAATTTCTGTTGCATAAAATGCTGCAACATAAAAATTAAGCATATATAAAGAAAAGGGAAAGACTGTTTTTATTATATTATTATTATTATTATTATTATTATTATTTACAGTTTTGCTCAGTTTGTTTGGAAATAATCATGGCTTCCATGAGTTAGAGAATTCTGTGCTAGATCAGTTTTCATCTTTCTTAGTATCTTTAGAGATAGATGTGGAACCTTGAGTTAGGAAAGGAAGTCTTCTGACTTCCTGTTAAAGCCATTGATCTATCCTAAACTATAAGGAAAATATATTATAAATACATTTATTTTACTTTATAATGAATGTTATTGCACTACAAATAGTAACTTTTAAAAATTTTTTGTACCAGGGATTGAACCCAGGGGCACTTAACCACTGAGCCACATCCCCAGCCCTTTATTTTATTTTTTTTTATTTGTTTGTTTTTTTAAATTCTGAAACAGGATCTCACTAAATTCTGAGGCTGGCTTTGAACTTGCCATTCTCCTGCCTCAGCCTCCTGAGCTGCTGGGATTATAGGTGTGTACCACAATGCCTGGTAATAGTAATATTTTTGAAAAAATAATTTAGAATAAATTTCAAAATAAAAAAAATGTAAAACAAAAGATGAAAGTATTCTTAGTTCTTTGTGTATTTCTGCCTAGGTGCTCAGAAAATTTCAGGATCTCAAATAATTTGTTGAAAGATGAGGTTATGAAAATTATATGAAACATAATTTTAAAAACTAGTAGGAACACAATAGAAGTATTGATAACAAACTGAGTTAATTCCTGAAAAAGACTATGACTTTAGGAAATTTTAGAAAATACAAATACACACATAGATATCTGAGAAATTACATCATCATAGTTTTATATAGCCTCTGGAATATACCACTATATACTGTGAGAGAAAGGATGTGAAGAAGTCAAAATCTTTTTCATATTTTTTATGAAAATGGTTTTTATATCTAGGGCTTTCTGAAAGTGCTAGAAAGACCTAGAAGGATCCTCAGACAACATTTTGTGCACCACCGATTTTATGGATGTTCACTGAATTCTCTTAGAATCAATACTAAAATCATTGATATGTTTGACACAACCCACCAAGCTTTTTTTTTTTTTTTGAGAGAGAGAGAGAGAATTTTTTTTTTAATATTTATTTTTTAGTTTTCAGCGGACACAACAACTTTGTTTGTATGTGGTGCTAATGATGGAACCTGGGCCTCACGCAGGCCAGGCGAGCGCTACCGCTTGAGCCACATCCCCAGCCCCCACCAAGCTTTTAACTGTGCCGCACAACTCTGCTCTCAATTCCAATCTACCAGGATGCCTGGACTCCATAATCAAGCTCTCCTACTGGATATTGTTATGAGGCTGGCTTCACCTGAAAAGTTTTCTGGGTTCCACATTTCCTGATCCCGTCAAGGTGACTGCTTAGCTTCCTTGGGTATTTGGATTCATATGAATAAAGTGCACAGGGCACAGTGTTTGTGCTCACAGTTCTACCTAGCATATTATTTTCGGATACCATCTATGTTTTTGTTGTCATGGTGGATGATGATTCAGCCCTCCACACACTCCCACTTCTCCCACCAACCTCTCGAGTTTGTACTCTAACAATTTTTAGATAAAACAATAGTGTTTACATTGTTTTGATTATGTAAATATTGCTCACTGCAGAGAAGTAATATGTTAAGAATCTATTTCATTTCTATGACAATTTTTTTTCTTATTGGTTTGAAAGACTATATGATTATAGTTTTCACCAGATTATTTTTCTTCCAAATGCTAAAAACATAAAAAAGCTATCCATTCTGTTTTATCCTTTTAAAAAAAACTTATACTTTTGCTCAAATTTGTATCATTTACAGATTTAATTCTTTTATTTATATCTGTGTTAATTAGAGGTTAATTTGTCATCCAGCTACACTGCGGTCATCTTAACTTCCCCTCACCTTTGTCTTAACATTGAACTACTGATTTCTGGATCCCATATTTTCCATTTTTTGGGGGAAATAAAAATTTGGCTGACACATTCCTGTACCTTTCTAAGAAAGAATACATGGGAGATAAATATACTGTATGCTTCCATGTCAAAAACATATCTTTATTCTAGTCTGATTTTTGATTGATAGACGTCTGCTGTTTTTCTGGAATTAGAGGAGGAAGTGATACTAAGGCTGTCTCCTTTTGATATACAGACTTTCACTTGTTGTCATCCTGAAATTTTACCCCTACTGTCCACCATGCCTGGTGTCCCTGAGTTTCAAACATCTGTGATTCAATCTGTTTTGGAAATCTACCTCCTCCTTTCCGTGGATGTGTTGGTGGGAGATAAGGGATGCTTATCACTTAGTCTGTTGTGGAGAAGCCAGCGTGCTATCTGACTCTCTGGTATATAACTGTTCATGTCCACATTCTAAGGTCTGTACCTCCATCCCCCTCTGTTTCACCTGGTCCCCAAAGTCCTGACGATTTCAGGGATTCACAGCTCACATCTCCTCAGGTGCACTACCTTGTAGCTTTTATGCCCTGCTAAAGCGGTAATTATTTCTTCATCTGCTTTCTGTCTTGTAAAACATCTTTTGGAATATTTTGCCTGTCATTGGTGATGTTCTTTGATTTTGTAAGATGATGGCTTAAATTTTCTTTTTAATATCCTTCTTTTCATTTTGAGTCTTGCAAGAAAGAAAAAATGAATTCATCTGGCTGAACTAGAAAAGATTCTTTACCCTGAGAAAAATAATTTGAGAGATATATCTAATATGTGGGTCAAACATAGGATGACCAATTGTCGTGGTTTGCCCAGTACTAAAGAGGTTTCCTAGGATGTGGGACTTCAAGTATGAAAACTGATAAACTCCCAGGCAAAACAGAATTATTAGTCACCCTAGAAGTAGCTTTCTGTTACTGCATGCTTAAAAGGAGCCTATCATTCTCTCCTTCTAAATGAGAAGTAATTTTGTTATTAAAGAATTTCTAATGGATTCAAGTATTGCCCATAAATATTTGGGGATACTATTATAATGAACTCTGTCAAGCACTTCAGAAGGAATATGTCAGACATCAAACTTATTAGTGATTCTGAAGTTTTTTTTTTTTTTTTTTTTTTTTTTTTTTTTTTTTTTTTTTTTTT
>NW_026000076.1:1333227-1342805 GCF_001458135.2 Marmota marmota marmota | reverse complement strand
TTTTTTTTTTTTTTTTTTTTTTTTTTTTTTTTTTTTTTGTCTTTTAACAGATGTAAAGGCATATCAGTTGGGTAAAGGTACACATTCTAGAAAAAGATTTGTCCATCTATCCCACTATGGTAGGTGTTGTCCTTGAAATTTTTATTACATGTTCATATATACAAGAATTCCCTAAATCTACTCACATTTTCTTTTAAAAATTAAACTCTACTAATCTTTGTCTTAGATGATTGATTATAAATTTTATAATCACATTATGAGAGGGTAGGATGTTAAAAATGTAACCAGAAGGCATTGTCAAACTCGGAAAGGATGTTAATGTCATGGTTCAGGGTTAACTACGTTCTACTGAGAAACAAGGCAGGCACTAGAATAAGAAGAAACAAAACTAAAACTCTGGCACTGGAATTTGGAAGCTTGTCAGAGCCTTAAAAGGGGATAGGAAAATAATTAGCTCCAGTTCTTTGTGGTGAGTGAGCAGTAAAAAGGAAAATGGGAGGGAAAAACTGCTATTTGGACCAAGTCAACACAGGGTTGAGTGTTGGGTCAACTGAAAGATCCTCATTCAGTGATCAGGTTTCTTACGGAGAGTCACAAGACAGCAGGATTGGTCAAGTATGCCTGATTCTCAGGATGCTGGCAGAAAATGTATTAAATATTTACTGTCTTGAACAAGGCAGTCAGTGATGACAATGATACCAATAACATCAAGAACAAACACATACTACTTGCCTGGGTCTCGGTACATTTTTTTAGTGCTTCAAATATATTAACTAATGTAATCCTCACAATAACTCTATGAGGTAGTTATTACTATTGCCATTTCTCAAATAAGGCAAATGAAACAGATTTGAAAGATTTAATGAAGGTCTCAGAGACATTGAGTAGGGGAACAGGGATTTAAACCTGGCCAGTTGAACTCTAGAGTTCCCACACTCAACTGCTGCCACATCAGGAAATGAAAGTAGCTGAACAGCTTCAGGGAAGGCTGGGGCCAACATTGCTGATCAAAATTCTTGTCCTAAGGAAAAGGTGTGGGGCTTTATCCTCTCTCACTTGAGGTCTCTTATCTCAGCATATGAATACATTTTAACATAACCCATCAAAATAATCTATTTTTGCCTCTGCATCCCTCTGCATACACTATTCTATTTGTCTTTCCCAGAAGAACCACACATTGGCCCGTGTTGTCTCTTCTTGTATCTCTCATTCTTTCTAAGATTGACTTAACTCTTGAATTTGTAACCACTATTCCGTGGAAAATTCTCTCCTGCTGCTGTTACAAAGGCCTCAGTAGTTGTCAAATTCCATGAACACTTTAAAAAAGGTTTTATGGAAAATCTTAAAAATATTCACAAGAGAAAAATATAATACACTTCTGTTATCAACTTATAGCCAATCCTCTTTCACCTATGACCTTATTCACTTCCTGAAGCAGAGTATTGTAAAACAAATTCCCACACACTGTAATATAAATAATGGTTTTTGTTCTTAAATGATAAAGATGCTTTAGTATCAATCTGTAAAAATGAAGACTTTTCATAATGATAATACAATTATCATATGTTTAAAAGTAACAATAATTCCTTAATATTATCAAATGCTCATTTAGCTAAAGAATACTTTTCAACCCATGTCTTTTACTTGATACCTCTGTAGCTATTTATATTCATTTCTTAAAATCTTACCACTTCAAGACTGTAAAAATGTCCTGTTTTGCCCTGATTATTTTATCCATTACCACCCTTATATCAGGCTACTTGAAGCAGTTTGCCCTTGTCTCTGAGCATGGCAGGCCCCTCTTGTTTATCTCTTTTGATGTATCCCTGTTAACAAGGTAAAGAGTCTCAGGATCAAAGGTGCATGCATTCTATCTGTAGGTTTTTTTTCGGACCTTCAGAACATGCCCTAGGTACCTGAACCACCACGTTTCTTGTCCCAGGGGCTCTGAGCTTACTTTCAGACTAACCTGGCTTCTCCTATGAGTTGGATCTCTCCATAGTAGTGTGCTGCCAGAACGCACAGTCCATAGGCCCAAACAGTATGAATAGGCATTTGCACAGGGGCAGACTCGGATTTGCAGAGGTTGCCTACTATGCAACACACACTCACACAAATCTCAGGAAGAGGCCAGGGATGGAAAGAGGAGGAGGCATGGTCTTGTGCAGACCCATTTTGTACTTTCCCCCTGGGCTCTGCAATGGTTAGAGGTGAGACTTCTCTTTAATTACCACTTTTTCTCCAACAAACATGTATCTTCCTATTCCTAAAGCTATGTATATGGCTCCTTTCTCACATATATATTTATATTTTCTAAAAAATAGATTATGTACATATATTCTATATGTATAGATTCTAAAATATATATATATATATTTCTCACTTATATATGTATACATATTTATTCTTATAACTCTACCTATATATATCAATAACTTTTAGAACTATATTTGTACCAGTCTAGAGCATCCAAAGGCCTTAAATATATTTGTCTGTTATGCCAATAGAGATTTAGATCTCTTGCAGGTCTCAGGAATACCTCAAAATTGACTTGTTCACAATGGAACATGCTACGACCACTTCCAAATCTATTTGTCTTTCCTAATTCAATAATAGAAAGCATGAATACCAAAATTACAGGCTAGTTGTGAATTAGGACTTTGGATAAGGTAGACTTCCATCAGAATCAAAATCTGCCTTTTGTAACTGTGTGATTTTGGAACAAATTTCTTAACCTATCAGAAACTCAGTTACCTCATCGCTAAATGACAGATGATATGAAGATTAAATGTGTTATTGAAGCTTAGCTGAAGGATTTGCCTTCTCTATTGAAATGAAGAAAAGAAAGAGAAATTTAAAATAATTTCAGCATTTTTGTGGTTTATGAAAATGGAAGAATTCTTGCTAATTCTATGACAGCTATGAACTGAACACTTCAATTTTGATAATTTTCTAAATTACTCCAAAAACCTTACATGGTGCTTTGTTCAATGGTATCTGTTAAGCTGGTATATTTCAAGCAATTGTCTTATTTATATAGGCTCCTTTGGTCTGGGTAAAATTATTGATGATCAAAATCAAGACAGGTGAATACTCATGGTGATAATGCTATTAATAATAAGATTATTGTAAATCTTCTAATAAAAATGTATTTTAAAATCATTTGGGGGAATGTTGAGTAAGTATTTCCAATCTTGTGGTAGCTCTGTGTAGTTACAAATAATAATTTCAGACAGATTTACTTGATGGTTGGTAATAGGAGGGAACGGTAGTTCACACTGTTAGCAAAAGTTGCCTTGTGTGATAAGCTCTGCAAGTGAGGTTACCCTTTCTGTGTGTTTTTAAAGTGCTTTCTAGTGCATTTAGATGTTTCTGTCTTCCTATCTAGGGACATAGCAATCACTGTCAGTAGCATTGTCTTCACATATAAAGGACAGTGATGTCTGTAATCATGTTTCTAAAAATTTCAGGTCATTCTTGGGTTTATTTGGCTGCACGCACTTAAAAGAAACCTCCTTTGGTGTTTCTTTCACCTGTAAAGAACAACTACCTATCTAAACCTTTTTCTGACAGTTTGGTTCTCATGACTATTCTTAACCTTTGCTATGTAATCACAAAAATCAAAGAACTTTGGAAATGGGGAGGAACCTCGTTGGGAATTTAGTGCTTATGTGGATGAAGAAATTGAAGACCAAGAATTTTATAGAACTTGCTTTAGGTTGCACAGTTGGTAGCAGGGTCAGGATTAAAACCCAGAACTACTTATTTTCAATTTGATATCGCTGGGCTGACTCTGACTGCAAAATGTTTTGGGAGTTTTAAGGGAATAGATAGAGAAAGCTGGCGCTTGTCTAGAAGGAATTCAAAAACTATGATGAAGAAATGAACTGACATTTCCAGAGACCAGTAGCCTAACCCATCGGGGCTGAAGCCAATAGCAAACTTTTGTCAATTCTGGGCTAGAGAAGTTCTCCACAAGAGCCTGGTCTGGGGAGGGAGGACAGGGCACCATAACTGGGCCTCTGGTAGATGGAACACTTCAGCATTACATGGGTACCTCAACAGGCAAGAGGATATCAGAAGTGATTACCACACTCACCAAAATGATTTAGGGTCAGATTTCTATTCAGTATGGACTAGTGGTCTAGGACTAAAGAAATGTGATAGGTATGTTTGATGGCTGTAGACAAATAACTCAGATCCATCGAGGCTCTCTGCAAACCTAGGCACAAAAGGCATGGGGTTAGCAGGCAATTTGTGGATCCTGATAATATCACGGCTAGAAAGTGCGGTCAACATACCATTGGACAGGGTCTCTAAGAACTGAGTTGAGCTAAACTTTCAGGTACTGTCCTAGACTCCAGGTCCTAGCCTGGGCCAATCTGTGCAGGGAAAGAGCAGGAAGCAGTGACAAAATCCCAAAGCCTTCCTTTCCTCCATATTGTCATAATCCATTGAAAAGAATGTGCCTACTGCTAAAAATTCTTGTCTCCTATATATGAGCATGTGACCTTCTTTTAGAAATGCATAAAATGCCTTTTTCAGAGAAAGTGACAAGGTTGAGAAGGAGGGCACACTGTTTCCCCCCTGAACTTAAATTGAATCACAGGAGCTGGGGCTATATGTAAATATCACATTAAATAATTTGTTTTGCAACACTATTCACTATTATCATTTTCAAAAATAAATTGACCATCTTTGAATGTGACTTGATACCCTGAAACTGGCATGATATAAAGCTTGAAGCCCATGATGCATCCCCTTCACATATTCATGTGGACTCAGAGTTAAGACAAGTTCTCTGGGGAGTAAAGTCCACAGTGTGCCACTTGCTTGTGAACTCCAGTCCCAAGTATAATTTCACGTTCACAGGCTGGTTACTTGGCCTCATGGCTTTGAGTGAAGGTTTATTACGCCATCTCCGACATGTTTATGATCAGTTTTTGCCAGTGCAGGCAATAAAGGTACCTTTCCCTTGACCCAGTCAGTTAATTTTAAAATGCCTTGGGCCAAAACTCTCTGTGGGAAGCAAGCTTCCACTAGGTAGTTCTGGCTTACGTGTCTTCTGTATTGTGCTATTTCTCTCCATAAACGATAAGTGTGGCTGACTGTTTCTTAGAAATAGCTCTTTCCATTTCCCAATCTTTAAAGAATTTGGTACCTTCGAAAGAAACCAAAACATGCTGCTTAACCTTTGGTCTGACATCAACATGAACTTACTCTTTATTTCAGGATTCTTTGGGGGGAAAAAAAGTGTGCTTCTCAGAGGTCATTACGCTGTGACCATTTTTCTCAGATAGATACAGAGAACAAGAGCTTTATAATTGCTTACCATCTGGTGACAAGTTCTTCCTGAAATGCCTTCCACCCCTCCATATTTTAATGTCTTTTTCTTTCAATCATGTGTAATACCTCAGCCAAATATATTGGTTTATCAGTTATTTTCCCAGCTTCTCTGGGCGGCATTTGTTGTATGAATATTCATTCTTTTTCCTTTTAGGCCTCCCTCTCTTGCTGATGACAGCTCCACAGTTGCTGAAACACTAGGTCTGTATTTTAGAGGGAGCTCTCGCAAGGTTCTTGGACTTAGGGTTTCTGAGTGGGAGACCCCCATGTGAGAATCTGAAAGCTCCTCATTCTAAGGCTGTTTCTAAGCTGAAACACCAGACACAAGCCTGACCTGGCTGTAGAAACCACACTGACAGCAATAATCTAAAGAGTAATAATGTGTCAAACCTTTTCCTAAGTTTAAATATATGTATATCAAAACAAACCTTGTGCCACTCATGCTTATAAAGGCATAAACCACACCCATCACCAATGTGAATTGAAACCCCCAGAAATGCTTTCTTACAACCCACATTCACAATTACTGCCTCTCATATTTGTAGGCACAGGGTCAAGGCACAATTGTCGAGATAATTTCAGCTTTTGGTTTCAGCTAACAGCCACCTGCTTCCATTTCAGAACTAAGCAGTGAGCCTGTGCCGTGGCCAGGTTGTGGTGCTTTGGGTACATAATGAGACATGCGTAGAAGTCTCGGCTTTCCAGTTTACTGTAGAGCTGCCAGTCACTCATCAATCCCCAGGGTCTCATTTTAGGGACAAGTAGACGAATAAAAGGAAACATTTTAAAAGATTTTTTTTTTCTTTAAAGAAATACAGTTGCTAACACAGAGAAGTGCATTTGGCAGCACATTGGACTTGGCATCAAACAAAAAAAAAATCATTTTAAGGTTTACACCTGACAAAGCCTTCATTTTAATTTTTTGAGTTTCATGTCTTTAAAAAAGGAAACCTCAATCTGTATGTTTCCACTTTTAAAAATGTAATATACGTTGATTCTCTTCTCTTTCTTTTATTCTACAAATATTTATCGAACACCTATTATATATTTACAATTCCATCAAGAATAACTGGAAATGCATTTAGAGCACTTCTCTGAGCTAGAGCTTGTTCAGCGTGAGGTGAGTTTCAGACCCAACACTCCTTCCATTGTCTAAGAGAAAAGCAAGGTGACTCCACTCTGACCCTTGTGACATTGTCAGCAGTCATGTTTTTCTTTCTACTGTTTTAAATCGGTGGTTTTAAAAAAATATTAAAAGTATGACATTAGGATTGGCAATGTTTCTAGTAAAGTGTTTCTAAATTCAGCTGTACAAATGTGATTCATCAGAAAGGGAAAAATGCCAATTACCAAACAGAAGTTGTTGCTCATGTACAAAACACACTCCTGAATGTTTGTGTTTATTAAAAAGAAATCCAAACATCTAATTTTAGTTTCCAGGGAAAAAATAAAATGAGAATTCAACTTAAAGTGGGTCAAATTTTCTAAGTTGAAAAAAAAAAAACTTCCCAAAATACTTTTAAAACTCAAGAGGAATAAAACAAAATTAAAACAAATCCTGGCATAAAATAACATGTAGATGAACAAATATGATTCCCAAAGAAGTCTAGACCAGTATATGAACATATTTTCTTTGTTCTGTTTTCTCTTCATATGTATTGACCTGCATTACAGTAGAATTTTATGGTAAATTCAATGTTGTGAAATAGACATCTAGATTTAAGGAAGGAAATAGAAGACTTATCACCTGCATTATCACTGGGAAAAGTAAAGAGAAAGACGGAATCTCCAATATCAAGGTCCTGTCTTCCCTCAGCCCATGTGTTGAGGGTGCAGTTCTATCTCACATCGCCTCCAAGAGATGCAAACCTGTAAATTAGTCTTTCCTCCTCATTCCAAAACTTTCACCCTAGAAACAGCTCTGCAAGTCTTTCTCCTTCTCTCTGCCAACTCCTTCCCCACACTTTTGGATCAAAATGCAATCAAGGGTTTATGTCCTTTCACATAAATAGGGACTCAAAAACTCCTTTTCCTCTTTCAGATTGTGACTACTGCTCTAGTGAACTTACTGTAAAGAAAAATTCTGTGAGCCTGATGGAATACTATACGCTTTTACATATGTTTCTACTGTGATATAAATTGCCATTTGCCCAAGTACTTTTTATATAAATGCCCTCAAATTTCTAAGATGGTACAGTATGTTCCACCCACTTTTGTGACAGATGGAGGAGACATTTGGAATTATAAAATGTCTGTATGAGGAGCAGAGCCTTCTAATGTTGTAGTTTTACCTCAAGATAATATAGTTTTCTCTACCCCAGTAAGGTGCTGAAAAATAAATCAATTTTTATAGAGCTCCCAAATGTTTATGGCACTCGTCCTTTTTTATTTAGAAGCCTCTGTGTACTTTCAATGTCCTTTTGTCCCTCGGCATTTTCTGTGGTCTACTAATAATGTCTTTCTAGATTTTGCTTTAGAGACCTCATTCTGTCTCAAATCTATCTTCAACCTGGTTATGCTTTTAAGATAGCCAACATTTTTTACTGTCTGAGTATTTACTCAAATGTTTGTACTTGAGTATCAAGATTCACTCCAAATAGAACATGTCAAAACAAATTCACCATTTGCTTGATATTCTTATGAAATAAGTCCTTTCTGCTTTTGTTCATTTATTATGATATAGAGATATGTGTATGTGATTTATATATACACTATATAAATATACTTAATTTAAAATCACTAATATAATTCACCTTGACTATTACTATTCATTCAGATAGATAAAGATTTAAATATATAGATATATATGTATGTTTATAACCTAATTAGAATTTAAATTCCCATTTCTTCTGACTTCTAATCTCCAACCAGTTACCTAGTCCTATAGGTGTAGTCCTCAGTTTCCCCCATGTTCACAGTTACCACTCTAGTTAAGGCCCTTACTCTTTCAGAACTTGACATCTGCAAAATCTCCAAGGTGCTCTCCCTGATATTTCATACTTAGTACACCACTTTCAGATTACTCTAATCTGAAATAATGTAAAATTTCTATCATATCATTGTGATACTCTAAAATATTCAATGATTCTCCCTTAAAGAAAAATCACAGAGGCCTGATCTGTTTTCAGCAGATCAAATACTTAGGTATAAATCTAACAAAATATCTACAAAATGTATATGAGAAAAAGTGAAAAAGCACTGATAGTTGAAATCAAAGAAATTTTACATAAATGAAGAGAGACTCCCATGTTTGTGTTAAAAATGATTCAATATTGTTAAGATGTCAGTTCTTTTTAACTTGATCTATAGATTCAATGGAATTTCAATCAAAATCTTAAGTTATTTTGTGGATATTACTATTAACTGATGCTAAAGTTTATATGGCAAGAGAAAGGATCTAGATAAAATATTGAAGAAGAACAAATTGGAAGATTGATACTCCTGATTTCAAATTCCACTTTAAAGCTATACTAATCAAAACATTGTAGTACTAATGAAAAAATGGAATAGGAGACCAGAAATAGACTCATGTAAATTAGTATCAAAGAGCAAAGCTAGTCTTTTTAACAAATAGTGTTGAAAAATTGGACATCCATATGCAAAAAAGGGGGAATTTAGATAGAGATTGTATATCTTTTACCAAAATTAATTCAAAATGGATCATAGGTCTAAATGTAAAATGCTATACTATGGAACACCTACATGATAACATAGAAGAAAGCCTAGATAACATTGGATTGGTGATGAATTTTCAGAAACAACTCCAAGTCATGAATTTTATTAATCCAAGAAATAATTGATATATAAAAAATACTTAAATAAAAGTAAAACATTCTGCTCTCTAAAAGATAATTCCAGGAGAAGGAGAAGATAATCCACCAATTGGGAAAAAATAATTGCAAAAGATACTTCTAATAAAGAGCTTATATCCAAAATATAGGAGGAACTCAAACTCTGCTATAAGTAAACAAACAATCCAATTTAAAAATAGTCCACAGATGTTAACAGTCTGTTCACCAAAATGGATGTATAGATGGCAATAAGCAAATAAAAATATGTTCCACACATACATGTCATCAGGAAAATGCAGATTAACACAAAAAAGAGATACCACTGTGTGCCTATTAGAATGACCAAAATTTTGCACACTGACATTACCAAATGCTTATGAGGATATAAAACAGATATTCTCATTTATTGCCAAAATGGTATAGCTCCTTGAAATATATATA
>NW_026000076.1:1308298-1333215 GCF_001458135.2 Marmota marmota marmota | reverse complement strand
ATATATATATATATATATATATATATATATATATATATATATATATATCTTTTTTTTTCTTTTTTTTTTTTGATATGGAGGATTGAACTCAGTGGCACTCAACCACAGAGCCACGTCCCCAGCCCTATTTTGTATTTTATTTAGAGACAGGGTCTCATTTAATTGCTTAGTGCCTTGCTTTTGCTGAGGCTGGCTTTGAACTTGAGATCCTCCTGCCTCAGCCTCCCAAGATGCTGGGATTACAGGCGTATACAGCCTTAACCAGCTCCTTGGAATATAATTTGGTGGTTCTTTTTTTTTTTTAATAAAATGAAACATACTCTTACCATACAGCCCACCATTACATTCCTTGGTATTCACCCTAAGATGTTGAAAACATATCCATAAAATATCCTGCACATTGCTATTTATAGCAATTATGTTCATAGTTGCCAAAACATGGAAGCAATTGTGATGTCCTTCAACAGATGAATGGATAGATAATTTGTGATACATAGAGACAAATGAATATTATCCAGTCCTAAGGAAAAATGACCTAATCATGAAAAGGCATGGGGGAAACTTCAATGCATGTTACTGAGAGAAAACAAAAATCTGAAATGGCTACACACAGTATAATTCCAATTTACCTCATGCTGGAAAAAGTAAAATTATATTGAAGATAGGAAAAAAATGGTGGTTCCTGGGAATTGGGTGGGGAGATGAATAGTTGGAGCATAATTTTTAGGTTAGTAAAAATATAGTGTCTGTATGCTACTATGATTCTTATGCAATTGTCCAAAGGTGTAGAGCATAAAGCAACGAGAATTATCTCTAACATCAACTAGGACTGTAAGTTATTATGATGTGTCAATGTAGTTTCATCAATTTTGCAAATATGGGGAAATATGAGGGATGTTGGTAATTGGGCAGCCTGGGCGTGTGTGCGGGTAGCGGGTATATGGCAACTCTCTGCACCTTGCTCTTAATTGTACTATGAACCTAACACTTCTTTTAAATATATATGGAAAAAATATTCAGGCATTTCTATGTTGCCTTTTATTGTCATAGAATAATTTAGAAAACACTGGAAAGAACAGTCATAATTTGTCATCCCAGTAAAGAAATACTAACATATTGATGTATTTCCTTCCCCTTGCTTTCCTATATATTTCTTTACAAACTGGTAATAATCATATTAAATATATTTTGCCCTGATTTTTAATTTAATATTACATCATAAATAGTTTCTCTATTTTCATATTTTTTTAAAAAGAAGACCTATCATTTTAATATAACAATAACTTAGTGGATATGCCATAAATCTCTGAAATAGTCCCTGCTGTTCCTATTACAATTGTAAATATATCTCTTCTTGCTTGTGAAATTAAGCTGATTATTTAGTATAAATTCACTCAACCTAAGAATGCCATGTTAATTCATGCAATCCCTATACCTTATTTTGTACTTGCTGCCAGGTACTGAGTTACACTCCAGATATATGGTGATTGAAAGCTATTGCCCTTGGCCTTATAAAATTGTACAGTCTGGTGGGAGAAGACAGAAAGAGATATTTTAAAAGTACATAAAACAAGTGTATAATTACACATTATAAAAAGGTATGAATGAAAAAGTAGAGTGGTATGGAAAGAAATCTTGGTAAAATGAAAGGATATCCATTGGGGAAATACCCATTTTAAATTGGATATTCAGGAAACACTTTTTTTGAGACTCTGACACTTCTTAACTATTAAAAGAATCCAGAACAACCTGGGGAGGTAGCTTAGTGGGAGAGGTTTTGCCTAGCACGTGTGAGGCCCTGGTTTCCATCTTCAGCATCACAAAACAAACAAACAAAATACCGGAAAGACAGGAGGAGTAGAAAGGAAAACAAAACAAAATGAAAAAAAAAATTTCAGAAGCAGAATTGGCTGAACTTGTATGAGATTGAACATAGGGGTCAAGTAAGGTTGATTCAAGAATGATACGTACTGACCATGGTGGGTTTTGTAATGTGTCAATTTGCCTACGCTGAATTACACTTCCAGAATTCCCTTTTATGTGTGTTTCTGCCAAGGTAGATCCACCTAGAGATTCTTGAGAGCTCTGGAAGACAGAAACGAAGCCTTTGTAGTTCACATCCATTGTTGCTCAACTGCTAATTTATATCCTGGGGATGAGGCAGCCCTGGGGCTGCTCAAAGGTCTCCAACTCCAGAACCAAGTCAACAGCACTATGATGTGTGGCTCTGATATCTAAAGGTCACCTAAATTGCCAAAGTCACAGCAATATGTTTTCACTCTATTTGAGGAGCTCCTGCTCATGCCTGGGGCTTTTTGCTTTCTCTAATATGATATCCTCATATCAAGTCCCTCTTTTCTTCCTGATTGTCTACCTGTGGACTTCACACCCAGTCATCAGACACAAAAATAGCAGCTTCACAGAGAAAGCTTCCCCACACCCCACAGCTGTAGAAGGCCAAATCCCTACAGTGAATCCCTTCGTACATAAACTCACATAGATCTAAACATCCTAGTGGTTCTGCTTCTCTGATAAAACTCTGGTACATATAACAGCATCCTCAGTTTCATCATTTTTCAAAGCAAATTTCTTTGTTTCTGAACAATTACTGTGAGTTGAAGAGAAAACCCCTTTAATAGTAATGTTCTAAGGATTTTAAGATCAAAGTGGATTCTAGAGGAGCAGGAAGAACAAGGTCGGGATCTTAGCCTTGCAGGACTCGTAGATGCTGTGGTATGCTAACAAAATCTGGGCAAAATACTAGGAATAAAAGTAAAAGAAATGAGGGAAAGAAGATAGAGAGGAAGAAGGGAGGGAGATAACTTGTTTTGAAAAGATCATAATTATTAATTCCCTATTATAAAATATACCAAGAAGAATATTATTTTTAGAAAGCAGACTTTTCTCTTTTATGTATTTATATTTTTCCCCTGGAGTCAGTACATCTCAGAGATTCCTAACAGAAAATACTATCAATTAACTAACTGCTACAATTTAAGCCCTGTTGACTCTACAGGCAGAAACAGTTACATCGAGGCCAGAATAAGAAGATTAAAGAAAAGCACAGCATTTCCCCAAAATATCATTTGAGTATATCAGTATCAAAGTTCAAATCCTTTAACAGGTAGCACTGATAGGGAAAAATCCACAGTATTTAAACAAATGGTCTGTCACCAACCTATGACAATTTCAGTCAATATGTTAGGAAAACAAATATAGCTCAGGTAAGAAGCAGACCAAAGTTACGTCTGATTCCATTGTTGTTCCAGCAAATACATGTGTGTACCATGTCTGTGCTAAAAGCAGATAGTAGTCTTTATATTTTACAATCACAGGAGGGCAGGATGCACATCCAGCCATTCGAATTGTAATATCTGAGAGTGACTATGATGAACTTTTGTACTGTCCTAATCAAAAGAGTCAAAGAATTTGCACCTTTATTCCCAAGTAGTTATGGCATCTACTGTTTTGAAGTCTTAGTGTATCAGTATAATGGCAGTTTAGTGTTTTATTACATACAGAACTGATGGATGAAATAAGAATCTAAAGTCACATATACTGCAACTTCAGTTCATTCATAAAAATATCACTGAGGATACACACAGGCAGGCTCTGCACCAGAGGCTGGTTCAAAAATGAATATTCTTGCATGGAATCTTCCATTCAGTTATATTTTAGCTAAATGAGACATCCACTGAGTACTCCTAAACTATCTAATGTTGAAGTCTAATTAACATGTTTTCGGTTTTTCACTAGAATTTTTGAAAAATAAATATTATTTAAAATCAGTTGTCACGATACCCATGGAAACTGAAGTGGTCATTGTACCCCCAGGATATAATCATATTTCCTATCTCTTTATGATAGGAGTGACCATATTTACTTCTTCTCTCATGAAGAAGGACCAATAGTGTCATAGAGCTGGCTTTCCCTGACTCTTCCCAGCATAATTTCGGTGAGCAAGCTGCTGAAAATAGCCACTATTAACAAGTCAATTATATAAACTAAGAAATGGATTAAATTTCAAACAAAGACAACGAACACTCAAATATCACATCTTAATTATGTCATTACATTTTACAATCATACATATTCTTTGTATTGAAAATACAAAAGAAGGGGTATATGAAATATGATATGTCAAGAGCATTGTAATGTTTTGAACAACCAATAAAAAAAAAAAGAAGGGGTATATTTCTTCCTACTTCCACATTGCTCATGCTGGTAACTTGCAATCAGATGTGGGAATATTTACACCACAGATAATTGCAGACAATACAAATCAGTGTTTTTTTCTCTCAAACATCTGGTAATAAAATTCTCTAGCCTATGTCTGAGTGGGAGTGATATTTGTCATTTCCAGAAATAATTGTTTAGGTCCATGTGCTTCCTACTCCCTGCTGAGGTGAACATGGGAGTGTGTTTTGAAAGAGCCTCCTTTAACCTGATCCCTGAGTCACTTTGAGGAGTACACTAGCCACTACCTCATTAGACCTGTGGCACACACAAAAAAAATTGTATCTTTTTTATTATCATAGCCTATTTTGAATGATACAAAACAATAATAATCAATTTTAAAAGTTTTGCAGAAAAACAACACCATTATAATACCATAACACTTATTGCTAAGACCACAGATGGCTTGTGTTCCATATACTCATCTTCATTTTTATTGATTAATGTCATGTGTGAGGGGGAAAATAATGCTAAAATAGCAACTTAAAAAAAAAAGAAAAACTTGTTTAACTAAGTTTTTCCTTTAAGTTGTTTAGCTTCATCTATAGGTCTGACTGTATGGGACTTGTTTTTTAAATCTAACTCATACAGATTGGGTGTACTTACTTGACGTGGAAATCTATCTGCTCATTGCAAGGTCATTGATTAAAATAAACACAGCAGTCACCATCACAAAAAAAAAAAATTTTTCAGAGCTCTTCATGTTCATAACACCTGGTGTTAAAGTCTTGAGCCACAAAATTAGGACCAGTAAGAAACAAAAAGAAAGAGGGACAAAAAAACCCCCAAAAATATGAAAGAAGGAGAGGGGGGGAGGGAGGAATGTGCTTTTAAAGAATTGAAAGTAAGAGAAACTCTGAATTGCTTCAGAGAAAAGTAATATAAAATCTTTCTATGCTAGAGAGATTTTCTGCTTTAAAAAAAAAGTCTTGATTTTAGCTTGCTAGAAATAGAGAATCAACCTATTTTAGTCAATATACTTGAAGTAAGGCTTTCAAGTCCTGAAAGCTATCTAAATACATTTAATATAATTCCAAGTGAAAATACAAGAGTCCTACAGCCATGACCTCAGAGGATCCAGAACAGGAGCTGGAGGTTTGGTTAAATGTCTCTTGTGCAATGGGTGTAGAAAATGGCTAGGCCTGGCTAGAAGTCTCAAGAAAATTAGAATGCTTCCTATGATGTTATTCACTGGTGGGACAGGTCTGCCATATCTTTCAAAACAAAATGGAGAATAAAGACAACTATCTATTTTTTTTTCTGGAAAAGTTATACTGAAATTACCTAGATAACTAGAATTATGATCAGATACATATAAGACAAAAGTTGAATTCTCTGAATTATTACTTGAATTATCTGAAGTATTTCGGAAAAGAAATTGAATTGGACTTGGCACCAATTGAACCCAATTCCTTAAATATGGCCTTATGGTCCTTCTGAGTTGTTCAAATGCAATGACTTGTGGCTCAATCTGACTTCTCTTTCCATAGTTCTTCCTCAAGTGCTTAAATCTCCTGTAACCCAAGTCAGTCTTCTGTAGACACTGGGTCCCTCAAAGAAATATGCCCTCATTGCTGATGAATATTTTACTAAAAAGAATCCAACACTTGTGTGTTTTCTATATCTTAACTGGATTCAAGCAGATAATCATAATCATTAACTCCCTAACAGACTGAAAGAATAGTCTGGAGCTGTGGTTCCCAAATACCATAGTTCCTGAATCACTGCAAGAAGGCTGAACCTGCATGTAGTATCAAGAAGAATCTGCATATTGAAAAACAGGACCCCTCATACAAATAGGCTAAGTTTCACATGTATGCAGGCAGTTTTGAATAAGTATACATTTATTTAAAATTATTCCTTAATTCAAACTAACCTTTTAAACATTTAGTTACACAAAAATGAAAATTTAATATCCATTGACTTGTAAAATAGTTTTTATTTTCATCATACAAAACAGATTATTGCCTAGAAGGCGTAAAAACAAATATATATATATAGTATATATATCATATATACTATATATATTGATTTTGGCCTGCATACAGAATCAACTCATTTTAGTAAATATACTTGAACTAAGACTTTCTCAAGTTCTGAGAGCTATGAAGACACACTTAGGATAATTACAAGGAAAGTACAAATGCAAAAATTCCAAAGCCTGTGCTCAAAGGAGTCAGTTTATATAAATGTATATACATGTGTATATATATATATGTATGCACACATATATTGAACATATTATATATTTAATACATATTAAATATTATGTATATGTATATAAAAATACCTTCAGAGATAGCACAAAAGAGTTTATTTAAAATGCTCTTATGAATATGGCTCATTAAAAAACAGCAACAGGGCTGGGTTGTAGCTCAGCGGTAGAGTGCTTGACTAGCACGTGGAAGGCACTGGGTTCAGTCAGCACCATATAAAAATAAAATAAAGGTATTGTGTCCATATACTACAACAACAATAACAAACAAACAAACAAAAAACCCAGCAACAACCACTACCACAACAAAAACACAAAATACTCTAATTGTTTTCTAGAACTATGAAGTTCTCCCACCCTCTTATGGCTTCTCTTGATCTCTCTCATTGAGCTGTTATGGATTTATATCTTTTTATTCTTTAAAATAATTTTAGTTGTTTAAGGAAAAGGAATAATAAATGTTTTCAAGCTACCATTTTTAACCAGAAGTCTCTTCAAAAATTTTCACCTCAAGAAGGGATCCTCATGCTTAGAGACGGGGCAGGGGCATCTGGTGAAGAGCAAGAGTCCTGGGAGAGAATCCAGATCCCACCAGCATCAGCAGTATGACAGTAAGAAAAGCCACCTGAACTTTCTGCACCTGGTTTTCTCCTGTGTAACATGATCACTCACACTGGCTGGTCACTAGGTCTCCTAGGTGCAGGCACTGTGCTTGCCTTGACCCACAGAATACAGATGGACAGACTTCCTATCTGCAGAAGACAATGTCACTTGAAGGAGAGAGAAGAGAATGGGCACTTGCAGTTTTTTTTTTTTTTTTTTTTTCTGCAATGAGAAAACAAGGTGCTGGCGAAGGCAAGGCAGTTTGCAGGTGACAGAGTCAGAAGTTGAAGCATAAATATTAGAGAAGCTGTGTCAAGATCCAAGAAATACATGGACATGGTGCCTAGCGTGAAGGGAAAATTGACTTGGCAGTCATAATCTAAACAGCCCAGAGGGGAGAAAATATAGGAAACAAAGGCCAAGGAGTAGGAGCTGTGGTAATTAAAACAGGAACTCTCTGAAGCCTGGATATGTACCCTGGCAGGGGTAGAGCAGAGAGGGATTATGTGTTTCACTAGGAATGATAGGAATGAACACACTGCATCGCTGAATTATTTGTCTCTACCATAAACTGTCAGGTTTCTGGTAAAGAGAAATCTGAATGTTTCTAATACAAAGAAATCCTAGAAAAAGAGCTGGTGGGGCTAAAGCTAACAGGTTGAAAAATGAATGACTTCTGAATGAATGCAGATAAATCTAAAAAAAAAAAAAAATCCAAGAGATAGGAAGAGAGAAAGAAAAGGAAACTCTGAGATGGCCAAGCAAAATAAACAGTGATTTCAAATGGCTGGCTTACCTTCTTGTGTTTGTAAGTCTAGATAAGGAGCTTTGTGGTGGTGAGAGAGCAATGAAGCTTTAATTGCCTATTAACTGGCTTCTGTTTATATCCCTTCTCCACTGCGATCCCCTGACTTGGCCACTGCCATCTATGCTAAATGGGTTCTGATCAGCTGAAAATCACACAGTAAGTTAAGCTGGAAATTTTAGTTAAATCCAGACAACTCCCCAACATCTTTTCAAAAGAATGAAGGTTTTTAATCAGTACAATACAAGCCATGGGGAATAGGGGAGAGATCAGGTCAGAATGTGGGTCAGAAAAACTATAGAGGAAGTGCTAATGGGATAAGGAGGCCGAGCTTTTTATCTTATTAGCGCTTCCCATGTCAAATTAGCAAAATGGTTCAGGCGCTGAAGTGTTAGATAAAATGTTCACATGGTATGTGTTCCCCAGAAGGATTTTCCACGAGTCTCTGCTCCGGGGAGTCAACTTCTCTCTTCTTTTCTACTGCTGAAGCAAGGCATGATTACATAAGCAAGACTTGTCCTGCATCCCAGTGACCCGGATGGAAACCTGTTTGGGTCAGCTGGACTGCCACATCACCAAATTCCACGGGCACTACTCACAAAGAATGTAACATGCAGGATGCCCATAGAGCTGGGCAAGACATTGGCCTCTAATCAGTACAAATTTCCTTGTGCAAACAAGGAGCAAAAACAATGTATTTTAGGAGATATACCTTAAAAAAATACTCATCATTTTTTAAATAACAGGGGAGCAGATAAGTGTCTTTGTAATATTCAGGGCCCTTTCCCATTCTACCTTTTGCATCACACAGATAAAAAATTAGAGTTCCATGGGATGTAGGCAGTTATTTAAAGTCCATATATCTAAATAAATGTATTTCTGAACTTTCTCTGTGTCAGTCACACTGGTCTCAGTTAAATAATAGAAAAGCACTTAGAACAGTGTGAGCAATTAATATTATAATTGTTGTTATTTTGAAAATGTACCCAAGATTCTTTTGCCACCAGAACTTTCTTTACCTTTTCCCCTTATTTTGCAAGTTTTTCTTCTTCTCTGCATTCTATCCATTCAGTAAATTCTTCTGACCCTCAGGGCTCAGTTTTAATATCACTCCCTAACAATTCTACCTAAAGCCATTTCCTTGCCCTTCCTTTCTCTGTATTTACCAATCTCAACCCCAGGTAGGTTTCCTCAAATAGTATGTGTCCCCATTTATCTGCCTCCTGATTTGCTTATTTACTTGTACATTCTCTGTTTTACCCCAGGACAGGTAGGTGGTCTTTAAGGAGCGAAAGTGGTGCACATTGCAGGACCTCAAATAATTTTTACTAAAGAATACATGAATAGTTCAGTATTTCAATGTCCCTAAGAAAAACCTCAGTATTTAGTTCACCCGAATAAATATTTGGTTCACTGATTATTTTTTTTGAGGGGGGAGAGGGTAATAAAATTTTTATTTTTTTAATTTGTTGTTTTTAGATATACATGACAGTAGAATGTATTTTGACATACATAAGTGTAATGCAACCATTTCAATTTTGATCCCTTTCTTGTGATTGTACATGATGTGGAGTTACACTGGTCATGTATTCACATATGAATATAAGAAAGTTATGTCTAATTCATCCCATTGTCTTTCCTATTCCCATGCTCCCTCCCTTCCCTTCATTCCCCTTTACTAATCCAATGAACTTCTATAATTCCTCCCTACCTTCCCTTGTTATGGGTTAGCATCCATATATCAGAGAGAATATTTGGTTTTGTTTTTTTGGGACAGGCTTATTTTTTTATTCAAATTGTGAAACTGATTTTGGTGGATTACAGTTATTAATATGCATACGATTTTAAATTTGGGAGAGGTCTGAATTCAAGAGAAACATTGCAACATGTAAGTGGCAGCTCCTTAACACAGCACTGTAGCTGTAATCTCATAAGATTCGGATGCAGGAGGCCCTCACACTATATCTGTAAACACTCCGAAGCCTAAAATAAAAATGTGGGACTCTCAATTATCATATGCAAACATATTCCTCCTAATTCAATCACACAATACAATTTGTCTAAACTCTACCATATAAATGTATTTATTTTAATTTTTTAGGAAGAAATGGTTTCTAGGGTGGTTTCTAAGGTGTTTCATCTTCAAAATTCATTGAACTACAATATAAAATGCAGAAAATAAAGCCTCTTATGTCCTGTGTGATATACAAGATGCATACAGCATAGCTTTGTGGCCACAGAGATCCATGCCATCTATACTTGTTTGAAATTTTATCAACCACCAAAGTTTAGAATAACAGGGCCACCAAGGAATGAAGCTAATTATGTTCAAGAAATGCATTGATAATGTCTGGGGTATGCATGCTCCAGGTGTTTTGTTGCTGTTTTGTTTTCTTATGTTAGTTATTAGAACTCTGCCACACCTTGGCAGTGGATGATACAGCTTTTTACAAGTAAAGGTGAATTAACCATTGTTGGAAATGACAAGATAAGATTTTGCAGCTTAATGAAAGCTTTATGGTTGCAGAAGAAAGAAACTTAATTAGCCCAAATTAGTATTTTATTGAATAGGCAGAAGTTCCTCAGAGAAATAAGTTGAAGCTAAGCCTTTTGGGAGGGAGAGCCACCACGGGCTTAGGCACCTACTCACTGAAATTCCCCTCACTTTTTGAGGGGCTTACAAGGTCTCTCTTTCCTGGGTGCTTTTGCCCCATCCCTTCTTGCTAAAGAACGACATTAATGCACCATTGCTGATAATCTCTGTCCCAAACCTCCCTGGAAGTGACCGTGTGTTTTCTACCTTTTCCTTTGCAACATATCCTGACTGGATACTTCATTAAAAGAAATTAATTAGTTGCTGCCAAGTAATGGGTTGGTTCTCCTAGGTCAGTTGTTCAACTCTGACTTAATCTGCCATGGCTGTGATGGTAGGGTTGCATGCAGAACACATAGTTGTCTAATCCAGATTCTGAGCAAGAACTAGAAGAGCAGATGATTCCAAGAGACGATTATGTATGCAGTTATCATCTACATTTATCAGAGCATGCACACACACACACACACACACTCACACAATCTTTGAAATAAAAATAAAAGCAAAAACTTGAAGTAGATTTTGCAAAATATAAAATAGTGATTTGGGGACAATGCATCTTCCTTCATATCTGTTTTTCACCTAATTCTTGCAATTTTACTATGTTTAAGACTGTTTTTGCTATGTAGCATTTTGTCCTTTGAATTTTTGAAGAGTAACAATTTTATTTTAAAATGTCTCTTAGTTTCATTTCTCCTCTCATGTAAACATGTGTTTACATTCTGGGCTAATACAAAGAGTATCATTTGGATTCTGCTCTCTCTTTTCTTGATTTTACAAAGTCTGAGCTCCCTCTGGCATGATTTCCCTGACTGAAGTTTCACTAGATAACTAAGGGCCATTCCCTCCCTGATTATCCTTGGTCCATAGTAAATATCTTTCTTTCTTTCTCTCTCTTTTTTTCTCTTCCACCTTTTCCTTTTATCTTCCAAAACCCATTATTATTTTCTCTAAACAACAATTCTCAGTCTCTTTTGTAGTTACACAACTGTTGTGAATATTAATGGTATTCTTCAAGGGGCATTATTTATAGCAGGAAATATGGGTCTTTGATCAGTGTTTTTTTCTTAAATAAAAACCTCATGCATTGTGGGTAGATTGTGTTTCTCTTATCTTATGTTGAGCATTTCGTTACTCATTTCCATCTTTCCTTATATTACAGAGTTGGAGGCCACTGGAGACTTTTAAGTTGTTCTTTTTAAAAAAGCCTTTTTCCCCTTTATTATGTGATCTCTCTAATGCTCACTCTGTGTATGGTGATGTCTGCGCTGGTTGGAAATCCTTTTGCTACACTCCCTAAAGGCAGCGAGTGATTCAGGGGGGGAGTGTGTAATTTGTTTTGTACCGTGGAATTCCTGCCATGCCTATATGTATTTAGACCACAGGCAAACCAATAAAGTTGTCATAGAAACAAAGCATTTCATGAATAAATCAATCCATAACAAACTTGTAAACTTCAAACAACCCACTGTGCTTTAACAACACATCCGTTACATACACAAAATAATCATGTTTGTAATGAGCAATGCACAATATTATTCTTTCCCATACATTTGGTCCTGTTTGCCATCTTATAAATATTCCTTAATGTATTTTTATGCAGCCTGTGGATTCCTACTGAGCTGGAATGAAATAAGTAACTCCAGCTGGCTTGATAATGCTGGAAAAGCAGACTTTTAAAACCCTCATAGTGAACCCCAGTTCAAACACTATGTTTGGAATGCCTACTCAGAAGACCAAAGGGGGCTGAGATGATAGTTAAGGAAAGTTCCTCATTTCCATCAACTCCAGTATTCCTTTTCCATTTTTAGGTCTTGTTGATTCTCAGTACCCTGTTTGGCATATTGTGGGTATCTTCAGGGAGAGCGGTTGACTGGCCGTAGGGAGGTGGGAGCTATTTGAAAAGTGACCCCAGGTATTATAAAAAGGATGAACTGTCTGCCAGAAATGATCAAGACTGGATTGGAGAAAGAGAATACTTTGAAGAGGAAAAGAGAATATCATTGTGTAAAACTTAAATTTCTTTGTAGATGGTAAAAAGACAAGGAAAAAGCAGGCCCAGGGAAGGAGGTCAGTGTAAAACAAGTCCTCTGGGCTTTCTTGGGCTTCCAGAACATGAGAATTTTTCTTGTTTTTATTCTGCGTGAAATACTCTCCATGACTACTTTTAGCTGTGGCTCTGCCTAACAGAAATGGTGGTCTAGGTGTTGCTGAAGTATCTACTTCCAGCCCCATGGGATCTGTTAATGTCTTTGGCTATACTTTCAATCTGACATCTGGGCCTAATTAGACATCTCCCAAATGTTGTAAACAGGTGATTGAGGGTTTCTTATCCATATATTGGATATAGATGTGAATTTTGTTTGCCAGTAATTGTCTTCTGCATTTTTATGTTGAATATCATTTTTTTGTCTTCTTATGACATCTGGAAAGAGTCCATTACTTTTCAGCCATGTCAATTACCAAAATTGAGTTCCATCTAGTTTGTCACTTAATCCCATGTTAAAAATTCTCCCCTCCACCATTTATTTAAGTGGAGAAGATGGTTTTAGTCAGACCTATGGGTTTTCCCTTATTCTTTTAATGTAGATTCCTGGGATATCTCTTTTTCTAAGCCTACCAGGTCTGGGAAGAAGATGAACATAGAAGGCTGAGCTTTTCTTAAGCAACTGGGAAGAATTTTGCTTAGTCCCCATGTTTCTGATGGCCTCCACCCATTAGAGGTTTCCCACAGGTGATGTGTATGGTTCCCTTGGGTTTGTGTTGGGCTTCACCAAAGCCCATCAATCACCAAAGTTAACTTTATAAATGGGATGCTCTCTATTTTTTACTTTTTTAAAAATTAATTTAATTTTAACTGATGCAAAAAAAAAATACAAAAATTATATATAAGAATGGGGTACCATATGTCATCAATGTATGTTTACATTAGGTAAAATTTATGGTGAAACATATGTATCTCCTTAATCATTTATGCATAGTTCACTGTGAAAGCACTCAATATGTTCCTCTAGCTTTTTGAGATTTATACTACATACGCGTTATCTGTAGTCCCCCTACTGTGCAATAGCATACCAGAACTTCTTACTCTTATCTAACTATAACTTAGTACCCAATGACCAGACATTCTCCATCTATTCTTCCCCACTACTCTGTCTAGCCTCGGATGACCACCATGTGGTTGATCTCAACTTCTAAAAGATCAGCTTGTTTCAATTCCACATACGAGTGACATCATGTGGTACTTATCGTTCTTCCCAGTTGCTTAAGATAAAATGATGTCCAGTTCCATTGTGTAGTCACAAATGACAGGATTTTATTTTATTTACGACTGAATAGTATTGTTAGGGCTCTACAGGCAGAATAGTGTCCTCTCCAACTTCACATCCACCAGAACCTGTGAATGTGAACTTATATAGGCTCCTGGTAGATGGAATAGAGTTAAGATAAAGTCACCCTAGACTTTAGGGTGGGCCCTAATGCAATGTCTGGTGTCTTTATAAGAAGAAGGAAATTTGGACACCAAGAGACAGTGCAGGAGAAAGCCATGTGAAAAGGCAGAGGTTAGAGCAAGTCCTTTACAAGCCTAGAAATTCCAAGGCCTTTCCCTAGATTGTGTTTTTCCAACAGCAGCTAGGAAAAGGCAAGGGAAGACTGTCCCTTTGAGATTTCAGAAGGAACATGGTCCTGCCAAAATTGATTTCAGACTTCTGCTGAAATTGAGAGAGTAAATCTCTGTTGCTTTGGGTCACCCAGTTTGTGGTCCTTTCCTTCATTACAGGAGCCCTGGGAAATTAGCAAAGTGGTCCATACCCCAAATTTCCTTTATTGGTGGGGAAAAAATCGAGTACCACTCAACATCCTACAAACGTCCAACCCAATATGTTTCTGATTGAAGTTATTTCTCCCAATCTGCTTACCCATGTGTATTATCAGTTCAGGGACTGGCATTCGCTTCCTCTGTGACTTTGGTCTCAGAGTTGACTTTTACTCTTCCCTCTCCTTCACATTATCTTCATCTCCATATCATTAATTCTTCATTTCTTTCAGGGGAAACCCAAATTCTTGATGGTTGGTATGCCTTCATCATCTTCCCTTCAGGTGACTCACTACCTTCACCTGCTACCACCTCTACCCACGATGCTTTGCTTCTCATGTCAAACTCCCTGTCCTTCACCCACCCCAGCTAAGGTAACTAACTCTTCTTTGTTCCTTATCTGAGGCCCCTGTAGCATCTTGGGTCAGGTATTCCCTCTGCTCTGTCTCAGTAAACATTGAAGTCATCAGGAGAGGCTCTTTGTCTTATTCACTTCTGTTTCTCCCAGTGCTGAGAAGGAAGCTTGCTCTGTTTGGAAAAAATAAAAAAGAAAGGCATGGTATGAGTGGAAGCAGAGAAAAAGAATAAAACTCAAATAACAGGAGAAAAAAAAAAATCCAGAACGACAGGACTGCCATAAAGGCTCATTTTAACTTTCCTGAAATTTCACTTTTTCATAAATAGTAGAGACTCATAAAAGGTATGTAATAAATTCATGATAAATGACAGAACAAATGATAACATGCACAGATGGTTTATGATGTGCCAGACCGAAGCTAAGCACTTAACCTGAATCTCTCATTTAATCTACACAATTGCCTATAACAATGTGTTTCCCTTTTATTAATGAGGCAAATGGAGCTCTGAGATATTAAGTAAATTGTCCAAGGTCACACTCGATGTAAGTGGTGGAGATGAGATTTGAACCCAGGTGTGTCTGAATCTGACCATGGCTTTAACAATTGAGATTTGTCCCACCGTTTTGCATGCATTCTGAGCAGTGTGAGCTTTCTCTCACTGCTGAGAAAGTGCAGCTGCTGAATGCAGGTTTTTCTTTCTTGGCACAATCAAGTAAGGAATATCTTCATTAAGAAATTGCCTGCCCAAATTTCATAATCCAGCAATTTATGTAAGCATTGCATCATGGAGAAGTGAGGTAAATAGCTTTCGGCTATTGGGAGAAACTTTTTCTTTAACACTTATAATGTGTTTTTCCTTAAGTATATATAAAACAGAATTATTATTGAGCTCTACTCTAAGGATTGCATTAAATTTTATAAAACATTATTTTTCCCCATGTTCTTGCATATAGTTTACAAAAATGCCTTCATATATATTTAATCTCATGGGAATAACATTTAGTATAATATAATTATTTATAAATTAATATATCATATATACATGATATTTTAATAGTAGCAGTTCATCTGACCAGAATGGGTAGAGGACTGAAAGATAAAACTTCTAAGAACTCCTCACCATTAATCTGGGCCAGATGCCCCAGGGTGGTCAGTGTGATTCACCAATTTTGAGATCACATTGTGCTCTAGGTATCCAGCTACCCAGTGACCCCTCAGCAGCTAGCTGTGGCCCACTGTGAACCTCAGGGCCAACTCCAATTCTCAGGGAAGCCTCACAGGTTCAGGAGATTGCAGATGCTCAGGATTGCAGCTCTCTTGATGTTGGTTTCAAATAATTTCAGTTAGATAGATATTGAACTCTAAAAAATTGCTGGGTCAAATGCAAAATTCACATGTGATTCTTTTGCTAATTTTTAAAAAATTTCATTGGTTCATAACAATTGTGCTTATTGGTTCATTGTGATATATTCCTATGTACACATAATATAATTGGGTCAATTTCATTCCCCAGTACCTTTCCTTGTGCTCCCCTCCTCTATCTATTAATATATTGATAAATACCTAGGCTAGTTCCATAGTTCAGCTATTGTGAATTGTGCTACTATAAAAATGGGCATGCATGTATCACTTTTGTATGCTGATTTTAATTCTTCTGGATAAATATTGGGGAATAGTATAGCTGGGTCATATGGTGGTTCCATGCCCAGTCTTTTGAGAGAATTCCATACTGACTTCCATAGTGGGTATACTAATTTACAATCCTGACATTGTATAAGAGTTCCTTTCCCCAGCATTTAGTATAATTTGTATTCTTGATGACTGCCATTTTGGCTGGTGTGTGAGATGACATCTCAGTATAGTTTTGACTTGCATTTCCCTGATTGCAAAGGCTGTTGAACAATTCCGCCTAAGTATTTGCTAGCCATCTTCACTTCTTTTGAGAAACCTCTATCTAGTTCATTTGCCCATTTATTGACTGATTTGGAGGAAGAAGGATGTTTAAGGTTTTGAGTTCTTCATATATTATGGATATTAATACTCCATTGGAGGAGTAGCTGACAACATTTTTCTCCCATTCTGTAGGCTCTATTTTTTCTTTTTTTGGGTGGGTACTAGGGAGTGAATTCAGAGGTACTCAACCACTGAGCCACACATCCCCAGCCCTATTTTGTATTTTATTTAGAGACAGGGTCTCACTGAGTTGCTTAGCACCTCAAGTTTGCTGAGACTGGCTTTGAACTTGTGATCCCCCTGCCTCAGCCTCCAGAGCTGCTGAGATTACACCTGTGCACCAATACACCTGGCTTCTCTTCACACTCCTCAATTGTTTTCTTTGCTATGCAGAAGCTTTTCAATTTGATACGATCCCATTCATTAATTCTTGGCATTATTTCTTGAGCTTCAGGAGTCCTTCTCATTGCCTGCACATATAGGTTGGAGTATTTCCTTTTGTTTTCTTCTAGCAGTAGCAAAGTTTCTGGTCTAATTCCTAGTTCTTTAATTCATTTTGAGTTGACTTCTGTGCAGGGTAAGACACTGGGATCTAGCTTCATTTTTTTTAACATATGGATAACCAGTTTTCCCAGCACCATTTGTTTAAAAGGCTGCATTTTATCCAGCTTATTTTTGGCGCCTTTGTCAAGGATCAGGCATTTGTATCTGTGTGGGTTTATCTCTGTGTTTTCTATTCTATTTCATTGGTCTACATGTCTATTTTTATGCTCCAGGTCATGGTTTGTTCTTTAACCTCAGGGGAGCCAGTTCTGCCATCATCACCTTTGCTAAGTAAGCTGGGCAGTGAACTACCACAGGCAGCCCCTATGGACTCTCTACTGCGGGCTCTGGTACCAGCCCGGACATCTGCAGTAATAGCAGCACTAGCTGCAGCCTGGCTTGTATGCCCTGGGGGGTCCCCAGGCTCTGGTGATAACCACCCCCTCCAGCTTCGTGCACTCCCCTGAAGCCAGTCTGTACTTTGGGGAACATGGCCTGTGGCCAGCCATAGCAGACATCAATGTCCCACCCAGGGACCACATAAGGCTTCATATGATTCTTAACTTAAGTACTTATGTGCACATTTTTCTCCATAGATTAGCTATAGGATTACACAGATTTCTGACATGGCTTATGAACCAATAAAGGTAGGAATTTTTTTTACCTATTTTAGACTATTCTGAGGATACCTTGCAATTCCCATATCCTAAGCATCTGACTGCATTAGATACCCTCCTTCTCAGAAGTGACATGAAGCCTAGTTTCAGTGGAGTCACCGGGATACCCAGAGCATCTTGTGGACTCAAAATCTGTGAATCAGGTAAAAACCTTTCAAAGCATTTTCAAGCTTTGTACAAATGTCTTTAAACAGTCTTGCTGCCCTAGGTTAATTCTTAGGGTTTTAATGGTGCATTGTGACTCCTGACTGATTCTAGTAATACCATGCAGTGTGCACACACTCAATGTAGACATTCAGGCATGTTGAGGGCTAATCATTGAGGCTCTTCTTCCTCAAAATTGCAGTACAGCCATCTTTTCCTCTTGAGTTTCCATAAACATTCATTTGGAAACAAAATTTAGCTACTGAAGAAAGGCTTAAATCCTTATTCATTTATTGTTCTCTGTTCTTTTTTTTTTTTTTTGGAGGGGTGACCCTTTTTGCACATCTAAAACATAATCTCAGATCAGTTCTTGTAACCAGAGAGCTCCAAGTTCATATTTTCTGTCTTGCACACACTAGCTCTTTGAACTAGGAGATAATGATGGTGGAAATAATATATCTAATTCTCAGGATGGTAGTGGCAATGAAATGACTACAATTGTCCTTTGGTATCTGAGGGATTGTTTCCAGGACTTCTGCTGATACCAGACTCTAGATAAAATACTCCAGCTCCTTATATAAAATGCTGTGGAATTTGCATATAACCTACACATTTACTCCCGTATACAAGCCATCTCCTGATTATTTCTAATACCGAATACAGCATAAATTATATGTAAATAGCTTTTATTCTGTGTTATTCAGATCTATACAGATTCATACAGACATGCACAGACACATGTTTCCTCTGCACAGTTGGTTGAATCTGCAGATACAGAACTCACAGATATGGAGGGTTTACTGTATTTTGTAATATTCAGAGAGTGATCTTTACTTTTTAAAAGTTGTAAACCTTGCACTAAGGCCTTTAAATAAAGCATGTGAAGATAATCTTTTAAATAAGCCATGTTGAGGGTGAGAAAATTAGGGTTGGGACAGGTGAACTCATGACTCAGCCCAATATATTGCTCTAAGTATAGCACTTTCTTTACAGACATCCGCCTTTCATCTTTTCGTGGTTTTCCAGCAGAAACAAGCCTATGCAATATAAGCTTCCTTCTGTTTCTTGGGCTCTACCCAACCTGCAGCTCAGCAAGCCTGCTTCTTAGGGCCCCACCCCATTGCTTCTCCTCTTTCCAGCTCTCTGTCAGAAGAGTGGATAACTTACTGAAAGGCAAATGCACACATTATCTGGTAATTAGGCTCATTAATTTTATAGGAAATTCTTTAATTTTCTTTGGGGCCATGTTCTTGAAATGCATTATCTCCCTTTTATGACTTCACTTGCCTCGGTGTCAGTGGAGATTAAAGGTACCATGCCCTGCTGAGAACAAACACAATTTTCCAGCAGCTGCATTTTGTTTTCCTTAATAATTAACAATTGCTGCTGACTAACCCTGGCCACATAAAATGCCCACCTTATCACAAAGGAGTGGGCATTGGTTTGAGGAACTCACAAAGGATATCAGAAAAAGAAGTGTGATTAAAACATTAAAGATTTAAAGGTTGACATTAGATGAAAGGTGGAATTACAGTAAATATAATGCTGTTTAACATTAAATGGAATGTGTTGTACTTGAAACAGTTGTTCATTTCGACATTAATTATTAAGGGAACCTGACAACTCATTTTTAATTCGCAACTAAAGACAATTTCTTAAGATATAAATACAACAAAGGAGCTCTGAGAGTTGATGCTTCCTTTTTCTTTCATGATTATATGTGTTTTTCCTTGGTATAATCTGTAAGTGAATTAGAATGAAATGTGCCTAACCTGTATAAACCAGGCCTACATTGAGATGAACTAATATTAGGCCATTGGACAGAGTGATTAAGAAATAGGTTATGTTGAAAATTGCTTTACATCTTGTAATTACTTTGATTCGAGGGGTTTTAAAAATTTGTTTAGAGGCACACAATTTAAAAGGCACTGGAAGAAAACTTTGTACTGTATCTTTTAAATCATTTTTCTTCTGGGGGATGGCAAGCATGTTCATTCGTTGTCTTTTAATAAGAGACAAACAACAGATGATAGTATGATCAAATATGCATTGCCTGATTTCTATGTGAATCAGTAAATATTCAAATTAGATTGTAAATCTCTGCCCAGTAAAGTCTGCATGTTGCTTGGAGAGTAAAATTTGGAGGAAATTCTTGATGGACAAGTGCTTGGTGTCAAGCAAAAAGAGAGAAAAGATGGTGCCCTGAAGGAGTTTATAGAGTTTATGAAAGGGCAATCTCAGGTATTTAGTCGAGCAAAATACAATAAAGGTCAATAGAATGTCTGCTAATCAATATTTGGGTTCTCAATTTAGCAAGATTCAGATATATTTATTCCATGACCAGAAGTTGTTAAATATTTAAATACATCATTAAAAATCTTTGGATTTTTCTTTTAAAATAAATCACCATAGAATGAAAAGAGCCAGGGGCTGGGTTGTAGCTCAGTGGTAGAGCACTTGCCTTGCATGTGTGAGGCACTGGGTTTGATCTTCAGCACCACATAAAAATAAATAAATAAAATAAAGAAATTTAAAAAAAGAAAAGAAAAAAGGGAGTGCTAAATTACTGACAAAAGTTTAATTTCTTTAATGCATGGTCTTCTACTTTCATTTGGGGTAGATTTCTTTCTCATATCTTGATTTCTCCACTGATATTAAAAAGGAAATGCCATTATCAATGTATGGTGGATCAGTGTATTTAATATGTCATAACTGACTGAAGAATCATCCCCAGTCCTGGGTGTTATCAGTATCATAGTGGAGAAAAAAACAGCAAAGCACAGAATCACCTAACGGTTCTCAAAGCGTCTGCTGAAAACTAGTATGTGACATATCTGCTCCAATTTCATTGATCAAAGAAATCAAAAGGTCAATTCTGATATTAGTGGAGTGGGAATAAATAACCAACCCACTCCATGGCAACTGATTTTGAAAATAGAAAAATTTACTTCCCTGCCATACACACAGATCCTGAAATTTTTCTGTAATTGTATCTTTTGAAATGTATAAAAACAAGCTTTTGAGGAGATTTAGGCTGATAGCTTGCATCCATCCTTCTGATAATATCATAAAGAGAATTATCATGCTGATTTCATAGTAGTATTGTATTCAATAAAAATGATTTTTATATTAAAAATCAAGTCTCAATCAGTGTGTTAGGCTGCTGAAAAAAACAGAATTCTGTCAATTGACCCTGCCCTTAGAATATAGATCAGAAAAATTAGATTGGTCCTATTAATAGTAGCATGTATTTATACTGCCACCCTGGAATGTGTATCCAGAGATACATATGCCCTGTGGATATTAGGGCAGCTAGCTACTATTTCTCAGTTTGAGAATAAGATGAAACAGTTTACTGTGAAATATAAGGCTATTTTCATATATGATTAAAGGGGAACTGCTCCTGAAGTGAATTATAAAATCTTCTGTTTACAAAATAAGAAAATAAAGCATACTTACGATGACAGAAAATAATGTTTCAGAATATCTCTTGAAAAAATTGTTGAAGAGTTTGCAAAGTGCTTTTGTAGAAACCATCACTTGAAGTGTGCAGCACATATATTAGTAGCCTCACTTTCCACATAAATGAACTCAGGTCCCATAAGGTTAAGTAAGTCATCTAAGGAAATGGCAGAACTGGAATTCAATCCCAGATTTAATATTGTAAGTCCAATATTCTATCCACTGAGATAAAGTATATCCCAACACACAGGAACATATCCCACTACTTTTCTTCATTCTGGGGAAAAAACAAACAAACAAACCCGAAAGCAACATGTTATAATAGAAAAGAACATGAACTTCATTTATTCCTGGTTGTGGTACATTTTTAGGCAAGTTGCTTTAGCTTTTGGTGCATTTGTTTTTACACCTCCAAAACCAGGGAGTTGGGTTATATCTTTTCTCAAAGTTCTTGTCTTACCAGCAGTACTTCACAAATCTAAAAACTTACAGTCTCTTGTCACTCACAGTGACCCTCGGTACCCAGGTACCTAGCAAATCAGTAAAAGAATGTATTTTCCCTGACACAATAGTAAACCAACCCGACATTGTAGTGACTAGCTTTTTTTTTTTTTTTTTAGCTCTAGAAACTCAGCTTGAACTAATTAAGGATAAAAAATGATATGTTGCCTCACATAATTGCAAAGTCTAAGATGACACATCCTTCAGACTCCACCAAAAGCAAGGATTCAGAAAATGTTGATTCTTTCTTTGCTCTCCCTGCTCCCCTCCATGCAAAGGCATGGAGATGAGGAAAACTGGGTATCTTCAAGGGACTGTAAGTAGAGTAATATTATTATATGATTTGAACAGCACCATAGAGGGTATAAAGGAGTATAGGTTGAGGCCAGGGACACAATGCCTTGAATGCCAGACAGAAGCATGCATGCTTTATCTCATTAAGCAAATGGAATATATTAGAGATTTTTAAAATTATTATAAAATAATTAGTATTTCTGGTCAAATAATGTTGCCAAACATTCTAGGAGTTGGTTGGCTTGGAAAGTAAATATTATCATTAAAATATCCTGGCTAATGAACTTCAAAAAGTATTCTGAGGAATATATATCTAACAGAAAGCCAGCTTGTCCCCAGACATCCACATTGTCCACTTACTTGGCCCAGAGGTGCTCCTCTTCACGGACCTTGTCAGAGTAGTAACTGTCCTCACCCCACAGGGATAACCAGTGTCTTCCCTGTCTGTCTCTTGCACCACAGTTTGTTCTTCTTCCTGCAATATAATCAAGTCTACATTTCTTCAATAAAGGAAGTGTTCTGTTTGACATTGTCAGGGAAAATTCTTCAATTTACTTAGTGAAACAGCACACCCTTTGAGACATTGCTCATTTTGGAGCACTAACCAACAAATGCTACACCTCCCAACTAATTCTGAAAGTTGGGGGAGACGAGGGTCACATCCCCCCTTCACCTCATGTTACCCCTCCTGCTTGAAGGGATTCTCATTGCACTGCCAACACATGCAAGTAGTGTAACAACTCCCTGGTAACCAGACATGATCAGAGGCTGTGAGGCTTTCACTAAGCTTATGAGGTTTCAATGAAGAAAATAATTAGATTTAAAATAAAGACACATCTACTCACCTTCCTTTCCAAGTTCCAGAGATGGCTAAGAGCTTCAAAAAAACACCCCATGGTATTCTAGGCCAGTCCCGAGAGTGTCCTGATGGTGGTTATTTTTGAGCTAGTGGTGCATGTAAGGAAGGATCTGTTTTGAATTTGGACAAGTAAACAACTCAGTCCTTCAAAATATGAATTCCTAAAACAGTCCAATTTCTACTTATTTCACCTTTCCTCATCTATTCTCATTGCATTCTCATGGTTGAGAAAATAATCTTAATCCGAGTAGAGTTAAGCTAAATACTCTAAAGCACTCCTCTCCCAAAAGGTATTTTAATTAGAAGGTCTTTTTTTTTTTTCCATAAGATTTGTTTCTTTTTCACATTTTGTTGTTTGTTTTTCTTATCTATTGGAAATTCCCTGTTTGGAAGATAACTATTAAAGTGTAGTATAAGGCAACCACTCCTGGCTCTAGCCGCCTGCTTTTTTTTTGGGGGGGGGTGTGCGGTTTAAATGTTTTTCACATAATCTGAAGCAACCAGCCCACTACATGAAGGAATATGAGTTAACATGTCACCCTACTTGTCTCTGTCCCCACACAGGCAGTGGGAAGCCCTGGGCCATCTCCCTGTCATTGGATCTGTACCGGGAGAGATCATGGGACCCCTTTCCCACAATTGATATAAAGTGTAATATATAGGGAAATCACAGACTTGGTAGGTATGTATATCTAAATATAAAGCCCGGCTCTGATTTTTGTCAACCATATAAACTTTAGAAAATTAATTTTCCTTGTCTTAGACCATTTTCTGTTGCTATAACAGAATATTTGAGACTAGGCAAATGACAAAGAAAAGATATTTATTTCTTAAAATTCGGAATCTGGAAAGTCCAAGATTGAGGAGCTGAATTTTAGGAGGGCCTCCTTGTTGGTGGGAAATCTGCAGAATCTTAAGGTAACAAAGGACATCACATTGAGAAAGGGTGCATGAGAGATGGACAAACTGATTTATAATAGACCCATTCCTGTGATAACTAACCTGCTTCCTTTATCAATAAATATGTTCAATCATTTAATCTATGAATGGGTTAATCCATTCATAAAGATAGAACCCTCATGACACATTCACCTCCCAAAAGATCTCACCTCCAAATACTATTAACATATTACATTGGGGATTAGGTCCTAACACTTGGGTTATGGGAAACCAACATTCAAACCTTTGTATACCAAACCTCAATTTGACATGTACAAAATGTGACACAAGTGCAGTTTTGAGAGTTAATGATTATGTATATTAAACACGTGTAGCTAAGATTTCACCTTTATTAATGCCCTCGAAATAGGACACATTTGTTTTTGTGGGGTTTTTGTTGTTGGCATTTCCAATTATGAACATTCATCCAGCCAGCCAGCCAGTGATCCTGAAACTCAGAGAAACATATAATATTAATGCTAAATATTTATGCTGATGCATGTCTCCTAATCACAATGTTTTCTGTATATGGATCATTGGAATTAAGCACGTTTTTCTGGAAGAAAAATACAGTATAAGCTTTTTGAAGCTTGGAAATAAGCCTTAGGACTTGAACTTAAATTGACTAAATGTTCGAGGTATGTTAATAAATAATAGAAAAGAAACACACATGCATTTACACTAGGTAAAATGTGCTTAAAATTGAATTTTTCAAACTTCCAATTTCTATTAAGTTTCTTTCTTGTACTGCTACACTGTGTTTTATATAACATCATTTGCCCACACAATATGTCCCTATTAACTTTAATTGACAATTGAGAGAAAAAATGTGAGTTGCCAATTTGAGCGATTTAGTACTTAATAAGAATCAAACCAAACATGCTCCCTGACCCTGTCCCCCCCCCCCCCCCCCCCCC
>NW_026000076.1:1265197-1308273 GCF_001458135.2 Marmota marmota marmota | reverse complement strand
GAAAAGAATCCCCAAACAACCTCAGTCAAAACAAGATTATTAAAGTACAATATGTACTTTGGGGTTTTTTTTTTATTTTGACAATGCATTGTTTGAGTTTAATTATTTATGATAATAATATCCTTATAAATGTACAGTAGGAGATTTTCCACAGTAATAAAGTTTCAGTAATGTGAGCAGCCAATGCATTACTCTGCTTGCAAATCTTTACTGAGAAGCTAGATGTCATATCTATTTTTTTCTAAGTTGATAATTGTATTTGAGCCTTAGTAAGGTTTGAGTGTGCACTAGTTGGCCGTTTTCATATCTCAGTATGCTATATTTATTTTATGCTGCCATATGTGTGCGTGTGAGTTATGCATAACTAAACTTGAATAGGATAAAATCTATCTCAAGATGTATACAGACTCTTGTGATAAATAGCCTTACTAGTCCCTAGATTCATGATGGTCCTCATGTTTCCTGCTACCAAGGAGCATAGTTTATTATTTCTATGTATCACTCTGTAACCTGGGGAGGAGGTAGGGGAGAGGACAGACTGATCACTCTTTGCTCCCAGGCTCCATTAGTACCTTGTCATTGTTGGATAAAGTACTGAGTATCTGCAGGTATGCATTAAATCATATTCATAATGCCTTTAGGAAAACACAACTTCATCTTGATAATGTAATAGTTTATAATCATTAAATTATCATTAGATAAACTTTATTGATGCTACTATTACCTATGTTCCATTGCTTCTCCATGAACAAATGGTACATTAAGGTTGCATGGTTTTTGTTCCTTCTCTCTAATGGAGTTCTCACCTCACATACCCTCTGCACCTCTTACTCTCATCCTCATCAATCCATCCGTACGGACCCCAGTTCTGAGATCTTTTTGGGTTTCTGCCAAGTTTAATACTCTAGCTGCAACAGAGGGACTTGAGGCATTCTCTGAAAATGTGTATGCAGAAGGGATAAAGGGAAGCAGCTGAGCAGAAGCCATATTGCTGACCTTTATCCACCACTGGGAGATAATACCATAAAGAAAAAAAATAAATAAATAAGCTGGGGAGTTTTAGTGTGTAACTTTATTGAGGAATTCTATGATTTACTGTCCAATATAGCAAGGCTTATCGTGTAACTTAGCTGTGGAACTCCCTGATTTACTGTGAAGCACAGTGGGGCTTATCATGTAACTATTATATGAGAGTCTTGGCGAAGACATGGTTAGGGTTTTGCACAGACTATTAGGAATGACTGACATGCTTTTCTCAAATGGACCAAAGCAGACTCTGACAAGCAAACACAATTGTTATTCTCAGCATCTCAAATTCTAGTATTTTAAATTTATTCGGCACAGATGTTGAGGGTAACTTATATGCCTACTTTATCTTTCGCTCATCATTTTATATCTAAGCTTCTGCTTTAAATTGCTATGGGGTTTACTGTTTTATGATTCTGATACCCATTTTGCAGGATTTAAACTCTTTTTAATGGAGACTTTATCACTGAAGAAGCAGCACATTAAAACTCATAAAACACGGGGCATTCCTATCACATGTCAGTCCCAGATTTAAGTCCTTTGAAGTCCCCCTTGTCGTTAGAATGGGATCAGAGTTCCTTAGCCAAGGACACAGGGCATTGCAAGTTAAGTTCCTATCTCCTTCTCTTAATGGAAAGACCACTAAGTGGAACTGGAAATAACCTCTCTACAAGGACTACAACCCCCAAGTATTATGATGTACTGATTTTTGGTGCTCATGAGAAGCTGGAGTTAAATAAAGATGATCAATCAGAAAAGTCCTAAGCAATTTATTCTAAAAACATTTTTAGCCTTTCAAAAAAAAATCCACATGACCAGATTGTGAATTTCTCGAGGATGGTGACTGTGTCTTATGTTCTTTGAGTGCCCAGTGTTCGGCATCGTGTGTGATACCTATTAGATACTCGTTTGAAATATAAATAGAAGTTGAACTTGGGATTTCTCCAATTCACTGTGCTCACTTAGGCCTCTCTATTTTTCCTCACACCATTGCATTTGCTACCCCTGCTCAAAGCCTGGGATTGGAGTAATTTATTCCTATTCCTCTTCTCTTCCACCATAGCATCTGGAGCAGACCTGTATCACTCATGAAACTGAATGCTAAACAATTTGCATGCCCAACACCCTCTTTCATGCCTTCTATCTACACAGCCTAGTAGCTAACATAATTTCTGACATGCATTGGCTATTCAGTATTTCTTTTTTAAAAAATTTTTAAATTAATTAATTAATTAATTTTAATGAGGTATATATGACAGCAGAATGCATTTTGATCATTGTACACATTTGCAGCACAACTTTTCATTTCTCTGGTTGTACATGCGATAGTGTTGCACCCTATGTACAGTCATACATGTACCTAGGGTAATGATGTTCATCTCATCCCACCATATTTTTTTAACATTTTTTTAGTTGTAGATGGACACAATATCTTCGTTTTATTTATTTACTTTTTTAGGTGGTACTAAGGATTGAATCCAGTGCCTGACGCAGGTTAGGCGATCACTCTATGTCTGAGCCACAACCCCAGCCTTCATTCCACCATCTTTTAATCAAATCAGTGAATAAAATTATCTGTTCATAATGAGCAGACCTACATGTTGTGACTGAGTGACAAAAAATGCCAGAATTCTTCCAAGGAAATCCTTAGTTTAAACAACTGATAGAAAGACATAAGCCAAAGAATAGCATAATACTTAATTAATAAATGAAATGATGGAAATCTTAATAAGAATGAAACGATAACATGGTGGATAGAAGCTGGGATTTGACAGGAATATTGCCTAGATCTGGATTCTGACTTTTTTTTTAACTAGCTGTGATATCTTAGGCAGGCTGCCTCACTGGCCTGGGTTTTTTAATCTGTAAAACAAAGATTAAAATCATACCTACGTTGCCAAATTATTTGACAATTATTTTAAATGCATATAAAGCACTACAAAAAGTGCCTCACACATAGAAAGGATTATGTAAATACTGCTTTTATTATTATTATTATTATTATTATTATTATTATTATTTTCTTCCAAATAACTTTTTAAATTTGTCTTTAGTGATCCTGAAAATCCTAGTTCATGAATTAATTTCTACAGAATTTCCCATGTAGACCTTACTGGCTTAAAATAGGGGTTATAATGGAAACTAGGGCAAATCCAATGGTGAGAAAGGAAAAAATGGAAATTGGTAGGCCATAGAATTAATAAAACTCTTTAAGCTTGAAATTATTAAAATAAAATCCACTAATTTTTACAGTGATTTATGCATGTATTTCTGCCTGGAAAATCTATTCTCCTATTCTTTTCTTTATCCAGATTATGGGCATCCCAGAGAATACCTGTGAGGTAGTCCCCACATTGTGCAAATTTATCAATGTTATGGTGGAGAGCTTATGCTGGGAAACTCTATTTCCTGTTATAATAATGAATCAGCTTTTAAGTCCATTAAAAATCATAATTTGTGAGTACTTTAAATTCCTTAAGTGAAATAGAGTCTAAGAAAATATGTATCTATAATTAACTGTACACATTCTACCACTCACAGAGTTGTTGAAATAATGCATACACTCCATTTATTTTTCTTAATTATGATTGTTATTTTTAAGGAGAGATCTAACCACTTTGATATAGAAAATCTCAGTTGACTCTTAGTCCACTATCCCATACGTGAAGAATGAGATAAGAAAAGTATCTCTTCATCTACCCTTCCCCCATCCATTAACATGGGTGATTTCCACTGCTTAGCCCTGGGACCTCCTTTTTCAATGTGCATTCCTTTAATGATACCATCCAGTTTAATGGCTTTAAATATAAATACTTAGGCTGGAAATTACCAACTTTATATTTCCAGCTATTTCTCCCTGAAACTTTGACTTGTGTATTAAATTTCATATCCTGAGTCTCCACTTTGATGATTAATAAGTACCTTCAACTTAATATGCACAAAATGGAATTTTTTATATCTGTACCATTTGATGGAAACTGTCTTTTGGCAATACCAATTGTTAGGTTTTGGATATGATGTGTCTTCCACACCCCACTGCCCATCTGATGTGATTGAAAATGCAGTAATGTTAAGCGGTTAAATGATTAGTTTATGAGAGCTATAACCTCATATGTGGATTAATCCATTTGATGGATTAATAATTTGAATGAATTCCTGGGTGACAAGTGTAGGCAGGTGGGGCACGGCAGGAGGAAGTATGTCACTGGGAGTGTACCCTTTGGTATTGATTATATTTTGTCCCTTATACCTCACTATCTTTCTCTCTGCTTTCTTGCTGCCATGATCTGAGCAGCTTTCGTCTACCATGACCTCCTGCTTCACCATAGGCCCAACGTAATGGAGTACACTGACCATAGATTGAACTCCTGAAATTTTGAGCTCCAAATACATGTTTTCTTATTTAAGTTGTTTTGTCCAAGTATTTTGATCAGTGACAAAGAGCTAATGCACCAAACTTTTACTTGTTAAGACCATATATGTTAGTGTCATTTTGAACCTTTTATTTCTTTATGCCCATATTTAATCTCTCAACAAACTTTTCTGACTCTTTTTTCAAAAACGTATCATATGATAACCAGGTCTTACCACCACCTTTGCTAGCAACATGATCTAAATATAATGGTTAATTTGGTGGTCAGGTTAACTAGATTGAGGCATGCCTACAAAATTGGTACTGAGAAGTGGAGCAATGATTGTTACACTTGAGATAACGTGGAGAAGACTTTGGAATTGTTTTTCAGAAAGAGATTGGGAAGGTTTATGGAGCAGGCTAAAGGAAATCTAGAATACTGTAAGCAAAGTTTAACTGGTGACTCTGATGGAGCTAGAGGACCAGATTCCTATAGAAATACAGACAGTAAAAGCTGTGCTCATGAGGCTTCAGATGGAAGGAGGACTGACTTGCTACCTGGACCAGAGGTCACTCATGTTGCACAGTGTTAAAAAACTTTGGATATATTTTGTTCATGTCCTGAGACTTTGTAGAAGTCTGAGCTTAAAGATAATGGACTAGTTTATCTGGTAAAAGAAATTTCAAGGCAGCACAGAATTCAGGCAAAGGCATAAATATTACTAGCTAGTTCCAGCCAAATCCATAGTAGGAATCAAGAGCACAGAGGATCAGAGTGGAAAATCAGGAAAACCTATAGTTTGGCCAGAAAAGGAGAATCGTTAAAGGTGTTAGCAAGGAGGGTGAAGTTCCTAAAGAGGCTACTGTCAATAAAAACAAGCCAAGTACTGTGTACTACAACAAAAAGAAAGATGCCAACAGGTCACTTCTGGAATGGGCAAGACCCCGCCCATCAGAGGCTCAAAGTTGTAAAAGTGCAAATTTGTTTCAAAGAGGTTCCAGGACATAGATTTATTTATTTATTTATTTATTTATTTATTTATTTATTTATTTATAAGAGAACACTGGGATGCCCTCTGTCCAGGGCTACCTTAAGTACTTAAGTATCATTTCCCATTAATATAGCTAGCAAGGCACTCTGGCTACTACAGCCATGGTTCAAGTAGGTCTGAATAAAGTCTGAGCGAATGGCTGCCCTTGGCAATGTCTACATAAGGCTGGTTCTGTACTTGAAGAATCTGTTCTGGGCCCATAGAGGCTTTCTCCAAGATGTCAAAGAAAAACCCGGGAGACGAGTTAGTATGTGATACTATTAGAGTCCCTAAAAGCAGCCAGGGTAAAGTGTACTGCAGTGGTGACAGTAAAGCCAAAGCAGCAGTGGAGACCCCAGGAAGTTAGAGATGCTAGGAACGTGGAATTTCTGTCAAGGGAAGCTTCAGACACTGAGCAGACCCTGCCCAAGGGAGTAGCCATTGAACTGCAATAAGCCAAGCTGTAGGGTTGAGGCTGCTCAAGCTCTTGGGAGCCCACATTTTGCAACACTGTGCCCTAGACGCTGGACATGAAGACCTAGGAATTGTCATTTAACCTGCTGGATTTGGGTCTTGTTTGTGTCCCATCCTTCCTTTCTATGCCCTTATTTCTCCTTTTAGGGATGGGAATGTTTACTTTGTGCCACTGTATTTTGAACGACCGTAGCCTGTTATAGGAGCTCACAGCTGAGTCTCAGAAGAGACTGACTTGGATTCTTGAGAAATACAGGAACAGTAAAGACTTTGAGACTCTTAGAGATGGACAGTATGCATTTTGCATTGTGGAGTGAACATGTACATACCTTTGGGGGCAGGAGCAGAATGTTCTAGTTTGGATCTGGAGTGTTCCCAAATGTCTATGTGGTTAAAGCCTTGGTTCCCAGCATGCTACTATTGGGCAGCGGTGGAAACCTTTAACAGGGCCTAGTGGGAGTTTTAAGGTCATTGGGAGCTTTCCCTAAGAGTTTGGGAGGCCAGTCCCTTTTCTGTCTCTTTGCTTTCTAGCTGCCATGAGGTGATCAGATTTCTTTGCCAAAAACTCCATGATGTGAATCCTTGCCACTGCGCACCCCTCCCCCCCTCGCAAATGGGGCCAATTGACCGTAAACTAAAACCTCCAAAAATATGAGTCAAAAATTAACCTTTACTCTTTTTAAAGGTGATTATTTCAGGCATTTTATTACAGTAATGGAAGCTGAGTAACCATTTTTTACATTACCATTATCCAATCCTTTGCCTTCTTAGATTATTTTTAATGGTGGCCTCCTAACTGGCTTTGACCCTTGCCTTGCCTTAGTCTATTTTCAGTGATGGTAACATTCTGCTCAAAATCTTCAAATGCATTTTTACTTTAGAGTGAAATCCAAATCCTTTATATAGGCTCTTAGACAGTATGATCTACCCTCTTTTACCTTCATGAGCTTATCTCCTATCACCCTCCTTCTTATTTCCTCTAGCCACACAAAATTCTGCTCTTTATACCTCTACCTGCTCTTGGGTGGCTCTCTTCCTAATTGCCCTCAGGTCTATCCAAATATCACCTTCTCCATAGTTCTGTCTCTCCACCCCATTGAAATCTCACTCCCACATTTCTTATTCTGTTTCCCCCACTTTATTTTTCTCCATGCCTTGCTTTGTTGTTGTTGTTGTTATTAAAACTTTGAATTTAGTATAGATTTTTCTTAGACTCTGACTTATCCTTCCTAAGATACTAGCTTCATGAGGGATGAAACTTTTCTCTATTTTATTCACCATTATACCTCAAACACCTAGAATAGTGTGTGGACATATCATACACATATGATCAATAAACTCTTGATTTCATCAACCAAGAGAAGTAAATCAGCAAATAGAAGCATAACATCATAAATTTTATTGCACTTTTATTATAGTATATGCATACAAACATTTGAATTTTGTATGGAAAGCTGATTATCCATCAATATTTTCTTCTTCTGTCCATGGTATAGAATCTGTATTGTAGATCTACCCTATGCAATTGCTGCTGAAATGCAACAACTGAGATTATAATCTCCAACGACCAGGTCGTGTCTGGGTATGGCCAAGTGATAAGTTATCCACGGAATTTATATGTACCATTTTGAGGTTCAAGATATTAAGGCAGGTATGCCTTCTCTCCATTCCTTTTCCCCTCTTCCTCCTTTCTGTGTGAGACCACTATTCAGAGAGAAATACACTTTGTCACTGCATTGTTGTAATATTTTCAGTTTCAGTTAATTTTTGTTTGTGTAGGTAAGGGTGACTCTGTATAGACTGAAGAGGTTTCAGTTTGAAGCTTAGAAGCATTCATCTTCTTGAAGGGGTAATGGAAAAGAAATAAGGCAAGAAGAGAAATTTTAGGCCCAATAATGAAGTAATGGGGGTACAGGATATGAGGGCCAAAAGCTGCACCTCTTTCTGGTTATGAATTTTACTCATCTCATATCTGTCTTGAAGTACAAAGAAGGAAGGGAGATAGCAAATGTCTGATCTGCAAAGGGTTGTCTGTGTGCTAGGTAACCATTGCTGAAAGATAAAACCAAGAAAACCAATTAGATCTGAAAGCTTTGGAGAAAAAGGCCTTGTCCAAAGATTTAATATTTCTAACTTTAGCCCCTAGTGCCTTCCTGTTCTTATTGATCTCTGATAGTCTGAGGCTCACTTTCTTTAACAGTCACCCTAGCAACCCTATATCCCAGCAGATCTAAGAATTCTCTTTATGTTTTACACATAACTTAGTTGGGGAAAACAAGGCAGCTGGGATTCCTAACATGAAGAGATTTTCTTTTATAAGGGCTAGTTCCACTCTTTAGAACAAAGATATTGGACTCAGGATAGAGGTCAATAAAAACTGTAACCTACTTGTAAAAATCCCTTTTCCTCTTTGGGGTTTCCAAACATCTCGCTCTACACTGACAACAAAGCTTCTGCCATCTTCATCAGACATTTTTCATAGCATATGTAATTATTTTTGTCAAAATTATTATGAAATTTGAAGTTCAAGCAATGAGAGGGGAAAGGAAAGATTTGGGGTTCAAACAGTGAGGAAAAATATTTAAGTGCCGCTGAACGTGAGCAATAGAAATTAAGAAGTAACATCCAGGAGAATACAAACAGAAGTTTATCAGACAGTTGAAATGCTCTGGGAAATATGAACTCTCATAATAATAAGCAAAATTTGAAATGGAATGGTGTTCTATGAAGCTGAATTTATGAGATGAAAACTTAAAAGACAAGTCAAATGTCTGAAAATATGAAAGCCTGGACAAGACCAGAAAATCAGAATAAGTACAATGTGATTTGTCCAGAATCACAATACTCAGACGATCTGTTAGGTTTCATTTCCCGTAATTGATAACATGTAAAGATTGTGCAGACCCTATCACTTTCTTTTCATTGAGATGTTGCCCCTTTTGCTTTCTGACTTGTTGAATAATTGTGAAAACACAGTTTGATGTCTAAATTAGACATGAAGGTCTTTGTGTCATCTATTCATTCTTCATTTCATTTCTGTAATAAGCCCCAGGAGCCTTCTGTTAGGATTTGGAAATATTAAGACCTGAGAATTTTATTCCCTAAATAGTCCAGTTTTCTTCCTCAAGTTTCATTTTAAAAATATATCCTATTTTTTTTTTTTTTTGGAAGGGAGAACTTTTGGAGGGCACATGTAGATGGGGAAAGTTGGGAAAAAAAAAGAAATGAGAAAGAAAGAAAAATAGAAAAACCAAGAGGTTGAGAGGGAGCATTTCACTTATAATCTAATTTCAGACAAGTGAGAACTCAAGTCCCATTTATTAGTTGATTGATCTTGGTAAGTTACTTGTGATCTGTAATCCATAATTTGTCATAATGAACTGGATCATAATATGTTGTAAATATAAAATTATATAATTTATGTCATGTTCTTGTTACTGAATTTTGCAATTAAATGATTGCCACTTCCACTATTAGTGAGGCAAATGGTAAACTAGAAAGAAAATATTTTGGGGACCATTCAAATATAATGCATGTTTTCAAGTTTCAAGGGACAAAATCAGAGCAAAACAAAATAGAATACACTCTTTGTTCAATTTTGTTGAACGTATTAATCACTCTGTCTCTCTCTCCTTTAAACTCCCCAACATTTTAACAGAGCTTCAAGGTTCAAGATAGTTCATTCCTCCTCTTTGAATTACAAACATATATACTGAGTTGCCAAAATCATATTTTCAGCTTTTTAAAATGCACCTTCTTTATTCTCAAGACCTTAACAAATTTCCAGATGATTACATCTTCTTGATACTATCTTGATTTTACTCAGTTTAAAACACCACAGTTGGAATTGCCTTGGGTTCCCCGCAGATATATCATTCCTTTATTTAAAATTATCCAGTGATTCAACATGCAAAGTCAAAACTCCTCATGAGGACACTAAGGCTCTTAAGATGTTATATTTAGTTTTCATTTTTTCTTTATTCTTTCAAGGTCATTTTGGTTAATTAGTTTATTTAGCTTGTTTCCATGGGTGTGTGATCTGAGAGTGTTATTCTTTTTTATTCCCTTAACTACTTCATTTTCTTCTACTCCTTTACATCAATCTTCTGTAATAACCATGCTCATTGCGCCCCCTCTCCAGCTCAGACAGAATCTCTTCTTAATGCAGAATCTGCATAACACTTCTCTTACAAAATCATGCTCAAATTCTTTTTTAGAAGAATTTCAATCAAAGTTTGCCATCTGGTCAATCTTATATTGTACAGAGCTGACTAATGTAGTGTAACAAATACAGTAGTGCTTACTAAATATTCCATGTGCTCCTCTACTTTCCCAGTATCTCTTGTAATTAGGTTGAAATTGGATAACGAGTTCTGGCTGGGAGTGGGGGTGGAAATGACTTGGGTCTCAGGATTTAGAAGCAGGCCCTAGAATCCACAGTGACACAAGACATGGCAATATCAGGAGATCATTGTACCAATGTCAGCCTGAGTCCCTTTGTGGTCCCCTGCCCACCTTCTTCCAACTGGAACTGTACTTATTGCATGAGAGATAAACATGCCAGTGGTGGAAAGCACCTGAGATCTATGAGTCAATATATTTCCCCAGCATACCCCAGCTTATCTTAAAGTCCATGGTCAATGAGACCCAGAAATAAATAACTCAATAGGGCTAAACTGGAAATACAGGTGGCAGCACTGAAGAATGGGCCATAGACCTCTACTTCTCAAATGGAAGAAATTGTTTCTAGAAGTGTTGGCCACTTCTCAATCAACAGAATCAGAGGAAGCATTAATTAAATGGATAATAATTATATACAAATTTGGGGCATTATGTTGCCATGCACAGCATGTTATTTCCAATAGTGAAATGATGCTTTTAATGGCTTTTAGGGTATATGCAATTTTAAGGTAAATAAAATCTCCACTAGCAAATATTTTCACATTCCCTTATTGATACATTAATATCTTTGTATTGGTTTTATTTATTTTTTTCATGCCATGGTTTGGAGTTTTTCACTAAGTTTTAAATTAAAAACATGAGATTTGCAGATGCCATCGCACTATTTCCATCTTTTAGTGTGCTGCCTACTTTTCACTTCAGGGGAAAACAAAAAACAAAAAACAAAATCAACTCCTTTGATTCTTCAAGCTTAATTGGCATGGAGCACTCATGCTGAAATTAAGGGGCTTTCACTTAAGTATTTTCTGCTTCATTTAAGAAAAAAAAAGCCTTGTTAGATAAGCTAAGACATGGTATTTGTGAATCCACAACTAGGAAAGTGTCCATCACGCAGCTGCAAAGCACAATAGGTATTTTGGTAAAGTTATATCTGTCTTAGGAATTTGCAATGTGAGAAAAGAAGATGCGAAAATAGGATCCACTAAATAAAAACCAGCCTTTGGCTAACTATACCTTTGCTTTGCTTCTTACCTTTTATAGTAGGATTTACAGGGAGTAATCAGAAAAGCATCTTTAATTTTCCCTCCCAGTAACCCTTTAAATATGTTCAGTGTGGGTTGTCCTCTCAAGGTAGAATCTTGGGCAGTCTCACAAGTTTTTCAATAATATCCAGGTAATAAAATGTCCTATTGTGTCTTTAAGCACAATCCCAGTTCAGTAATTAGGAAATGTTAATCCACACTTCATCTGAATGTGCCCTCCCACATGCACTTGGGAGGGCTCAGGTAGGTTGCCAGCCTCCTGGGAAGAGGGTATGAATGGTCTTCTCCATAGTTCCCACTCAATTGGCCCCTTCTTACTGGTTGTTCTGTCTTCCAACCTGGATTTGGTGTGAGGATCAGAACAAATACTTTCGTACTCAGAGGTGGCAAAGGTGCTTTACTTAACCAAACTTTAGTCAGGCTCCTGACTGAACCTTCTCCTATGCCCATCAACACACTTCCTTGAAACACCAGTTTCAGGAAGGTTTCTGCTAAGTCAGTTCAGCCAGAAGCCCCATCCTCTGGATCTGATCACCCTCTAGTCAGCTCCCTTGTTCTCCACCATTCCCTATCTCTAGCCTTTGTTCAGCAAGAGTCCCGTTAGGAGACTGAGCCAGAAACCTCCCCTACCCCTGAGATTTCACCTTGGAACTTTCCATCCTGAAGACCCTCACCGTGCTGGCTGGCTATTAATTAGCAATGGCCCATGCTCTTTTTGGAACTGAGGCCAGTTCTATACTGAAGTTTCCTTTCTCCTACTGCAATACTCCTGAATAAAATCTGTTTTTACCACTTCTCAGCTTTTTTAACTTTTTTTTTTTTTTGGTAGAAAGATCTTCCCTAAGATTACCTTGTATTCCCTGGACTTGGTTGATGTTTAATATTAGCTTTCTATGGAAACATTAGTGATTTCATTAGAGGCTGTCACAGAGCCTTTTCCTGTAAACTTCTTGAGATGGCTGGTGACTCTCCTATAGCTAGTTGTCTCCAGCCCACCTAGAATGATTACCTCTGATAATGTACATCGTAATTCTTACTTTTAGGGTCACCTAGTCCTGGGTCATTTTCTTTTTTTTTCTTTTTCTATTTTTTATCTATTTTTGCAAATGAATCAATTACATTTACTGTAAGAGACAAGAGAATATTCTTATTTCTTTAGAAAACAATGGTTTACATAATATTTGTTCCTCTAATTTCTGTTCAAGTATTTCCAAGTAATGTTTCCAGTTAATATTTTGGAAAATAGAGATGCAATGAGAGTTTGTTCCTGAACTTACAGAAATTCCCATAGAATTCCAATACTTTTAAAGACAGAAGCCCTTTTCATACAACCACTGTAAGTTTCCAGGACTAAACCTAATACAGATAGAAAATGTTTCTTCATCAGTATCTTAATTTAGTATCAAATGTGTTAAATGAAATGTACTAACTTTAGTAGCTCCTTTTTGAATGAATGAATGAATGAATGAAGAGCTATTTCTCCTTAATTTCAATCTTCCTGAAATCTGATCTTCTGGAATGTAATTTATTTTTATTTTAGTTTTTTTTAAATTTAAATCTTTAATAATAATTTATTTTTAAATCCATCCCTCCTGGATTCATTGATAGGATAATCAACCATCAAGTATATGTTTATCATGTGCTATTTTTTTTACCAATTTTCTAGATTTTTAAAAGCATAGAAGATACTTAAGTGGTAGTTTACTGATGCAATTAATTTACAATTTAACCTGGCAACCAAGACAACCCAGAAAAGACAATTTAAGAACAATGCTGCATATATAAGATTGTGGAATTCACTGCATACCAAATAATCTTTACAAAATACATGTGAGGGGGCTGCAGTTTTTCTCCAAGCAATGTAAGTTTTAACTTTTTTTTTTTAGATATACATGATATTAAGGTGTATTTTGACATAGTATACATACACATTCCATTCCAATTAGTATCTTATTTTTGTGGTTGTACATGATGTGGAGTTACACTGGTCATGTATATATGTATGAGTACAGGAAAGTTATGTCTGATTCATTCTACTGTCTTTCCTATTCCTAGCCTCCCTCCCTTCCCTTCAGTCCCCTTTGTCTAACCCAATGAGCTTCTATACTTCCCCTCTCTACTGTCACTTGGTATGTGTTAACATCCACATATCAGAGAGAACATTTGATCTTTGGTTTCTTGGTACTGGTTTATTTCATTTAACATAAAATTCTCCAATTCCATCCATTTACCAGCAAATGCCATAATTTCATTATTCTTTATGGCTGAGCAATATTCCATTGTGTACATGTACCACATTTTCTTTATCCATTCATCTAGAATTGTTCTATAGCTTGGTTATTGTGAATTGAGCTGCTGTAAACACTGATGTGGTTATGTCACTATAGTATGCTGATTTTATCTTGCTCCTTTTTTTCGTATCTCCAACTGTACAATTATTGGTTAATTATATGGCATTCAGACATTAAAGATGAGACAGAAAGTAAAAGAAAGAAGAAAGAGAAGGACATCAAAAGGAAAGGGGGAGGACAGAAATGGGGAGAAGGAAGGAGAGCATGAGAGAGGAATATTCATTGCTTATCAGAACCCAGGTGCAGTGTGTGAGTATGTGTGTGTGTGTAAATTTAAAATCTCCCAAATAAGAACCAAGTGTTGTTCCTTTTTAGCTCCCACCATCTGTAAACATGGTGAGATTCATTTTCAAGAAATTTCAAATGGAAATGGCTAAGAGAATAATTAATTCCCAAAATACACTCCCTGATAACCATTATGAGAACTTCATAGAAAACATTTTGCCCATGTAATTTTCATTTCTTCCCCTTAGAAACAGTAATCACTGGGGACAATGGGGCTGCTTTAAGCACCATGAGCTTTTGTCTTTACTCACATTACACAGCAGCTCCCTTCCATAGCAGGGGAGAGCAAAGGTGGGCTGCAGGGTGCTCATCTTTCTATCCAGGCTCAGTTTCTTTTTCCTTATTGTTCCTTGGGCTTGTCACCACATCTCACGTAGGTTAAAGTTTAGGGCTCCCCTGGAATTTGGGTATTCATAAAATCTCCAAACAAACAAAAAGACTTCTCAATATTTTGTTTGAAGAAAAATATTATTTGTGTATACTGCATATTCTTACACACTTATGGTCGTTATTTCTGAATTATTATATTCAATATATAAACATAATACATCTGCATGTTCCATGTTAAAGAATTCAGAATGGAACTAAAATAGCTTGTGTCAAATGCTATCGCAAGGATTCATTTAGGGATGTGTTTAGTGCAGTGAGGGGTCTATTACTCTTTCCTCCTCAAAATAGCTTCAGAAAGCTTTGAAAATGGGGCGCAGTGCAAAGAACCAATATTTCATAAGTGATTTCCTTAGGAATAAGGCATTTATTATATGCTTCTACAAGCTATATTAAGGTGATTTTACAAGCTGTTCTTTTAATTCTCACTGAGCAGAGATTTGTTCAATTTTTATGGAAAAAAAATTCATAGCTAACTCCTCCCCACCTCTCATTTTTCATTCTAAATCAAAGATGAGCAAGAGTTTTTCAAGTATTCTTTGAATTGCAAACCCTATGCTCCATTAGGGAAATTTCATTTGTCTTTAATATTTTCACTTCTATTTTCTAGAATTATTGAGTCACGCAGAGTAACACGGCAATTAGTGCTAAAGTAAAAAGAAGTCTAGAGTTCCTGAATATTTTTCTTCCTTAAGCAATTTCTGTTTCCAGAAAAAGAATACCACTTAAAGTAGAAAACTTCTCTAATGTTGAAGAAAAAGAGATAGAGAAAGCATTTGAAAGAAAGGACTTAAATTTGGGATTTCATTTTCTTTTGAACCTCAAGCTTGGGGTTTTGAAGAGTTAGTGTGGCCTATCAAGGTGCAGGTTTATTGAAAACTCACCCCACTGTGGAGCCCCAACACTCCAATCCTGGGGAGAGGCTTGGAAGAAAGATAAGGAAGCGCAGTGCTGAATGCAGGTGAATCTTCATAGGACAGCAATCACTAATGAGCTTTCACTTTCCTTGGCCTTGGTAACAAGCAAGAAGCCCCCATTTTCTTTCATGTTACTATTACACTAGCCCCCTTTACCTGTGGGTTCACTTTCTCACTTTCAGTTACCTGCAGTCAAGTGCAGTCCAAAAATATTACTGAACCATAAGATATTTTTTGAGAGAGAGGAGAGAGCACATTCACAAAAATTTTATCATAGTATATTGCTATAATTGTTCTATTTTGCTATTAGTTATTATTAATCTCTTACTGATCTGAATTTATAAATTAACCTTTTTATCATTGGTATGTACGTATAGGAAAACAACAACAACAACACAGTATACCATGGTTCAGTTCTATCCTGGGTTTCAGGCTTCCATAGGAGGTCTTGGAATATATCCCCTGTGAATGGGAGGGGATCACTGAACTGGGTGCCATGTTAAGAATAAAGAACACTCTGCTAATAGGTTCTGGTGGTGTTTCAAAGGGAGCAGAAGTGACATTACACGATGGAGCACATCGCCCATGAATTTTGGCTTCTAATTTGCTGGGCAAGTCTAAAAATATGTAGGAGTAGCTACACTCTTGTGTTAAGCATAGGATGAAAAAAATCACCTCTGTATGCCAGTTTCTGTAACTTCTAGGTGAAAAAGTCTCTGTACTCATTTTTTCTTCTTCACACACACACACACACACACACACACACACACACACTTGCTCTGAGAGCTCAGGGAACACTTCTCAGCAATTTCTTACCATCCACTTGGACTTGCCAGTTGATTTCTTCAGTTATGGCAGGAGAAATCGATTCTGGAAGCTCACCAAATGTACAGAAAGGCTAGAAACCAGGCTTGGGAGTGGACTGGAGGCAGTGTGCTGTTTCCAGGGTGTGCAGCTGAGATTGTGGGGATGGTCTTTTTAGCAAAAGAGTGAGCAAGACTTGGTGCCAGATTGTGAGATGGATGGACTCCCCCACCATTTTTATTCCAGTCATGTACTCATGTTTTACATTCTAATCCAGAACCCTTGATTGGCCTAACTGTGCTCAAAAGGCTGCCTCTAGAGAAAGACATGACTGGACAGGACACAGCATTTCAAACACACTGGAGTCTAAGGTTATTCCACACCAAAGAAAAAAATGGTTTTGCTGGTAGAAAGGGAAAAGGGATACCAGGAAACCAATCAATGAAGTTCTAGCACACTGGGCTGAGAAAGAAAAGGAGTCACAGGGATCAGGGACTGAATCACCACTAGAAACAACACACCTCCAACGCTGCCAGTCCTGTTGCTAGAGCATGCGCTGCCATCTCAGTGGTGCCAGTGACTTGGACCACTGGAAACAATTAAGCTTCTTGTTCCATTGCTCCAAGCCCTTCTGTGCAGCAATCTCATGATCTGCAGAAACTTCCTCAGCGTCACCTTACAGAAAAAGACCTTAGGGTGCAGAGCGGAACCTGATTATATGATCACTTCTTGCTTCCTGACCATACTATTGTAGACAATTGGACTCCTCACTACTTAAGTATTCCGAGACCCTAGTATTAAAAATCATAGGTAATTGCAAAATGCTGTAAAGATTTCATTAGGGTATGTTTATGAGAAAGACTAATGTGCTTTTCAGGTGAGAGTACAGCCATTTAAAGAAAGAGAAGGAATATAACTGACAGAGCTTTAAAACCCAAACGGAGACTCTCAGCAATATTTGTATAATTTATGTTGCAGACATTTTGAGCTGCCTCATTGAACCATTACAAAATGTCATGTAATCAATGATTTCTGAGTGGTGTAGAGATAAAGAACATTCATACACATGTGGCAAAACCTGTCAAATTCTTAACCTATATTTCTGGAGGAAAAAAATAGGATTTCTGTTTTGGAAGTTTGAACTTTACTCCACAGTCCACTTTGTGAAATTTACTGTCTGATGAGGAGGATTACAGATTAATGTTTTCAATCCTTGTCTCACTTGAAACTTCAGGAACTATATGTCTTTTGCTCTTTGTGGTGATTTTCCCCTCAGCCTCATCTTCTCTTTAAGATACATTGTCCTTCTTCCAAGCTGGCCCAAAATTACCTTTGTATTTGAGCCTCTATCTTTCTGTTTCCCCATCCCCAGAATCTATCTGAAGTTGACTTCTTAAGTGGAATCTTCACTGCCGATTTAGAAGCAGCTTATCTTAGAAATTGTACAGGTAATATACACTTTCTTACTTAAGTCCTGCATTTAAACTTCCAAAGACTGAAATGTCATAAAATGCTTACAGTGTGACAGAGGAGAAGGAGTTAATTATTGGTCAGGGCTGGACCTAGCCACATCTCATTAAAATGTCTGGTAAAACATCCAGGGCATCAAGGAGGAAATGAAAAGAAAACATCAGAAGGCTAAAGATGAAAGGAGAGCAATACAATAATAAGAGAGAGCTTCTAATTTCTCAACTGTTGCAAATTTTTCTTTAAAGAACCCAACTCTCTCCTGGTTTGAAGGCTGCTTTGTCTCAGAGCCATTAGTGTGCTGAACCAAAATCACTCAATAACAACAGCAATCAGACTGGTATGGAGAAGCACGATGCCAAATTGGACCTTGGGCACCTTGATATCATATTTCCTAAGCACTGGACAAAAAAGTGATATGACTTCAAAGCGGATAAAGAGAAAGATGCAAACAAGATAGAAAAAGAGAAAGGAACAAAGTACACAAACACACATATACATATATTCACATACACTCACATACTCCGCTGTAAAATAAGAAAGATACGCATAACCTCTAGGATTTTATTTCAGAAACTTGATCTTTCTAAGTACCTACCAATTCTATGAATATACAGTATATTGACAAGGAAAGATGGGATATAAGGCACATTGTGATACTGGAAAAACATGGAGACACTCATAAACGTGCAAGGCAAAGGAACACTCAAGGAATAGCAAATTTACCTAGGTATATTTCAACGTAGAAACTTGCAGGGAACCATGAGAGATAATGCATAGAACAAATTGAAATCTGTAAAAGAAAAGAATCAAGGAATATTGGAAAAAAAATATACTTACCTGCACTATGATACTATTGTGAAGATTGAGATGTACATTGGTATACACATACTGATGTCATTAGAATCATTAGACCATGTATCTTCACAGGTCTTCATATTAAGCACTTTAAAAAATGAGACTCAAGGGCTCTCACCTGTAATCTCAGTGACTCGGGAGGCTAAGGCAGGAAGCTAGCAAGTTCAAAACCAGCCTCAGCAACTTTGCAAGGCCCTAAGCAACTTAGCGATACCCTGTCTCAAAATAAAAAGTGAAAAATGAAAAAAGGGCTCAGAATGTGGCTCAGTGGTAAAGCACATCTGGGTTCAACTCCTGGTTTAAAAAAACAAATGGTATCAACAAAAAATGAATTAAAATGAAATATTTTATAAAAATATTAGTTTTAGAATTATTAAATAGCTAGGCACCATGATCCATCAAAAATTTCTTTTAAATAGTAAATGTTACAATGAAAGGAGATGATGCAATAATAATAAATATTTTAATAAAAGAAATAGTAGATTATCTCAGGGAAAAATACAGCTCAGCAGTGAAGTCTAGCCCATTGCCTATTTTTTAAATAAATATTCACTGGAACACAATCATGCCTATTTGTTCAGCTTTTGTCTAAGGATGCTTTTGCATTAGAGTGTCAAACAAGTGGTTGCAACAAAGACCATATGGCCTACAGAGTCCAAAATATTTGCTATCTTGCTCCTTGCAGAAAGAGTGTTAGCAGATCCCTTCTCTGGATAGTCAGAATAATAAAATTAGCTAATGTTTATTAAGTAGTTACTATGGGCCAAATATTCTAAGATGTCTCCTAATTATGTACCTTAGGAAGGCACTGGTATTATACCCATTTAACAGAAAGGCTAAGAAAATGGCCAAGGTTAGATAATTACAGGCAGAAGTTAGAACTGCCAAATTTAACAAATAGCAATACCGGACACCAAGTTAAATGTGAATTTCAACAATGAGTCCTTTCTTAGTATAAGTGGGTCCTTTGCAATTTTTAGTACAGAGAATTAGCTATTCTTTCAAATGTAATATGTCATCTTGTATTTTATCTGGTATCTTCATACAGTCCCACTGATTCCACCCTAAGTAAATATCAAACTGCCTCACTCTCCCATTTGGACAGGAATGGGGAGTCTCACAAAGAATAAGATGAACACAGGAGGTGTTTTCTGTCTGGTGAGTGACAGAGTTAGTCTCTACTTTGAGAGTCAGAGCTGGCTTTTTTCCCAGGAACATCTTAAAGTTGTAGCTTGGCTTTGGGCAGAGAAGATGAAATCGGCTCTGGATTGGTTTCTTTATGGTATTATCCACATTTAGTGTCTGGTGCTCAGAGAGCAATTAGGACTAGAGACATACATAGATTCAGAGTCTCCTGAATGTAAGTGGTAGACAAAACAGAAATAAACCCCATTTCAAGGAGTTCAGAGGTGGTTGTTAGCTTCAGTCTGACCTGAAAGATCCTTCCAGATCCTAACAGTGCTAAACTGCTAGCACTCAGCAAAGCTTTCAAAATCCACTCCATTTCCATAATGAAGGCCCAGCCAGAATAGCCCTAGCATTTCTCATCAGTACTTAAGAAAAAGCTTATAGGAAAGAGAAGCTCAACTCTTGCTCACAGACTCAAGTGTCCTGAGATTTGTAGGCCCGACTGTGCTAAAAAATAACATTCCTGACTCGGAAAGTAAATCCTGCATGTCTTTTCAGTTCTTAGAGACAGGGCCACAGACATGGGAAGCAGTATGCTGAAAAGTACAGTCCATCAAGTGCAATAAGATTCACCTCAGGGAAGAACTCACAATTGATGGAGGGGCGTGGTATGCTGCTGTTGGAACTAGAAGCCTGCTCTAATGGATTATTTTGCATAAAGCAGCTTGAACAAGTGCTAGATATGGTTATTGCAGTTGTTACAGGCAATAGTCCATGAGTCCAATTATATACAGGCAGTGCCCCAGACACTGATTTTGCTAATTGCTATCTCTCAGACTTGGAATTCCTTTTTATTCCAGTTGCATATTTTTTCAATAAGAGGATGTGATTTCTATCCTAATGGAAGAGACTGAAATGCTAGCTGCTTCATGACATAATTGGTTTACATTATAAACAATTTGGTGAATTTTCAAATATAGCAAATACAAAATAAAAAGCGTAACACCTACTTGAAATTATAGATTCATGTTTTAGAACCCATCTGTCTTGTCCATCGCCCACCAGGGCAGTGAGGAAGGTTGCAAACAGGCCAAAGAAAGTGCCCAGGGTTGGCACGGGAGACATATGGTGTATTGGGGAAAGCTTATAAGAGATCAGAAGAGTTCAGTGACGACAGGCTGACAGATAGCAAACCACAGCTTGCCAACCAATTTGTCCCTCATGGTGTTTTTCTAAGCAGTGCCCCCTCACCCTCTTGGTGTTTTTTTTTTGTTGTTGTTGTTGTTTTTTTCGGTGGCAGACGGCTGGATGAAAGACACATATCCTTTCCACAATGGCCTCAGTTCTGTGCCCATACCCACTCAGAGAAGGGTTTCAATATTTCCAGCTTTGGAAACAGTGACATTGCCAACATTAACTTGCTTAGTTAGCATCTCTGACCAGCATCCCAAGGAGGAAGTGTCCTTGGGCAAATGCAAGAAAGTAGCTTTCTACAGATACACCAACTTGCCCTAGTTCTCAGTGTGTGTCAGACAAAGCCAATGTCCTCCAAGGTAATGTATCCTGGACTTTCCAATCCAGGTTTGCTCTTACTGTCCCCTTAATCTGGTAATGTATTCTGGGAACAGAAAAGGGGGCATTCAGGGACATGGTGTTTTACTGTCCCCTTTTGCTTTAGGTAGGATACACTGTCTCTTAGTGCTCTGTCTGTATCCCAGATACTAATCAATGATTTCTGGCAAATTATTGGCCAATTTGCCAGAAATCAAAACATTTTATTGAATGACTATTATGTGCTAGGCATGTGCTAGTTGATGGGGATGTCCAGATGAATAGCACATTTCTTACTACCAGGCAGTCCTGGTCTAAAACCTGAGGCAGAAATTCACACAAACGAATATGAGAGGAGAGCTATTCTACAATGGAATCACAACGGGAGTCCACAGAGAGAACTGTCACTGTTTGAAGTAGGACAAGATATATTTCAAAACAGGAGATTCTAACCAAGCTGAGACTTAATATTTAAGAAGGAATTTGTCATATGAAAAAGGGAGGAGGAGGACAGGAACTCATTGTGGCATTAGGGAAGAAAGAAAAGTGAGGGCAAAAGAATAAAAAAAAAAAAGTAGGCTAGAACAGAGATCAACATAGTATAGCTTGCAAACCAAATCCAGCCCCCTGCCTATTTTTGTAAATAAAGTTTTATTGGCCAAAAGCCAAACTCATTTATTTAGGTATTGCTTATTGCTTACCATTGTGACATAAAGGCAGAGTTGTGTAATTGCAACAGAGACTATGTGGCTCATGAATGCTGAAATATTTACTATCTGGACTTTTACAGAAAAAGTTTACTGATCCCTGGAATCTTTGTATATGCATCAGTCCATATGCAAGAAAATTAAATTTGATTTTTTTTGGCAGTTGTGAGCATGCTATGTCATTAACATAGACCAACCACATTTGTGTCTTTCCACAATGTCAGAATTTACTGAATAACAATAAATCCACAGGCTACACCACTTCCATCAGTTGCAGTTCAATGAATACATGTGGCTCACCTGATAAACCAGGCAATCTTGAGTTCTTTTATTCCAATCTTAATTTCTAATATCTACAACACTCAGGTCACATATCACCTATTGCACAATTATATAAGCTAAGAAATGGTTAAGGCAGATAAGGGGTTCAGAAGGCTAAACTGAGAACAAAGGCAAAGAGCAGATATGAATACAAAGATTCACAAAGAGTCACTGTAGGAGGTCAGATAAGATTAAAAACCAAGCAAATAATTTGCTCAGGGTCTTATTCTAGGCCAAGGTCTAGATAGATAGCAGTTTCAGTGTCAGCTTGGAGGAGTGTCAGCTTGAGATGTCAGCTTGGAGTAGGATTTGTGTGGTTGTCATGGGCAGGAGAAATCACACTGTTAAAGCCTGATGACAGCGATTTGAGGGTTTGTCACTGGGGCAATTTTCCTGGGTAAAGCTCGTGAAGAGTGACCAGGTGTTGGGATTGGGTATTGTGTCCAGTCCTGGGGTGCTTCTCTGTTTTAGTCAGCTTTTTCATTGCCATGACCTGATGAGAAAAAATAGCAGAGGAAAATTTATTTGGTGCTCACAGTTTCAGAGGTCCTAGTCCATAGATGCCAGATGCCATTCCTTGAGGCTTGAGGTGATCATTGCAGAAATGTGTGGCAGAGAAAATCAGCTCAGGACATGGGCACCAGGAAGCAGAAACTCTCCTCACCATGGACAAAATGTGTACCCTAAAGGCATGCCTTCAGTGACCCATCTCCAACCACACCCTACTGTCCACAATTCCTACCCAGTTAATCCATTCAAGTGGATTAATGCGCTGATTAAGATTCTCATAACCCAATCATTTCACCTCTAAACTTTCTTGAATTGTCTCACACATGAGCTTCTGGGGGACACCTCATACCTAAGCCATAACATCCTCCTTTTATGGGTCTCCAGTGAGGGAGTTGTTTCATTCAGTGGTCTGGTATGTAACAATAAGATCAAGGGCCTGGTTTTTCTGATATAGTTTGAGACATCCATGCATCCCTGTGTTTCTGATTAATTTAATACGTTTACAGTTGGTCATTTTCTTAGCACAATTTATTTATCAGTTTATGTCTTATGGTTATAACTGGCAGATGGTGGCTGTTTACTTATACAAACAAGGTATGAAATCATTCCACCTCAGCCCTTAAATTTAAAATGGAGTACTTATGGAAAACTAATGCTTTACAAAATGGAGTAATTCAGGTTTAGGGGAGTCTGAAAACTGTTCCTTTATATATCATGGAATGACTCAGAGCAGAGCACAGCCTGATCTCCACAGCAGTGCTGGGGATTGAACTCAGGGCCTTGAGCATGATAGGCAAAATTTTATTCTAGGGTGAAACTCAAATTGTAGCATATTCAATGAGTTGTCAAATTAATTTGATTGTCTCCTATGTGACAGGCAAGGTGTTAGCATGAATGATAATCCCAAACCTCAAGTAGCAGTGTACAAGGATAGAAAGACATTAACTAAATAGCTGCGTAATGGCCATAATCAGGGAAAATTAAAACTATCAGATCATCACAAAAGAGGAAGTGATCATCTCTTCCTGGGACCTCTGCTTTAGCAAATAGGCCTGGGGTAATACCTGGAGTCTTGAAGATAAGTAGGAGTTCTTAACATAGGGAAATAGCAATTGCTCATACAGTGTAGGAAAATATATATACTCATTATCTACTCACATAATGTAAATACATATAAATAGTTTTTACATTAGCACTAATCTCCTTCTTTTAAAACAGTTTTTTCATGATTTGGAATGCCCTGAAACATGTGGTACAGAACTGGTTTGTTCTGGTTATTTTGGCTATGACCTTTCTCCAACATATATTTGTCTAGAAAAAAATCAAGCGTCTGAACTTAGAGGCTTCAATGTTGTAAATTGGGCATAAAGGAGGCCTCCTTTGCTCCCACTTAAAAACAAACTGATAATAATTTGACATATTTGAAAGAGTTGGCAGGACATACTTAGTCTTAAAGCTTTAGAAAATCTTTTATGGTTACAGCAAGAACTATTCATGCTGATTCAAACCTGAATCTTCTAACTAAGACTTCTAACTAAGTTGACTCCTGGAATTCCTTAGTAGAAAGATTCTTCAAATATAGGCACTAAGGAAAAATTGCAGAGGGCCTAAAAGTAGAGACTAAAGCAATATGTAGGATTCTTGTTTATGAATCATTGCTCAATTTCCTTAAGCACTAGTGTTTGGTCTATACATATATATGTATAATTTTATTTTTATATAAAATATAATATATATTATTTATATAATATATATGAACATATATAACATACATATATATGATATATAAATCATACATGTATATGTTTTAAATTTTGGCTTCAATTACTATAACAAAACAGAATGAAGTATCCACAGAGATATATTCAATATATCAGACTATCAGACATTTCACAGAGGCTAAAGAGTCTCTGGTAAACACAGGTACTGTACGAGAAGAGTTTCAATAAAATATACATACTTTAGCGACATATGTCTTGTCTTTTATTGAGTGTTTGGATGTTTGAATATATAGCTGGAATACAAATGTTCATTAGGAGACTCTACTGTGTATTTTTTAGAATGCTATTATATAGTTCAATTGATAAACACATTGTTTTTCCAGTGAGATAAATATCGACATCACCTATAACTCACTTTGCTGTCTCGAAATAATGACCTGATTAGTGGCTTACTTCTAATTCCTTTTGCAATTTCAATAATTCACTCTTTTGTTGTTGTTGTTGTTGCTTTCTCAGGAACACTTTGAAAGTCACTTGGTCAAAAAAATAAGACATGATCTTGTTCCTTAGATTTTTTGTTTTTATTTATCCCATAAGGTATTCAAAGGATATAACTCTTTGTGTTGCCATTCCTTAGAAATTAATGAGACATGCCCAATTAATGAGAGCAACATATAAGATTGAGGAGGAGGCCAAGAACTGGTGCTTGATCCACACTTTTGGGAACGTGATACTTTACCACAATTCTGACTTCCAGCTTCCTTCTGTAACAGGATTCATCAAATGGAGTTAATCTCTGCTTGGCAAAAGTCCCACCCACTTTACTTTGGTGCAGACCACATATATGGGTAGGGAACATTCCTGGGTTGGCCTTGGAAAGACTAATGATCCACTGATCCTGAGAGTGATAATTCCTTCAGAAATAATTTTGACTGTCTGCTCTGTGCCAGACATTGCTCCAAGCACTGAGGATGCAGGAAGGATATTGGGAAAGTAGGGACAAAGTCACTGCTTCCATGAAGTATATAGGTGCTAGTTAAGTCAAAGTTGTAATCTCAGTGTCTATTTTTAGTCATGATGGAGATGTGAAGGTGCAAACTACAACATGAATAAGGAAAGGATAGTAATCAACTGAGAGAGGATTTTTACAAAAACGAAAAACAAAAAAAAATTGATTTGTAACATTCATTCAGGATAGCAACTGAACCAGAAAACAAGAGCTAAAAAAAATTTAAGGCTTAGTAAACTGAGTTTGGCTTAAATATCACACAATATCAACAACAAAATAAAGCTCAAGCCTCTTTCATAAAAATAAACAGTAAAGAAAAGGTACAAGCGTTGCTTATAAGACAGTAGACAAAGAGCACTTAAACATTTACATTAGAAAATTCATTTGATAAGAAGTCATACATTAAAAAAAAACAATTCTGCAATAGTATTATATATAAGTATTATTCTAAAGTATATTTCATGGTGTGTCATATTTTGTTACACGTGAAATTTGTTGCACATCATATATTTTTACTTCATAGATTCTGTCTTAAGCGTGCAAACATAGCAAAGCAGAGATATAGCAAATCCAATCCAATCCATAGAATAAAGCACATTAACATGAGCGACTGTTAACGAGGATTATTTCATCCCCATAGATTACTGAACCTCCTAAGAGTTTCTGTTGTTTTTGTCATCATATTTGTCCTTCTATTTTGCATTCCAAAAACATTTCCCCAGCGTAGCCTTTCAAGAAGCCTTCCCCTGCAGGATTCATTTTTGCTAAATTTCCAAGGCATATTAGAAAGTGGATATTTCTACTGAAATGGCCAAACATCTTCCATTTGCTCAGTAGTGTTGTTCAAAATAAAACTTCAAGTTACTTCATTTCTTCCCAAACTCTTGGCTTCATGTCAGATCCCTTGGTTCAGCCAAATGTTCCATACCCCCAGAAGGGAGCACTGGGCATGTTATTGGTTCCTAAATTTGCATTGCCATCTTTACTTCCTGTAAGATAAGTAAACACTTTTGTTGAGTTGGGGAAAACTGCACACCTGGACTTTCAATTTACAATTTGATTTTACTGCTTTTCACCAAGACACCTTCAACCTTCATAAAATTTTGAAGGAGGACACCCCCAGGGCCACAGGTTTAACTAGATACAAAATGTATGGATATGATGCTCACAGATTTATTACAGGTTAAAGAAATTGGAATTCTAGCTTGCTGATTAGCAATATCCAAGTTGGGTTTTGTTGTTGTTGTTTTGTTTTTTGCTTTTGGTGCTCTGAGAGTACCTGATTATCTCTGGGGTCCTTTGACCTGGAGATAACAAGAGAGGAGGACAAGCTTGGAGAGAATTCACGTCCGCATCCTTCAGCCAGAATGGGAGCATTTAGGGGACAGAGAGTAGCATTTGTCACACAGTATGCTTCATCAGAATCACCTTAGGAAACTGCTTCTCAGAACTCCAATGTTTGTCATTGGAGTAGCTCCCAGAGGTTTTGATATATTGATATTAGGAGCTTTAGATGGATTTGTGCAAATATTTTTGTAATGTCCAAGTATCATGATTTGGAAAAAAAACCTCATTTGAATGCAATCATCTTAAGACCACTGTGTGTGCAAGCTGTACCCTAGTTCAATGGAATAATTTTTCTCTGTTTATTCCCTTAAAGGTTCACAGAAATAGAAAAGCCATGTGAGATTTCTTGGTACAATTTCTTCAAATATTGAAGTCTCAAATTTAGGAGACAATATAAAAGAAAGAAAAGGAGGAATATATTGTGCTGATTAGGTAACAAATTGAAAAACCATGGGGCATTTCTGCTTTGGAGAATGAAGCTATCGCAGTGGGAAATAAAACCCTATGTAAATCACTAGTGAAATTAATACATTTTAAAGGTTATCGGAGCAAAACTGCTGAATCCTATAGTTTGTCATCAGTAAATTAAATGCAAAATCTCTAATTTAATTTGTATGAATTACCAGTTGATTTCTAATGTATGGAATAATAAGAACTAATGCTGTTTTATGAACTGGAAATGAGATTTTTTTTATTTTCAAAAGAGCAAAAAGCAAGAAATAAAGTTGATTCAGAGCCCAACAACCTTTTAGTTAGAGCAATTTGTTGGCTTCTAAAAGGAGGAAAAAAAATCTCTTTCTGCATTATATTTGCAATTTTTTTCATTCAAACATATCTCAGATGAAATGTCGGTGGGGTGGCAGTGCCTTTCTCTCAAGCCAGTCTGGTTTCAACCCAGGAGAAGGGTATCTAAGGGAGGGCAGTGTGGGCACATTGCAGTTTACCCAAGACAACCATCTGTGGTCTGGTTTCTCATCCTTAAACTTGATGAGAGGAACACAAGGTTTGTTGTTCTTTCTGTTCCATATGGTTTTTACTGAGCATGAAATTCTGAGCTTCTGAAATTGACTTAACAAAAGGGATGTTTGTGGCAATATCTGGGATAGCAGAATAAATTCAAAATCTGAGGCTTTCGCAAAAATGAGAATTAAGGAATGTTAGAACAGTGAGGAAATTAAAGGGTTCATCTTGGTTCAACTACCCTATTTATAAATAACGAAACAGAGACTCAGGGAGATGAGATTTCTTGAAGCTTGTATAGCTACCTGGAATTGAGCTAAAATCTAGGGTCAGAGGTCAGGCTGCTAATCTCTCAATAGGCAAAATAAAGAAACCTCTGTTGCTCCATGAGGAAGGGACAACTTTTATAAAGATCGTTGAGTCTTCTCACACACACCTTCTTAGGTTGCTTGGGTAATAATTGCAACCATTAACTCATAGCCAAAGTGACTGGAAGAAGCATATGGTGTGACAAAGACTGTTTTCTTTGGAATCACATTTTCCTGAATGTATTCCTGGAAATACATAGTGTGTTTAATATCTTCCTTAGTTGAGAGGTCCTCACTTTGGAGATATTAGCTACAAAGTCGCTCCTTCAGCTTGTTCAGATCCCTGAAAGACGAGCCTGAATACTTCTGGAAAGTAATTTTGTTTATCTAACTGGCAAAAGAAGTAAAGGATAAAAAAAAAACCCAAGGTGGCTGAATACAGGAACAGTAATTTCATAAACTGTTTCCATAATGGACTAGTTTAAAAAGAGACAGTCTTATTTTCTTAAAACAGACTGATACCAAGCCCCATTGGGATTGTTGGTAGGTAGTGTGAGACCTCTACCTCCCCAGTCATTTCCCTGGTGGATGCTGCTTTTAGCTATTTTTCATATGGATCTCTGGCTGTCAAAAATAAGCAATGATTCCCTTTCCCATGGAGCTTGTCAAACTCAGTTGGACATTTGATATAGAATCTTCAAAATATGAGTCTGAAGAAATCATAGTGAATATCAGAACTACACACTAACCCTTTGATAGGTGGAGAAACTGACTTCAATGATCAAGGTACCTTCTCCAGCTTAATAAACACAAGCAGGGGTCAGAACTCAGGTTCTTGAGGCCAACATATCCTGGTACAATGTCTTCTGGCTGCAGAAATGGGATGCTGAGTGGTGCATAGCCTCTGAGTCTGAGCCTATAGTGAAATCCCAGCTCTAGTACTGGCTATAAATAATGTGCTGGTAAAGCTGCTTAATTTCTCTGCTCTATGGTTTCATGATCTGCATCATAGGAATCAAATAGTCTATCATATTGGGTTGGTGCAAGAGTACTGGCTTAGCTCAGTGCCTAGCACATGATAAATGTGAGCTCTTATTAGAATAGCAGCAGGAAATGCTGGAAAAGAAATTTGACCCTGGTCACAGGGACACCTTACTTGTGCTACATACCAGGTCAGAAAAAAGGATGCCAACAAAATAATAAAATTTTGGTAATTAAGCAAGATTATGCATGTAAAATACTTGGCACTTTGACACCAGTCAAACACTGGATAAACATACACTGTCTCTCTGATTGCTAGCATAGTCTAATTTATCCATGGGCACTGGTTTGATCAACTCTGCCAGGCATCTCACATTTGGCAAGTTTGGCTAGGCAGTGCATGTGGATAGAATATCTTCAGGACTTATTATTATATTGTCAGCATTCTCCAGAGAAATAGAACTAATAAGAGATATACCCATATGAGACTTATTACAGAAATTGTCTCATGAAATTATGAAGGCTGAGAAGTCCCACTATCTTCCATCTGCAAGCTGCAGAATCAGGAATGTAGAGGGCATAATTCAATCATAGACTGAAAGTCTGACAACCAGAAACTCTGGTGTCTGAGTGCAGGAGAAAATGAGAGCAAAAATTCCCTCTCCTTCCCCTTTTGTTATTTGATTCAGACCCTCGGAAGTTTGAATGATGCTCAACCACATTGGTTAGGGCAGAACTTCTTTATCCAGTCTATTAATGAAGAAGCTATTTTCTTCCAAGACACCTTCATGGACACACCTAGGAAAAAATGGCTTATCAGATATCTGGGCAGACTTTAGTCCAATCAAACTGATTTGTTAAATTAAACATCATACCTATTTCTTAAAGTCATGTTTTCTTAATATTTTCCCAATGAAAACTAGGCAGCCTCTCATTCATGCATTTTATTAAATAATATTAATATCTGCTAATATAATGGTGGATCACATACCCCACTTTCCTAGTCCTTCTCTCCTTCCATGTTAGTGCCCAACAGTTTCACATAAACATTTTTACATTGGGCTCAAAATTATGTATTAGAGAATAAAGATATTGTAAATAGTGAAATAATACACTCAGTACATTCATCCCCTGGATAATTTGGTTCTGAACCTCCTTAATTATTGTAGTTCATTATGGTTCATCATTCTGTGGGTTTATTCAGAGCCAACATTTCATTGACCACAGGGATACCACTTTTCTTATCCCCTGCATTCTAGACAACAGAGAAGAAACATCTTCTGAAATCTGGATAGAGGTTTTCATGTTCCAGTTTTTACAGTGGTTTCCTTGCCTGTAAGCGTCTGTAAAATGAACAAATGCTTCTGAAATAAATCATATTTAGGCAATAGGTGTTCCTCTTTGCACATCCTTGGCCACATGTTATGGCTCTAGTCCAAAGTCATTTACCTATAAAAGTACCCATGCTTACACTTCTGATAATAATAAAAACAATAATGTGGTAAGTAACTTCACCTCTCTGACACTGAAATTCATTACATTAAATAGTATTGTATACTGTAATCCCCCATATTATTATTTTTTTAAACAGTACACATTTTTTTAATGTGGTGTTAAGAATTTAACCCATTGCCTCACACATGCTAGGCAAGCACTCTACCACTGAGCTATATAGCCCAACCCCCCAACATCATTTATTCATTTAGTAAATATTCAGGAAAGTCATTACATTGGGTATTAAAGAATCAAAGGTACATAATATACAATATCTCTAATGTCAAAATTATTCACAATCTAGCAGAAAAATTAGTTTCAAAGAAATAAAACATAATAGTGTACTGCAAGTGCAGTTACAGCTGTAAAGCAAGCAAATGGTAAGGGTGCTGAGTCCAGATTGCAGGAAGGGGACTAGATGAGGTTATGTGTCTTGGGTTTACGTCTTACAGGATGAGCAGAAATAATCCAGGAAAATGAATTGGGAAAGGGGATATTTCAAGCAATTAAAAGAGCATGTGGAAAGGAAAAATGCCATAATAGAACACAACACATTGGAGAAAGTACAGGTAGTTTAATGTGGCTGAAGGTCATTTTTTTTTCTTTGTATGAGGGATTGAATCCAGGTGTGCTTAACCACTGAGCAACATAGCATCCCTTTTTATATTTTATTTTGAGACAGGGTCTCATTAAGTTGCTTGAGAGTTGCTAAGTTGCTGAGGCTGGTCTTGAAATTGTGATCCTTCTGTTTCAGCTTCCAAGTCACTGGGATCACAGGAGAGTGCCATCACACCTGGCAAGGTCAAGGCTTAATAAGAGGAATGAAACAGAGTGCAGAAGTGGAGGGCAAGTGCAGATCATGAAGCCAATTGAATGCTAGGCTAGGAACTTTCATTCTTATCCTGGAGGTCATTGAAATATTGTATGTAAACAAAGTACATGGTCAGAAATTCATTTAAGAAAGATAATTCTGAATGTTGAGTAAGCACAGACTGGAAATGATGACTGGAAGAATGGGGGTAAATTCAGAGAAAATCAAAACTAAATGAAGGCAAGAATGATGAACATAGAGGAGGGACTGAAATCAGGTGGCCCCAGGATGTCAGGATCAGGAGGCAGAAGGACTCAAGGATATGAGCATTTATTTTCTGATGTATGGTCCTTAGGTTGATGCAACTGCCACTCAAAGAAAAATGAAACCGTAGCAGAGGAGCAGATATTGGGAGTGGCATGGTAGAGAAAAAGATGGTGAAATTAATATCATAGATGTTCAGTTTGGAGACACATAGAACTCTATTCTGGAACAAAGCTATACCATTCCCTTTGTTCTTACTCTTTCCCTTTCTCATTTCCCATTTCAGCCTCGGATGCTTCTTTGAGATTGTACTTCCTATGAAAGCAGAAGCACATGAAGATTTGTCCCACCGAAATGGCTTTCTAGGATCCTCGGATGACAGAGACTGCTGCTATGCAGTGGCTGAGCCCACCCAGAAAGTGAATAATCAGGAGAGTCAAGGGATGGGGTCGAGAAAGCCAGCATATAGAATCACATGACTCTGATGGGCCTGAGAAAGCCCAGGACAGGGCAGAGAGGGAGAAGAAAAGCTGAGAGAGATGAATGTTTGAACCCACAGGAGGAGAAAATCTGAGATAAGAGGAGCAGTCAATGGAATTAGAGAGGAAACGGCAGTCCAATTGAAAAGGAAAAGGTCAAATAAAAAGAGGACTTTTTATTTAAAATTAATACCTTGTGTTTTAAAATTAATACCTTATGAAGTCATTGCCAACCTCAGCCACGAGTAGAGACAAAGTCAGGTTACAGAGAATTTCAGAGTGGATGAGAAGAGATGAAATCTAGGTAGCAGACTTCTAAGTACTATGAGAAAACAATAAGAGGGGGTAAAAACACTTGACTAGCTTACATGAGGCCTGAGTTTGATTCCCAGCAATTCAAACAGACAAGAAGAGAGGTAGCTAGAAAATAATATTGGCTTGAAGGGCAAATTTGTAATTTTATTTTCATTTTGATTTTATTTCAAGATTGAAGAAATCTGAGCATATGTATATTCTGAAGTAAATGAGCCCAAAGATAAGAAAGACAATTATAAAGATTCACACAATATATTGGGAAGCACACAGGTACATACCTACAGAGAGAATGGAGCATTTTCTAGTTATGTCTCTTGAATGCTGTCACAAATGCAGAAATGCATATACCTCCCAAAATCTTCCATCACAAATTTGGCCACAGGATCTGTTTGAGGAGCCTGGGAACTCTGTTTTCAAAGTGAAACAGACAGGACAGCAATGCGAGTTGTCTTCTGTGGACAGTTACTGGGCTGGCTTCTTTAGTATTCTGGCTTGGAACCAAGTTGGATCTCAGAAACCAGCCCAGTGAGTTCACCCACAGAAGTCAAGGTGGGCCTACGCCTCTAGAACTGAAAGCTATCTTATTTGTGAACTCATGACAATTGTCCTGTGTGTTCACCCAGAGAAAAGAATGCAGGCACAGAATGTGACAAATTCTAGGCTAAGACATCTTGCAGACCTTCCTTCCGTTAATGCTGCCTGGATCTCTGTCTCTCCTCTCTCTCTCTCTCTCTCTCTCTCTCTCTCACACACACACACACACACACACACACACACACAGAGGGAGCCATAAGCGAATTCACAGTTGTCCAATTCTCATTTTCTAAGAATCACAGATCTTTAATGCTTGGAAGACCTACTTAGATTTAGTTCAGTACTCTCATTTTGCAGTTGAATAAATGGAGGCATAATGAAAACTTAAAATAATAACAACAAGCATAATGATCATAAATTATAGTAATAATGTTCTCTCCATACATTTACTCATTTGATCCCCAGAGAAATCTAGGAGGATGGGGAAAAAAAAACTAAAATGGACTAAAATTATACCTTGAAATTTTTTTCTTTTCATTTTCACACTTCAATTAAATAGGAATATTTATCTCCACCTTCTGCCAGCTACAGGATAAAGATGCTAAGGTTAAAAGGTAAAAGAATATACTTGATATCAGACAAATATCCTATGTTGAAAAATCTTATCAGAATAAATAACAGACCTCAAGATTCTTTGATTTTAGAGATTTCTCTCATTTCTTTTTAATTTTATATCTTATAGCATTTTATGCTTATCAAAGTAGCTTCACTTTCAAAGCTTAATTAATAATTATGCCAAAACTGTATGTTAGATGAAACCAGGAAGTTAGTGAAAGATGAAGGACTCACTGAAAGTCTCCCAAGTCGTTAAGGATCACACTAGTAGTAAGACAACAATTGTGCTCTGAGGTTTTCTCCCTCAGACCAGTTGTTCTCAATCCTGCTGCAAACTGGAATTATCAGAGGACCTGTTAAAAAATGCAAGTGCCTGGGCACCATCCTAGACTAATTGAATCAGCCTCTCCAGTGGACGGGCACTGGGTGTCTGTATTTTTTAAAGCTTTTCAGTTGATTTTCCGAGCCCCTGTTGAGAATCACTTTATACAACATAGCATACATTTGAAGTTCTTAATTTTTGTTCCACAGGGTCTGAATCTTTCTTTGGCAATAATAGCTAACATTTTTGTAGCATTCTGGCAGGGACTTGGGATTCATTTTATTTTAGCCCTCCACTGAACAGCAACTGTGTGTATACAAGCATCTTGTAATACAGGTTACCAAAGTCCTATTAAATTGCCCACGCTCACTGAAAGAAAATGAAAATAAAAATAATCCCATCAACCTTATGCTACTCTAAGGCAACCAGTCAAACACTCTATGTATCCATAAGGCACTGGATGGCTGACATCACATTGCATGAGTCAAGTTTTTAGAGGAATAAAATACTAGAAACATAATACCTTTGTTTTAATTGCTGACGATGGTGGTTACAGCAGGAGCAGAAACTCCCTGTCGCAGATGAGACTCAGATCGCAGATGAGCACGGAGCTGGCTGTCTCTCACACCAGAGCCCCCCGTGTGCTATTGCTGGTATCCATGTGTAACAGATAGTATTGTGCACTGAGCTGGAAGATAATAAATAGATGTGAGATGATGATTTACAGAAGGGTGCTTAGAACTCCTTGAACAGGCAGGAGAAGAAAACGGTGCTGGTACAAGGTTGTACTGTCAAACTCAAAATCCTTTCTCTCCGGAGGGCAATTTCTCCAAGATATAACTTGCTTTCTACCTTATCTGGAAATTTGGTAGATAATGACTCAAATGCCTGATCCACAAATTTCTAACCCTTATGGTCTATTTTTTCCTTCTTTGGTTGAGATATCAAAGTCTCATTAAAATTGCCATGACTTTAGAACTCTCTGTACAACTATTTCTTCTCCTTTAAAAAAAATCTTCCCTTATTTAAGCTATCATGGCTAAAGAAAATGTGAGACTAAATAAACCTACATGATCTGCAATATTAACAGAAGAAAAAAAAAACAAGAATGGAACTGAAAATATCAGTGAATTCTTTGCATGATTTCTTATGACACAATTGCTCTATTTCACATGTGTCTCACTGACAGAGAAAGAAAAAAATCTAGGGAAAGTGATGGTGATAGATATGTTAAGGTGATTAATGATATTGTTTGGTTGATGGCTCATCTGTATCAAATGAAAAATAGATTATTTATTCAAGACTATGTTTTCTTATCATTTTAATATTAAAAATAATCACAAGAGTAGAGCACGAACTAACATTGCCAAAAATGGAAAGTGATTTATTTAAGGATCCATCTTAGACCAGATGTTCCATGGAAAAATGAGTTGCATTGAAGGATGAGTTTTACATAGAGGACAAGTACACTGGCCCTTGCTTTTCTCTTGAGGACCCATCATCCAACATAGTGATTAAGCACCCTGCCTTTGTAGTCACACCACTGTGTGATAAGTCCCAGCTCCACCTCTTGATAGCTGTGTAACATAGGGCAAGTTATTAAATCCTATAGTTCTCAGGTTCCTCACTTGTAAAATAGGGTTAAATATAATACATATCTCATAGAGCTGGCATAAATCTTCAAATGCCTAACATTTAATGTATGCTTCATGAATGTAAGTTATCATACTGACTATCAGTTCAGAGTGTCTCCTTGTTGCCATTTTGTCTTTAGAGAGCTCTTGATAACACAAACACACACACACACACACACACACACGTATATATCTTAAATGGGAAAACATGATCATGATTGACCCAATTCATTTATCTGATAATATAGTTAACTCATCATCCAGGATAGAAGATACTGGGATAGAGACAAAGTTAGTCACACTATGTTGCAGCAAGAGTATGAATCCTCCTCTATAAAGGCTTTGTGAAGCAGAAAGTAGTGCAGAGCTGGAGATAGCATGCATATTGGACCAGCATGGGTTTGAGGACAAACTCTGCCTCTTATCATGAAGCTTTTCATAAATTACCTAATCTCTCCAATCCTCAGTTCACTCAAAAGTAAAATGTTCTATGGGTTTAAATGAGATCATGTATGTATCAAATGAAAAACAGATTATTTATTCAAGACTATGTTAGCTATGTGTCAGAGCTCAATGATTGTTACTGTTATGTTTATTACAATTTTTGTCTTGAGACAGAATATGGAGACACATGCAGTTCCAGCAGAGAGAGATTCAAGGACTATAGTATGACAGCACAGGACATCCTGATGAGGAACACCAGTGGGGCCTTTGGCCACTTGTCTCTCCCATGAGCTGCCAACTGTGGTATTCAGACAGACAGTCAAGAAGTATTACTGAGTCCCTTTTCTAGGTGTCATCCTTAAAATAACAACCAGGACAGGCAAGAGTCCTAATCCTTAGGAGTTTGCATTCTGCAAGGACCCTATAATAAACAGGTAAGTGAAGGGCAAGGAGGATAATTTCAGAGTGTGAGTGGACAATGAATTAGTTGGGGTGCTGTGGAAGAGGATATCTTAGCTAGAGGCTAGGAAAGGCTAGCATATAAGGTAAAATTCAACTGGATTGGAAGGAAAAGGAACAAGCCACATAAGTATCTAGGAATTTGAAGGGTCTTGCTCACAGAAGGCCTTGAAGTAAAGATGATCCTGTTCTATTTACCGGCCAGTGTGGCTGATGCTGGTATTGGACCATGCTGGAATGAGTCCCAGAGCCCAGGTGGTAGAGGGCCTTGCAAGCCCTGCAAGAAGCCTGGACACTGAGGAAGGAGCACCCAAGCCACAAGAGTTCTGGAAGTGGAGGAGCAAGGTGAGGAATGACCCCACAGACTCTTGACATGAACTCAAAATCATCAGCATGTAGCCATGCAGAGTTAACAAGACTTGCCCCCTTTCATTTGTTCTTTACAGCAAACCAGTAAGGTGACTTATCTAATCAGGGATTTTTCTCCCTAATCTTACAAATATGAAAACTAAGGTTCTGAATGTCCAAGTTCCCCCAGCTAGATGCTTTATCCTGGCACAGTAGAATCCATGAGTGGCAACAGAATAGGGTCCAGTCTAGATTTTGGAATTCCTATCCTGATCTTGTGTTTCTTACCAGGGAGTCACATCACACTGGTTTAGCAATCAGATTTATTGCATTAAATATTTTGTTTAAGTTTTGTTTATTTTTCTCCTGCTTGTTTTTCACACCTTGTGATTTCTATCTGATTTCCCATTAGGTCCTGCCAACTAAGGGTAAACTCCTTGGAAGTATGTGTTGGGCTTCCGTGGGTGGTAAAACCACAGTGTTATAAGAATCACTAAATGCATAAATATGACATGAGTCCCTTCTCACCATTCCCTCTGTGGATGTGTAGGCTGAGCGTAACGAGAAGCCTGATGAGGGGTTCAGACTGGCAATGTAGACAGAAACATGTCATCAACATCTATAAAGATTTCATGGGTTCTTTCAGACCTTCTTGCAAACTTGCCTCTCATTAAAATAGCAGGCACAATAATTTGTATTCTCTGCTAATTCCAACATTTGTGATTCACTATTTGAGATATTTACAGCTTTCCACATTACTGGACCAAAAAAAATAATAATAATAATACACAAGACCCAAAATGACAGCAGTCCAAGACAGACGAGGAAAATAAAAGGAATTTCCTAGAATTTAATGAGAGATAGAAAGAAACATTACTTCTCTTCAAAATTGTAGGATCGCAGTTCCAGCAATCGTACTTGTAGCAATTTGGCAACAGAAGGTGGATGTACTTGGGCATAATGGTAAAGAGTTAGGAACATTGAGCCGCATTAATCAAACAATAAAGAAAATGTTCATTAACTGTGTGGTTTGTAAGCACTGCATCTTTTTTTTTTTTTTACTGTTTTTTAGGAAGATGGAGGCATGCACTGAAACACTAATTCTAATTATTACTGTAAGTGGGAGTTTTTGGCACAAGGTCAAGAAATAATAGGAGAATGTGTGAATCTCACTGTTGAGCTGCCGTACGCCTAATCATTTGAATAAAGCCAGGGGTTTTTCTTGGACCGTCTCTGGGCTGTTCAGTGTTCTGGATGAATCTAACACAGACTGTTCTCTGGTGTATAACCACTTCCTGCTGACTCAGGGCAACTTGCTTCCTCTGCCGTTTATTAAAATGAAACATTCATATTAAAACCCCATGTTTTAGCGATGACCAAATATACATTAGTAATGACATTATTAAAACTATTTTGTTTAAAATGAACTTTCACACTAGCATGTTACAAAGCGGCACAAACAAATCTATCTAATTTCGATGGAGATGGTTTTTAAAAGCTTACAGATCTTTCTGGCACTATTACAGAAGGGGATTTGATGTGTGTTTCAGGAGACAATCTAAGTTTTTATGGCCATAAAAAATGAATACTGTTTCCACTACTCCACATAGCAAATAATGTATAATTCATGATTTTTCATTAACATGCAAATGTGAAATAGTGTCTTCTATGTTTGCATCTACTAATAATCTATTAAATATTTAGAAGCATAGTAAAGAATACTAAAAATATTTGGTCTGGGTACTGTTTAAGTAGATTGTTCCCTCATTTTTTATAGGTCCATATATTTACTCATGTAAAAACGTGGAAGAAACAGACAAGAGAAATAATCAATTCAGCAACTGGCATTTGTGAAATAAGATAATAACTTTGTTTATATAGTTCTTGATACTTTTTACAGCATTTCACATAGAGTGCATCTGCCAACTATGACAACAACCACATAAGGCTGATGTCCCCATTTCATGGATTACAAAACCAAGACACTGGTATGCTAGGCAACACCCCAGGTGTTATGTTTTATAATTAATTGCACCTCAGATCTACAATAGAATCTTAATCGTAAGATCACAGAGTACCAAGTGTTTAGTAAAGATATTTAGCTAAGACCATCATATATACATAGCTTGTGTTGGCTAGAGGAGCTGAAATTTTCAGGACTATTTCTAGAGTGCCAAGACTCTTCATTGGTTCATTCTACAAATGTTCTCTGAGTACAACATGATGTTCCTATGTGATTGAAATTCTTCCAGGAGCCTGATGGGAACCAAATATGAATTAGACCCAGACATACCTTCAACAGTAGAACAGTATAATCCAGAAAACCATTTATGAAAGGAAATTACTGTCTTGAAAGGAATATTACATCAAATGTCCTTAAGAAGGGACAGAACATTATTTTTATGTAAATTTTTAAAATTTACATATGAAAACAGAATGCATTACAATACTTATTACATATATAGAGCACAATTTTTCATATCTCTTGTTGTATACATAGTATATTCACACCAATTAGTGTCTTCATACATGTATTTGGATAGTAATGATCATCATATTAAGGAGAGAAAGAATGCTTTCAGATGGAAGGGATCCAGTGAACTTCATTGAGGAGTTACAGATTGAGGCTTCAGTGACTGAAAGAAGCCATTGCAAGTCTAGAGCCAAATCAGGTGATCTTTTAAGAAGTTTAATTTCAGAGACCATGTGGGAAACTAGAGGGAGTGAGGATGGCTTTCTGTCCATGAAAACATTGCAGAATAAGAGAATAAAATTTCAAATAGAAGAATAATGGAAATAAAGAGAAATTTGAAACTCAATATTCTGGGAAAATTCTTAGAACCAAATACTGAATATATTCAATAAACATCAATGACCTAACAAGAAGGAGTTCAGTAAGTTTTATGGCAGCCTATTGATTCTGTCTTTCCTGTCTTAGTAAGTTCTGGGTTCTAAAATTCCTCTACAATCATAATTTTGTTATTTTTGTGTTCAGTATAAATTTTATGAAATCATCCTGGTTGCATCAGACAGTTGGAAGAATAAATCTACTTAGAAACAAAATTACCCAGAGAAGTCATTTCAGTGGCTTGACACAGTCCACACCTTCCAGGAATTTGTAGTTAAAAGAAGATGTCTTCAGTCACTGTACTGGGGTCTCCATTTAACGGAACAAGAACTAAAGACAGGGTTTATCTTCCAGTCGTAGCACTCCTCTGCTTGCATATGTGGGCATTGTCTCTTTGATAATCCTGGAGACTGCCTTCCATTATGAATTTTCAGCAGTTGGAAATATCTATCACATTGAAGTTCCAGTGAAGTAATAGAAAAAGAAGCTCTAAATATTACACAAATAAAAAGCAATTACACTGGTGTAGAGTGTCCCTAGACGGCATTATGAATATGGTCCAAAGACACAGTACTTGGGTAAGGTTTGAAGGACACAGGCTTGCTCCTGCAATGTAATTCTTAGTGCCAAGATAATGGTTGTTATTCAAACAGGTCTCCTAGCATAACATTATTGAGATCCTCTTGTAGAACTATGACTCCAAAAATTATCCACCCTACTGGTGAATAATTCTGTACCCCAGTGTATTTTTTATTGAGTATAGTTTTAAGAGTTACTTCCTAGGATTCAGGGAAGACTTCAAGCTCTATGGCTCCCTCCAGATGCATCATTTTGTATTTTGCATTCAGGTTTAGAACACCTTCTAAGGCTGGCGAGTATTTGCTGTGGCCAGTGATCTGAGTATAGACAGGTGAGTTCTTGATATCTATGTAAAAGTTATCATTTTCTTTTCCCTTTAGGGTCACATCCTGAAAGAGTGACAATGACTGATTCCTTTTTTGGGTTATGATTGCTGTGTTTCCCTGTTGAAGTGGTCTCCCAGTCTCTTTGGGATTCTCTACAGAAACACATTCCATCTTTCTAGGGTCAGACATGAAACTCAACTATAATAGACACTATCATAGTGTAGGGCTTATTGTAAGAGGTCACTTTAATGCTTTATAAAATGGATTTTTTGCTTTACTGATCTGATTAGAATATAAAGAACTTTTACACAACACTTCATTCAAATATTCCAATGATTTTTTGCTTTGGGATTTATGTGTATCACTAATTCTCAATTATACATGAAATGAGAAACTAATTCAAAGAAGCAGAACACCTTTATGGTGCCTGGTACATAGTGGACTCCCAGAAAATAATCATTTGTAATGATTTAATGGTCCTCTGATATTTAACAAACAAAACAGATTACTAGTTTCTGTGTCTAGAGTAGGGAAATCATCTCAAAATGATTTTTAAAATGTAATTACCATCTGGTATATTGATGTCAAACATATCAAATCTTTTGTGACAGGGTGCAGTCCTGCAAAATGAAAAGGAAGCATAGAGATAAGCTACCCTGACTTTACCAAAGGACTGAAAACTTCTCCTGCATAATTTCTTTGACACTCCCAGAAAATAAGGATGGTTTGAACCATAACTCTCAAATGCAAATCAGTAGACTAGAGTTCGGCTGACAAAACAAATTCCTAGAGAAGAAATTTGTTTCACAAAATGTAAGCACCAATAATTTCCTGATCTGAGAACTGTGCTCCTTACCTCTTCCATTAAGATTCAGCAGGCATCGGGTAGGATATGAGGTACAAGAGTTATCTTTCCCCTGATAATTGCATCACATGGTCAGGTTTAGAAATTAGAGCCTTTCAGCACACAAGACTGACATCAGGATCATTCGTGGTTGGTAGTGGATCAGTAGTAGTCCAAGGAAGAGGAGGAAGAGCCTGGGTTCCCAAAATTCTTAAAACCAATTAAATGTATAAGAAATGCCTTTTTTTTTTTTTGGTATTGCAATAAGAGTTGGGCAGAAGAAACTTGCTACTAAAGTCACAATAACAAAGAACTATTTTACAAAACTACTTACAGCTCTGGAGAAAAGCCTGTTATATGGTTGCCTTGACCATTGCTGTGAAGGCATTTGTTAGACCAGGAGGGCAGTGTGTAATCTCACAGAGAAGCTGGTGGAGAATCTTCCTAATGATGAGGAGAGTCCGCAAATATCTTAAAATAATGCTTACTGGAGGGTGATAAAATTTCGGAGTTGTTTAAGTGAGAAAGCACTGAAGTGATGACTAGTGCTTCCAAGGACAGCTAAGAGAATACCCATAGGTAAAAAGAGGAAATGGACAAGTCAGTAATGACTGGTAATTAGAATAAATCTAGATGTCTGCTGATTGTTTTAAAGAGACTCCCCAGAGCCCACACATCATTCTCTGCCTAGACAAAATGAAACCAGAGTGGGAGTCCAGTTGGTGGAGACCCAGTTTCAGGAATCCATGTGTCTCTTTTCTCTTTGTGAATATATATTTTGTGTAAGATCCAGGTTCAACGGAGCAGACAGTGGGCACAGCTAGGGTTGTTCCAAAACAGCTTAAAGATCCCAGGAGGCTGAGAGAGGCAGTATGCACAGCCAAGATGAGCTCCCAGAGCCAGGCAGTGAAAGTAGGAATATCACAGAGCACTATATGAAGAGTCTTGGGAAGCATCCCCAAACCAGACCTCATGTTCAGGAAATGTGAGTCACATGAAGGACATCTTCACTTTTAGCAGTCAGATGCAGTGGGACAAGACAGTCCTTTTTCTGATAGCTTTGATCTGTCTTAACTATTGGGATATATTGTTTTCTCTATTTTACTGCATTATAGAACCATGCCAAGTGCACTTCCTAGAGAGTGTAAAAGGGACACTGCCCAGCTCTGGGTATAACTCTTCCTAATTATACACAAAGTGGGGTGATGCCCATAAGAACACAATTACAGCCCTTCGTGGCAATGTGAGAATCACAGCAACTGCATGGTAATTACTAATGACCATTATTAAACACATGGGTATACCAAGACTATTTAGTTGGGAGGACTTTCTCAGATGAGTTGATCAATCTAGTAGATAAGTTTAAAACACCTTTCCATTTTCCCTCTAGGTTTTCTTGTCCTGCATGTGTTTAATTAACTGTCAGATAAGTGTTAATAGTCCAACATTGATGCTTGGAGTCACAATGTTGTTTAAATTCTTGCATTCAAAGAGTGGACGCCTACATTCCCAGTGATTTGGAAGGCTGAGGCAGGAGGATCTCAAGTTCTAGGCAAGCCTTGGCAACTTAGTGTTTTAGTTAGCTTTTTCTTTGTTGCAACCAAGAGACCTAATAAGAACAATTTTAGCAGAGGAAAAATTTATATGCAGTTGATGGTATCAGAGGTCTCTGTCCATAGACAGCCAGCTTTGCTCTGGGCCTGAGGTGAGACAGAATATCATGGTAGAAAAGTGTAATAGAGGAAAGCAGGTCAGGACATGGACACCAGGAATCAGAGGCGGGGGGGGGGGGGGGGCAGGGGGGGTCGGGGGGGGGTAGGA
>NW_026000076.1:1153750-1264854 GCF_001458135.2 Marmota marmota marmota | reverse complement strand
CCCCCGCTCCTGCCCTCACCCTCCACAGTCAGAGGTGGCCAGGAACGCCAGCTGCTCGCTCCCCAGCAAGGCACACGGGGTCCCAGGTGATTGGAGCAGAGAAGAAACCGCAGCGCAGACACGGCACTCACTCGGCGAGTGTTTACTGAGCACCTACTGTGTACCTGTCCCTGTGCTGTGTGTCGAAGGTTCAGCCATGATCCAAGAGCCAGGGTCCCTGCCCACCTGGGGTGCAGACTAGCCGGAGAGGAGAGGCGGCATAGATAAGGCCAATAAACTGAGACCAGTTCCATCCTCAGACCCGCTGGTGGGACAGCCAAGCCCTGGGGCAAACGGGCACTTTCTAAACGGTTCCACACGACGTATCCCCGATCCGGTTTCTGACTGCAGGTGTGTGCGAGAGAAATGGGAACAGAACACGCGTCCACAGAAGCTTTCTGTTCCTTGGCTTCCTTCATGACGACTCCAAACTGGAAGCAGCCCCGGGGTCTTTCTAGGACAGTGGCTGTCCACACGGGCTGCGTGGTTCTATCAGGAGAGTGCACATGCAGAGGCCCTGGGGTGCGTGGGGAGGGCTGGGGAGCCTGTCTGGAGTCAGGGGTTGGTTTCCACTTCCTGGCCCTGGGCCTGTGGGACCAGCAGTCTGGCTTCTACAGCCCAAGCTGAGCCCTGCCTGCCCCGCCCTGGGGCTGGGTGCACCTTCCACACAGCTGCCTCTCCTGGCTGAGCTCGTCCCCTGGCACCCAGCTACAGGGCTGGTGGGGACACTCCGGTGACGGTCCCATGATACAGGCGTCTCCCGGGCTGCCTTTCTGAGGGGTTTTGAGGATCACCACTCTTGCGCTTTAATCTAGTTGGGAGGGGGGGGAGGGAGAGGGAGAGAGACAGAGAAACTCTCCTTACCAGAAACAAAAATCTAAACCCCCAAAGGCATCTCCCCCACCAATGACCAACTTTAGCCACACGCCAGCCTACAGTTCCCACCCGGTTAATCTCTATTAGGGAATTAATGTACTGCTCAGGTTAAAACTAATAACCCAATCATTTCATCTCCAAACTTTCTTTCATAGTCTCACACATGAGTCTTTGGGTGACAGCTCATATCTAAAACATAGCAGTAAGAACCTGACTCAAAATAATTTTAATAAATGTGCTGAAGTTGTAGCTCAATGGTAGAGTGTCCCTGGGTTCAATCCCTTGTACTACACACATAAAAGCATAATTTCTGTAAGTCTTGTTTTTTTGAAAGTCTCAGCCCATGAGCTTGTGTTGATTTACATATCTCTACTAGCCGAAAATCACATCTGTTCCTTAGGTCCAATTTTCAAATTCCAAGCATTAGCAGTGTGACCACAAAGATCTATGATTTGATATTGTATTTGATTTTTGTGTGTTTGTTTTAATGGAAAAGTAGAAAGGGAGGAAAAAAAAGGGAGGGGAATATTTGATTTGCTGTCTAGCCAACACAATTCTAAAAAGCATTAGGCTGAAACTGCTACAAGTGTTTATTTTCTAACTCTCTCTTGTATAATGGGAACAGTCAAGATCTGAACATGAGTCGATATAAGGTTTGTGGTTTTATGATAAGCATATCAGCCAGTGGATAGAATAAACCCCAGTGACAGCTGTGATGGTTCTTGGAATCAGACATCCTTCAATAACATGTTCTCCCACAGCTTATAGACACTGTGGTAGAATAGGGTCACGGCTTATGGCAGATGTTGAATGTCTCTGAGCTATGTGAAATTTCTCTCTGTGGATCTGTGCCTAACAACCATTACATCAAACCACAGGTACGACGAAGCCCATTTTCCTCTTTGACATGATACTGTTGTTCCTCTAGAGGCAAAGCCTTATGCCACTGCTAGTTGAAAAAAGACACCTTGCTAAAAGCTGAGAGTGAATACATGGAACTGGCAATAGTTGGGCCATCACAGCCATCAGAATATAAAGCAATGATTTTATCTAGTATAATCCACCTAACTCATTATACTATGATGTCTCACCATGAGGAAACCTGAAGTGGCAAAAGCCATAGCTTAAAAAAATAATTCATTTTGTGAAAATTCTTGTATTTCATAAATATGATTTTACTCCACTCTAACCCTTGTTGAAACAGTGAATTCTCATTCTTTTCATGGGAAAAAAACTGATTAATTCATTGAATGAAATATTGTCATTAAGCAATCAGGCCAGGTTTACAATAAGCATCTGATAAAACAAAGTCAGAAGGTCTATAAATAGCGCAAGTCAGGTGGCTTCCAAATACCAGTGAATATCCATAATACCTGGTGAACAAATAATAATTAGCCCAGAAATGTCAGATGAATAGAAATCTTCTAGGTACTGTGGAGAAAGTTAAAGAGAAAAAAAGGAAGATTTCACTACTCATTAGGTCTTATTGGGAAAAGTAAATATGTTTTAAGGATAGTAGTAAGAATAATACAAGAAAACACTAAGAAACAAAAATTACAGGAATGACCCACTTTACTGATAATTTCAATACATAAAGCAATCACCTTAACAATTGACAAAGACTATGATACTTCATCTCATTTTGTACTCATAAGAACACAGTGATTTCCCTATAATCAATAGCATTACTCCTATCACCTCCAGGACAGTAGTCATGTCTTCTCACCACCAGAGTACCCTCTTCTTTACAAGCTGAAGAGGAAGTCAAGAAAAGGATTCTGTTTACTCTTCAGCAATGCGGACCCTCAGGTGGGAAACCTACCAGACCTTGGGAAGAACCATGAGAACGTACAAGGCACCACCTGGTTGCTTGTTTCTCATGTTTCATTAAGGACTACTTCAAAGAGGAAAAAGAACTTTCCTGAAAAGTTGGCTAGAGGCTCCAACTCACAAGAGTTCTCCCTGAAGCTTGGCTTCCTTGTCCCCTCTAAGGAAGAAGACTATCATCGTGTCGCCCAAACCCCTGCAATCGTGTCACCTTACAAGATGTATCTTAACAGTTATCAAGGGAAAATAAGTGGCTGTTCCAAGAACTGCAAGAGAACAGATGTCCTGAGAATGCAGAAATTACTTCAGTGATATGTATCCCTACTGACCAGAAACATTCTCTAAGAAGAAAAAAATAGTTCTTTCTGAACAAAAAGGAATATTCAGTTTCTTTGTTTTTAAAAATTTTTAAATTGCCAATAGACCTTTACTTATTTATATGTGGTGCTGAGAATCGAACCTAGTGCCTCACACAGGCTAGGCAAGTACTCTACCACTAAGTTATAACCTCAACCCTTCAGTTTCTTTATCAATCTGCAATATATTATTCCTCACAAAAATACTTATAGAGTACATTGTTATTTTAAGTTTTTATTCTCTTTGGTATCAGATATTGAATCTAGGGGTGCTTAACCACTGAGTCACATCTCCAGCTTCCCTCCCCCAATTTTTATTTTTTATTTTGAAACAGAGTCTCCCTGAGTTACTGAGGCTGGCCTTCAACTTGCAATCCTCTTGCCTCAGCCTTCAGAGTTGCTGGGATTACAGGCATGTACCACCATGCCTGTTCATTTTTACATTGTTGGTAATTCCTTTTTCTAAGCATTTGTTATTCTGCATATGAGAATGTATTATCAAAAAGTGTAATATTTTAATAGTTTAGCAACATTAACAAGTTATTTCAAAATATTATAACTGGAACTTTTGTGCCCATTTAAAAAAATAACTTTATGGTCTGCTATATTCTCATTAACAAAGTTTCCTAATTCTAGAAATTAGTACTTAGAAAATAGCCCCAAATTCTACTTTCTTTTGAAAAACATGATATTGCAAATACAAAATATTCATCATAATCCATCTGGTAAGCTAAACAGAACATTTTAATACTGTTTATGGTTTTATGACTTGTAATATGATAATTTGGTGATAACTTGGAATAAATCCAATTTTAAATCCAATTTTTTTCTTGTCCCCTCCCCACAGTATCATAACAGAATGCCTTTCATCTAAAAAGTATTTTATACCTTTTCCCAGTGATGGTATGTTTTTTTTTGGGGGGGGGAACTCTTATCATTTAAACAATGAGTACACAAAATGTGAAGTCGAATCTCAACATACATCTAATTAATTTGACCTATATAAACATCCTAAAAAGAGAACTCAATCTGGAATATCCACACAATTTCCACAAATTTTATGTTTCTTAACAAAATATAAACTTGAATTACAATGCAGACAAACTCACTTACCTCTTCTTCTGCAGGAATTAAATTATTTGGGTTGGTTATCTCCATTGATCCAATTAATGGTCAGACTGCCAAATCCCTACTTCACTCTGTGATGCATAGATCTAGTCTTTGTTATGTGCCACTGGGAATTATAGTTGAAAATGAAAGCAATTAAAGAGTTTCTGGAAATTATTTTACTATTAGGAATTGCATGCTCATCTGCCAGAATGAGAAATGATAATAGAAAGCTGGAAAATGTCTGAAGGGTCATCATAGCTGTAAGTATGGAGATGGCAATGAAGATAAAGGGGGAGGTGAAAATAGGATTGCCAATAAACACACGTCTATCAACATTCATTCTTCCAATAAACATACTTTATGTCTTACTAGAGTCAGATACTAAATCAGGCACTGAGAATAAAGAAATGAATGAGTTAAGGTCTCTAGGACCAAAGTACTCATACTGTTAGAGAATTCCAGAAAATCTATGATTATAATGGAATATGATGGGAGATGTAACAGAAGTGCACATGATATTCAGTGTAAGGGATGCACAGAGAAGGGTATCTAAATGATCTGGAGAGGCTTAGGAAAGGCTTCCAAAGAGAGGTAAGTGTGCTTTGCTCACAAATGACAGAGTTGCTAGCTGTTTGCCTCTGACTAAATAGAAGTCCAGGCAGAGGAATAAATAACATTTCTAAGGAGGCAGATATGTGCTGCAAGTTGACATATTTAACAAATGCAAATAAAGGCAACTGTCAAGTATTCTCAATACAGGAATGTAGTAAGCCAAGAGATAGACCTGAAGAAACCTAAGTACCAGGGTTTGAACTTTATGCTGTAGGTAATGGTAGTTTATTAAATGATTTAAAGGTGAAGTCATGATTAGAGTTCTGAACTGAAGTCTGGAACGTTCACTGGGCATCAGTCTACACTGACAGGCCTTTGTTTGGATGATGAGTGTGGTAACACAGCTCATGGGAAAGAGACTGCACTCTATATCAGCCCTGCCTCCAACTCCCTCTGGGACATCAGACAATCATCTCAAACTCTCCAGATTAATTTCCTTCATTGAAAATAAAGAGGTTGGACTGAATGATCTTTAAAGTCCCTTTAGCTTAAAACTTCAGCGCATCTTTTCTTTATTTTGAGTTCTACCACATTATAAATGCAAATAATGAGATTGGCTTCCCCCTACCTCAATATGAAGAGACAGTGAGTTATGTGTCAAAAAGGAGCCCATCTCCAAGTGAGATGGTGCTATGGTCCAGTCAAGGAAGCATTCTCAGAGGCAGGATAGTGCTCATAAAACCACACAGCGTGTTAGTTCGTGACAGAAGCCACAAGAGGATGGTACACATGGAAGGAAAATAATTAATTTCCACACCTCCTACTTAAGCAGCAGTCCAGCTATGTAGAATAAGAATAAAAGTGAAATATTATAAGTCCATCTGTATAATTTTTATTTTTTTACTGAAGTGGGCCAATAAATTTCAACATCACTGCCAACTCAACTTTTACTTTTAAAAAATTCAAGTAAAAAAAACTCACAATTTCAACTTTATGATGGTTTCAATTAAAAAAAAAAACAGAGAAGGGATGGGGGAGTAAAAGACTTTCAGCTTTGTGAGGCTGAGGTTTATTTAAGTAGAACTGACAGTTTATCTGATTTGAAATTAAGATATATCAATGAAACAATGCAGGGCAACTTGAATTCCACATTCACAGGAGTGTTTGCAGCTCTTCTAACTTCTGGTTTGGCACTCTGACAGGATGCATTTCGAGGCTCCGACACCGTCAGCACAGCCATCTCACATTAATCTTAAAAGGCTTTCTGGAAAGTTCGGATCTTTGCTTTTTAAAGGACAATTTTGAAAGAGTTATGTACCACACATACTTAGACTATGAAGTGATCTAATAAATTCAAGTGGAAGAAGGGCTCTTGTCTATGGGAGAGGCAAGCATTTTAAAAACAAAAGAAAATAAAGTAAGATATCTTTGAATTTATGTAAGGACTGAGAACTCTCAAATGCAAGGAGATCATCATACCAGTTACACACAGATCCCCACACGAGTGGTAAAAAGTAAACTGGTTCAGAGGAGGATGGATGAATTAATTTTCTAAACTATATGTTCCTCTTCAATCTAGAATGTTCTTCAGGTTAAATTTAAATGTAGACAGTAGTTTTTCAGGTCACAAAAGTCAACGTAGGGATACAAGTAAAAATGAATCACATTATCTGTTCATATTAAAAGGACTTATAGAATTAGAACTATAAAATAGCTAGAAAAAATATTCTTGAAGTGACCACAACTCAATAAGTTCTGCATGATTGATTGCTTACTTTTAGAAAATTTGCATACAGTAAAGCCTTCTGTCTGGTCTTTCGTATCATCTCAAGGACCCGTGATTTTAAACATTTATCTGGGCGCAGGGGTAAGCTTCTCGGTTTCCATTCTCAGCATGATGAAGTCCAGAGAGGAAAACGCAATTTTTACCAGGAAGTTGGGGGAATAAAAAAAAAAAAAAACCTTGGGAGTTTTTAGGTTTAATGGAGCCCTGCTACAATATTATGTAAAGTATTCACAGTGGTGTAGTTATGACATAGAAAATATAGCCTACAGTAACCCAAATATTTCCTATCTGAATAGCAATTTAGAAAAAAGTTGCCAGCCCCTGACCTAACTCACTTTACTTAGACCCTGATTTTTGTATAACACAAGCCATCTTTTCTCTTGTGCTATTCCCGGGATTAGATCTACTTTCTCCTTGATGTTCATTTATTGCCAAATTTTTCTTCAGTGTTTCCCTCATCTTTCTTGCCAGTATCTGTGTTTCAGTCTACAGACCTTGACCTTTTGAACGATGGATATCTACATTCAAACTCTGCTCCATGATTCCTCTGACCTATTCTAATTCAGTTTGCCAAAGAAAACTATATATTGAATTAATGTACAAACAATGGGATTTCATTCTGCCATTTAACTTCATGGACTTTCAATATTTTGTAAGTTCACGATGCAAATAAATTCCTTTTCTTCCTCTTCATTTTTCTACTACAAAGAGTTCCTTTCATGTACACAGGTGGAGGATGAAGAAATCACATAGCTCACAGGCATGTAAATGCAAGCAGAGATCTCTTATTGGCAGCCATAGCACGATAGGGTCTCAAGAAGACTATCTGTTAGCTCCTCCCTTCACAAATATTTCCTACAACTCCTCCTCACACCCCTTGTTTTCAACAATCCACATTATGATTCTCCTTTGTTTTGTTACAACCTTTCTGCTACATGGCTAGGGAACAACAAATGTGTTAATTTCTCTGGACCTAGTTTCCATGCCACAAAATGAGGAGTAAAATCAGATTGTCTCTAAAATTCCTTTCGACTCACACATTCTCAAACATATCCTGAAGTCCTTCTGAAATTATGCTTTTCACAAAAGATGATCCTTGAGCAAATACACAGTGAATATTAAATTAGTTTACTTCTTTTGCAAGCTCCTGTGCAAGATAAAATGCCTGCACCACCACCCCCCCCGCCCCCACTCATGCCAGTGACTCAAAGCTGCTGCTTTCCTTGCTGAATGCAGATTCAGTGTCTTGATCTCTTTGGTGTAGTTCTGTGACGCACACGTGCTCAGAAACTAGCTGAAATCACATCTCCTATTTGTGATTCTTTCAGAAATGAAAAATGTTCACACCCTGACACAGCTCCTTTTTCTTCCTGACAGAACAGCTAGGTCTCTGTAAACTCAGGAAGTTATCGAGTGAGCCTGCCAGGAGGAAAGGGGATTTTGAAAATATTTTAAGGCAGATAATATTTCCTCCCAAATATGGAAAATAAAATCCTTAGTTTACAACACATTGTCTGGAATGACAAAGGAAAAACAGATCCGAATGAAAAAGAGGTCCTAAGAAAAGCAGCCTGTAAGGAGCCCTGGATTCATCTCTACTACGCCATGGCTTTCTTTAATCAGATGAATGTAACAAGTTGATTAGGCTTTACAAGCTTCAAGAAAAGTCAGGCCACTTATACTGAAAAATAGGACTCAGGATGTAAATTATTCACAGTTCATTAGACTAAGACAAGCATTTCTCAAACATTTCTCTATGCTTGAGAAAAGCGACATATTGAACCCTATTTTACTGTGAGGCTCAAAATGGCAATTAACAGTCTTAAGCTGCATATAAAACCCAATATGAACTGCATTTACAAGAAAATTGTGTGAGAATCAAATTATGTTATCTTTGGTTTGAAGAACTAAGAAATAATTGCCAATAAGTATTCATGTATAGGACCAATTTTTTGAAACAAGTTATTTTAATTACTACTAGTGTCAGGAGTACGTGAGGGTGATTTTATTAGATTTAATGTGTTTAGTGGAGCTGCCTGACTGTAGCTGCTGTTCTTGACAAGATATTAGAATTTATTTTATACTTTCATTGTTTGGTGCAGACCCATGTTTTATAAAACTATATTTTATTTTAAGTTAATTTCTCACTTTGAAGTACTTTTTAAAACTTCGGCTTAAAAAAATAGAGAAGAATAATCAATTTCACAGTTGAATTTTTTAAAAGAGACAGAATGTGCACTGATACTGGTAAGAGGCAGATAATGGATTTAAAGGCTATGAACTCCTCCCTCTATTTGTTTTAGATAATGCTTGTTTGTGTTAGATCATTGGCCAAAATGTTTACCTGTTGTTCTTGTCCATATTCTCTGCTTTGACACAGCTTTCAGTAATTTGAAACTTCCTGATCCTTGAAGCCCACTAGTCCCCATAAAAGCCCTTCCCTCTACATTACAAACAAACAAACAAACAAACAAATGTTTCTGAGAGAAATGAGACAAAAACTAAAGTGTATGTCAGGCCACTAAAAGCAAACAAAATATCCTGGAAACTCTCTTTCACCATATGCAGTAATAAGTTCTCTGAAAATTCACCCAGGCAGAGACTATCATTCTTTGTGGTGAGCAGATTGAAAATTCAGTATATCTGAGGTTGGCATCGTGGACTTCCTCTCACCCCATCTAAAAGTTAACTGCTTTCTCACTCAGGGCTATTTTCTTTTCCAGTCCTTGTAAATTTTCTTCACTCCCAACACCTAAAGGCTTGGCAAACAAATATCTAGATTAATGTATTTATGTACAGCTCTGAATAGGGCAAAACTCAGAGGAGAATATATCTCAATGTTTATATTAACATTATGTGATATAAATTAACACTTTGAAAGGCTTCCATTGACTATTAATTTGCAGTTATTCTACAGTGAAAGAGCTTTCAGAGGGTCTGGGGAAAAAGTCAGAATGTGAAATAGAAGTGAACTGCAGTTATAAAAATAAATCTCTAGAAAGAAGAGAAGAGAAAGGAGAGGAATGTTCTAATCTTACCTTCATCATAATCTTATTAGTATTTCTCAGTGAGTAGTTCAAGTATCAGTCTATAGTCTTATGACTCTGTCTCATAAATATGTCAAGTGCAAAGTATAGTTATTTTAATAGTCTGTGTTGGTGGACCATCATGGATTTAATTAAGAGACAACTAGTGTATGAAATATGACACAAAAGCACAAGACTTAATGGAGAAATGTTTTACTGCAGATTTAAATCAGGGCCACAGACTTAATGATGATCCAGCTCAGAAATCCTACTTAAATTTAATTAATGCAGACTAGCGCAGACCTGTTCATATAGGAGAAAAAACACAGACATAAAAAACATTAGTGATTTAAGATTCTCAAAGTACACTGCCTTATTTATAAGGTTATGTGAGCACGGGTTATTAATAGCTTATTGTTTTGAATTTTATTATATGAGATATTTAGAATGTAAGCTGTAGAAGTCTTTTAAAACATTATTTCTAGCCTCCTCATTTCCTGTGATAAAGCGCCACCTCTATTTCTGAGCAAAAACAGCAAAAAAAACACAGAATGCAGGGTAAGCCATTTTAATCAGACAATGACAGAGAAATGTGACTTTGTTCTATCTTTACAAAAGGAGCATAAGCGTTATTTCTCTAACCTAGCTTCACGTGGGGGCATGAACAGAGGATGAACTAAATAGCAGATGACCTTCATATTTCATGATGTATTCTGTTTTGTTGTTTTTCCATTAGAAACACCGGAGTTGAAAAGTCTGGCATCTGTTCTATTCGTACCTTTGCTAACATCCTGGGGAGGAATCATCAACAAGAACTTTATATACATATTGAAGAGATATAATTCTTATTACTTTTATGGAATTTGAACAGTATATGTGGTGTAGCCTCATAACATTTATTTGTTCTTAGGGGAGCTGCAAAAGCCATAACCAAGATCAATTGTCTTTGTTATTAAGAGTTAGCCTCATATTTTCCGTTTTGTTTGTTGACCCTTTTGGCAGGGTCTGTATTATTTTCAGTTAATTAATCAAATTATTAATCAAATTATTTTTTTCTTAATTCAGAGCATCAGCCATTAAGAGCAATTACTGATTCATACCTTTTGTTCATTAACTAGTGGTACACATAATCTACTTTTTGCTAATCACATTATGTCCCTTGATATATTTTAGAAAATGCTTCATTCACTTCATTGTTTTGTTTTATTTGTTTGTTTTTTATAAAAAGTCTATTCTGCTTTATTTCTTTGATTATACCATTTTGTATATCTTATTTGAAACAATCTTATGCTCAGTTGAATTTCTTTATTTTATTATTTTCAGTATATCTTTTGTGGAGCACCAGTTTTTGTGGAAAAACTTGAGGTTTTTTTTCTTTTATAAAAATCTATTACTATTGGCATTTTTTAAAGAATTTGCTTTACAATTTGCACACATGGACATCTATATTATTTTCAAAAATAAAAAGATTATCATATGTGATTACATGAATAAATGTATCTTTAATCATTTAACATTATTTATTTGATCTTCAGCACTTTTTAGACCCAAATGCCACTAGATGTGTCAAGCTTTCACTGATAATTTGAGCAGCTTTTTGAAATTTTGATTAGGATAACCTTTAAGAGGTGGTTGTTTTAAAAGATGTTAAACAAAACATAATTTTTTATTAACCTTTTATTACTTAAAAATAATCATTGCAACATGGCTGTAATAATTAAAGAGCAAGTTCTCAACAGAACTCACCTTTTTGGCATGAAACCACCAGAAACTAATTATTCTTCACCATCAAATATCTAATCAAAGCTATAAAGTAACACAAAGTGAATTTGGATGAGTATTTTCAGTCATCTAAACATTCAGAAAACAAATATCAATTTAAAAATTACAAAGACAAAAATGCAATTCAGATTTTTTAAAAATCCATAACAGGATTTTTTGGATATTTTAAAATCCATTGATCAAAAGCAAAATTAAATGTCCTTTAAAATAACCATGTTTCAGAAAAGACATAGGTTCCTAAAAAGTTTGAGATCTATTTTTCAGATGTAACGTGCATAACTTATGTAAAAGTTCACTATATTTTTATACCATTTCTTCATTTTCCTTTTGCTGCATCTTTCATTAAGGATGATTCAAAAGTCATTTAAAATGACCAAAATCAGTCTACAAAAATATCTAAAATTTTTATTCCATGAGAGTGTCTCAGTAAATCTCTGTAAGTACAACTTATTTTGTGGTACAGAAATAAAACTTAACAGGATCAATTTAAGCATGAATACCAAAGATTATAAAAATCTTTCTGTGGATTTGGAGAATTCTGTCTCCTACAACATAGTAGATTAAAACTTGCATACTATCAAAATGCTAAAATCTGTTAAAAAAATATGAGATTGTTTCAAATGAACATGTGAAGTTGTAAGACTTGAAGCAAAATTTGTGGTCAGCACCATACTGGGAGGAGAAATTACTGGAGATTAGTCAGTGTTGAAGCTCTGAATACCCATGAGGTCTGCCGTCCCTGGTGTTCTTTCTACTCGATGTCGATTCTCAAAGAGCAGCATAGGCAATCACCTGAGAGCTTGCAGGAAGTGTAAAACCCTGGGCATTCCCTAGACCCGCTCACCTGGAATCTGTTTTTTAATAACATGCCCAGGTGACTTGTGTACATACTGAGAAAAGTGATCCATAGCTTCAATTGCTGTGCATGAAGCAATCACAGAAGACAAAGCCTTGGCCCTTCACAGGACTAGAAGTCATATCAGAGACATCCCACCAGTGAAGTCCTTCCTTTAGAAAGGCCATACCTTCAGGAAAAGGATAAATTGGGGTAGTGCAGGAGCATTTCTCTCAGCATTCAACACAATGGGGTTGTTATACCTCTAAGATTATGTCTTGAATGGAAAAGGGAAATCATGGCCTTCAGTAGCTCCATTTGTCATTTAAATCTTAAATCCAAATGAATTTTACAATTTGAACAACTGTAATTAAAAATTTTATTAAAATCAACAAATGTTTATTGAGTGTCTTCATGTATTAGGCAAAAATAAAAACAAAAAATTATAATTTGTTTAAGGACATAAATAATGAATTAACAAATGAATGTTATAAGAGACTATCAAAATGACTTCACCAATGTGAAGGAAAAAAATGAACAGGACTTCTGAAAATGGAAAATTCCATAAATGAAATTAAAACTCAAAGCACTAAGGAACAGACTGGGTATTCAGGAAAGGTAAATTAGTAAACTAGAAGATAGAAATGAAGAAATTAGACAAAATTGTGGCCAGAGAGATAAAAGGGTAAATAAGGTGAAACCAAACATAAGAAACATAAAGAATGGCATGAGGCAGGGCATCAGATTTCCAGAGGAGGTAACAGAAAGAACAGGAGAGGTATAGCTGGGAAAAAGAATACATTGAATACAGCAATATCAAATTTATGAAACAAAGAAACTCCAAACAACAATTTTTAAGCCATACACATCCGAGTTAAAAATAGATTAACCAACAGAATATAAGCAGAGAAACAGACATTATGTAAAAAGGAACAATAATAATGTTTAGTGGATGGTGGATACAAAAGTAGTGAACAAGGAATAATATCTTCAAAGTGCAGGAGAAAATAACACTCAGCTTACAATGATGTACCCAGGGTGAAATAAAGACTTTTCCAGATAGATTTTCTCATCTTCACCAACAGACTGCAAGTATAAAGACTGCTCTTCAATAAGAAGAAAAATTATCCTAACAAGAAGGTCAGAATTGTGGAAAGACAAGTTGAAGAAATGATAAATTAGTGAGAAATAAGAATAAAAATAAGATATTCAAAGAATAAAAATAGAATTTGGGGGCTTCAACACAAACACACACACACACACACATACACACACAACCTAAAACACTGAACAATAGGCAGAGGCTATACAGTCTAATGGTTATGAGGTTGATCTCTGGCCCTCAACTATCTAAGCTCAAAGCCTGTCTTTCCCATTTTCTAATTATGTCACTGGTGGACTTCTTCACATGGGCTATAGTGTCCTCACTTATAAAACAAAGTTAACAGTAACACTTATAGAGTGTTTGTGAGGAATAAAGGAGATAATTAGAACAGTCCCTGATATCCAGTGTCTAAGAATAGTGTGAACACTCTCTGTGTTGTAACCATATCTGAGTTAACTCACTCGAAGGAGTAAACATATCGATTGGATTAGAATTTTATAGAGTAACCAATAAAGATCAGAAACAGAGTATACAACTTCTCTATTTTTATAGGATTAGATAAAATAGAATAGGGAAAAAGCTCTCAAACAATTAAAAGAAGACAATAAATGAAAAAGAAAATATAACAAAAGCTGGTAAAAGTGAATTCATGTAGAGTGCTGATAAAAATAAACATTCAAATTTAGAGTCATGTTTTAAAAACCAATCAGAAAACTGGAAGTTACAATACTCACACCTAAAACACAAAGAAAAAAGAGTCATTTAAATGGAGAAAAGATACTAGAAAAATAATATTTTGAAGTTATATAGTTATTTTAACAGTATAAAATTTTCTGTAGGGTTAAAAGCATTTCTAGGTATAATTGGCAAGCTTTTAGGTTACTAGATGCATATAATGATTCTAATAATATGTACCTATAAACATAACTTAAAAGTTTATAAAGCAAAATTGATATTGTATAAATTCACAGAAATATGTAAATGTATACATGATTTAAGCAATGCAATGAACTTAATCTAATATCTGTTCATCAACAAATATTTCTTGAATACTTATTTAATTACTAACCAGTTTAATATACATGCATCAAAGAAAACAAAATTTTAAAAATCCTGGTGCTCATGAAAATTATTTATATATACATATTAGACACTGAAATCAACACACGGAGAAGACATATTCTTCCCAAACATATGAAACATTTATAAAAATGGAGTATGTGTTAAATAATAAATGTCTCCGAAATTCACAAAGAATTCATATCAAATGCAGGAAGTTCTTCTTACTAAAATGCAATTATATAGAATTCAATAACAAAAAGAAAACTAACAAAATTATACGTTGGAAATTGAAAACACATGTTCAAAAATATTATAATGAAGTACAACAAAAGGAAAGCAAAAATAATTTATTTCAAAGGAGAAAGGCCAAGAAGAAAACTAAAACTTTAAATGCTGTTATTAGAAAAGAGGAAAGGCTCAAAGTTAATAAGCTATGCACTTGCTTTAAAAGTTTGGGTAAAAATGAAATGCACATAAAGTAGAAAGAAAAAATTCATAAATATCAGAAATTGATGTGATAAACAAAACACAGATGAGTGACAACAGAGTAACGAATGCCAAAATTTAGTAATAATTGAGATGAGTAACAAGGCCAAAATTTGATAGTGTGTCCAAAGACTAATGAAACTAAAATTTCTGTCAAAAATGATTAAAATTTAAGAAGCTAAATAAATAAATAAAACAGGTAATAAGATAGTAGAGCTGTAACTAGGGTAAAGCATTGAGAAGGAAATGATTTATCTATAAATAACTTTATAAGAAAAAAATGTAAGAACTTCTGAAAAAAATAAAATCTGCCAAAAAATGACTCAAAAAGAAATTAAAAATCTGCTAATGTTGTGAACTTGAAAAGAAGAATGCTGAATTGGTAATTTAAAATTTAACTGAAAGCTAGGTACCAGGCAAAATGCTTACAAGTTCGGCCACATATTTAAAAGAATATATATTTTTCCAATGTATACATGTTGTTTTAGAGAATAGGAGAGAAATGAGGGAGACAAAAGAAAGATATCCTCTAACTCATTCTGTAAGGCTAGTATAAATTTATAAATTGATTGTAGAAGTATACATTAGATTCTATATAAACAATGTAAAATCATGCCTTGTTTATTTAAATATTCCATAACCTAGTACCTAGCAATTTCCTCTGTTGTTTACATTCCACAAGAAATTTTTGGAAATAGGTGTCAGAAAACACATCTGAAATAGCATGGTGTGCTTATACTAACAAAGCAAAATAAAGAAAAGCAAATGGAAACAAAAAACGCCTTTTGACATAAGAATGGAAAAATAAGCCATGGCATGTATAAGATGTGGCACATATGGTTGATTTTACCACAAAGGAAAGAAACAAGCCTCAGCTGCTCTAAGGAAAGAGTTCAGGGCTTTTGTGGATTCCCAAAGTAGCACTTGACCTGCTTCTAAAACAAAACTAGATTGAGACCTCCTACTGGATAGCAAACTGAAGTACCAATCCTTTTGTGGAGACCTCCAAAGCCATCCCATGACCTGCGAGGAGCTGGAGCTCTGTGTCACATCAAAGCCTTCTCAGGAATCCTGGTTCTATCAATGGCTGGACATGTAATATCAAACAAATTTTAAATTATTCTGCCTATGTCTTTCCCTTCCCAAAGTGAAAAAGTAATTACATTTCAAAGTGAAATAGAAATGATTTTAATTATAGAGATAATTTCAACATGTAGGTCTGTGGAACTTTCTAGATTACAAAGGGTATCTACATATCTTATTTTAGCTACATAAGAAGCATTGGGATATGTTTCTATATTCCTGTCTCTAAACTTTTCTTGGATCATTTTGCTTGCCTATATAATAATGACTAATTGTCTGTATATTTGATTCTTCTTATGTGCTATCACTTTACTCTCTTTATCTCATTTGAGCCTCCACATAACTCAGGGCCAGTCAAGGTTAAGAGAGGAGGAGTTATGTTGCGCACAGCACTTATAAAGATGACAAAGTCTGGAAATAGTGTTGAGTCTTCAACTAGAGGTGGAAGAGTCATCTTTTTAGTCTGTCATAAGTGCTGAGAAATTAATAATTCCATCCAGCCAAAAAGATACAAAAGGCGTTTTGCAATAAAATAAATATGAGTAATAAATGGAGTCATAAATAATTTGGCTTCCTTGTAATCAAGTTAAAATATTGATTAAAATATTTTGTTATCATCAAAGCGACCAAATTTTTAAAAGTAATGAGATCCAGTGTTGAGGAGATCCTAAGAATAGACACTTTCATACTCCAGAGATTTCCATGTGAGACTTAGGATTCTTTCATTAGATGCCACTTATGTATACCAATATTTAAGATCTACTGAGATTTCTCACGTATACTAATATTTGAAATTACTCCAGTTGAGGAAAAAACCCATAAGATTTAAATCAAACAGATATAGATTTGAATCTCATCTATTTCCTTATGCATGAATTTTTATAATACAATTTAGATTCTGCCACCAGAATCTAAACACCAGACTGAAACTATACATTGTTAATTATTGCTCTTTTAGCTATCATTTTTTTTTTTTTGCCTTGATTTCTTGGCTAGCCTTTTCTCCTTGGAATTCTCTTTTCATTTTTATGAGGCCAAACACCATTTATGGTTTCCCTCTTGTTGCTCTAATCATATCTTCTGTCTTTGCTACTTAATAACTAACTCACTGTGGGTAAACTAATTAGCTTTCTGAGTCTCAGTATCTTCATTTGTTAGACAAACAACAAAACACCACCATCACTACCAAAATTGTCTCATAGATTTGTTGAAGATTAAGTCAGATAACGTATGTCAAGAGCTGTGCCTGTCACACAGCTGAGACTCAATAAGTGCTAATTCTTGTCATTACAGGGGCTATAGTAAAGATGAAACAAGATGCTATTGGAACTGGGAAACTGAGAGTGAAGTCATAAGAGGGTCAGTTCCAAGGTCTCCTGAATTATGTCATCCTTTATTTTGTTGAGTCTTGATGAATAAGTAAAGGTTAAGCAAAAGAAAGATTTCTATAAAATAATCAGGATAGATAAAAATTGACTAATCAGTTACATCAAATAATGGGTTTGTATGCAGAAACAGTTAGTTGATCCAGTTAAATCATTTATCTGATGTGTTAGTCCACACTTTTTATGTAAGAATACTGCATTTGTTTTCTCCAGATTTAAATTTTTGGATTCAGATTTGTAGAGTCACTTTTCAGTGGAAAGAAATGATATGAACTGTAATACTGCATTTAACTGAGTATAAAAACAGCTGTTTTAAACAACTGAATACATTAAATTGGTATAGATGGAAAATAGTGGAAATTGCTTTACAAAGAACATTTTATCTTAAACCATTATCAGCTACTGGGAGATTTCTTGCATTGCATTTTAAATAATAATCATACAAAGAATTGCAATAAAATGTTTATACTGTATTCTCTATTCCTACATATAGTGGAGCAAAATATCTATCACTTCTTAAAATTCTGGTGCAATAACTTCCTTACTTGATTTTCCAGAACAACTGTGTTTTGCTCTCCCAAAGTTTGATGAGCTTTCCTTCACAGTTACACTTACAACTTGGCAGTCAACTGGCTAGAGGTCACTTTTTTTCTACTACTTGGACGTATTTGGGAATTTGGGATGTGTTGGACTTCAAATGAAGTTCAAAATACTTCAAATGAAGTTTATGTTATGTAGGTCATAGCAACCAATGCAGACAATTTGAGAAGAGTTATCATTAAAATTTTAACCTAATATGAACTTTGTATCATGTAGCATTAATTAAGATTTCTAAAATTGTAAGTAACATAAATCCCATCTCAGACTGACTCAATCAACACAGGAAATTTGCTAATACCCATAACTAAGGAAATATCAAAATCACTCATTTCGGGTGAGGCTCAATCTAACAGCTTTATCACTAAATTTATGCTCTACTATGGTGGATAAGCTAAAAAATAGAGCTCTAGATAATTTTGATTTCCAAATAATCCATAGTAAACAACTATATGAACGATTTTTAGAAAAGTCATCAAAAGGGACACATAATATCTTCAATTCAACTATGTGATGATATTTTCCCTTCTAGAAAAGATGATGCTATCATTATTATTCTTGTTCTTGACTGGAGCCTTCCCTGTGAGAGATTTAAAAGCAATCCCTGAGAAGAGTGAATATACATCCTTATCAGAATTCTGTTCAGATGCAGAGCTATTCTAACTTAAAACTACTTTCTTTGCTATCCAATTGTAATAAAATGTAGTAATGGAATGAGGTTTAAGTATATTAAGACTAAGAAATTTTGTGAATAGATTTTGTCATCCAGTTGTCCAGGAAAAATTGTAGAAAAAAAATAAAATCATAAATTTTCTCATTTGCCATATTAATTCTTAGGACTTTAATGGCATACTTGATTATCAGTTTCAGCCACTCATTCTGATGTCTGTATTCATGTTGGGTTAAGGGCTACTAACCCTTTGGAAAGTGAGTGGGTTCTGACTATCAGTAGAGAGCTGAAGATACTATTAGTAATAGCTAAATAGTGTTCAGAATAGTAATAGCTAAATAGTATTAATGGCTAAATAGTATTAGAAAATAAGGATATGATGCTTAGGAATACATTTCACTATTAGTAATAGAATGATATTTGTATTTTTGAAAACCCCATTTTAACCTGGTATTAGAAAGCAGTAAAAAAATTTATTCTAAAATAAATTTGAAAAAGTAAGAATCTGCATACTTTCAGGTTAATGTTGAAGAAAGACCTGGACTTTCATTTTATTAGATTTTATGATATGACAGGAAAACATGGTAATATGGAAAGAATCTTTCTGATATAGATAGTGCCACAAGACCATACAAAATAGCACACCATTATTTTTGCCATAATCTACTCATTAGAAATCTAGTCCACACTCAAGAAGATAATTTGGTTCCATCTCTTGAAGGAAAGAGCACATCAGTTTTCTGAGATATTTTAAAAACTACAAAATGGAAACACAAAGAAAGTAGGCATAGGAAATTAAGAGTGCACACAGGCAACGTTGATGAGAACTATAAGATGGTGTTAGTAATAGGACATGCATGTGCCAGAGCTGAAAATACACAGAAACCAGAGGAACACATCTAAACAGAACTGACATCTGACACCCAAGGAAGTATGCACACACACATACACATGAAAACAAAACAATTTAAAGAACTATAATAGGACAGTTTGCTGAATTTAAAAAAAAAAAAACCTCTTCATAATGAACACTATGCATCCATTAGAATGATGTTTATACATAATCTGTCAGTATTTTTTGTGATGATAAGTTTAAAAAGTTAAGACACTAAATAAACATAGAAGGAAATTCATGTAGAATATGCAGATGAATACATAGTACAATTCATACAAATCTTAACAGTAGAAATTACTAAGGAATCTAAATTTGGTTACATTGTTGTCATATTTAATCCTATTTGTTTTCTAATCTTTTGTTGTAAACACAATACACTTGTAGTAAAAACATATTCCCTTGAGGTAAAATAGCTCTTTCAAAAATAATTCATCAAAACTTCTGGTCTCAGTTCCAACAGAAAAAAAGCATAGGAGTCATCACTCTTGCCCTTAGAACAATATTAACCACAACAAAAGCTGAACAAAACAGAACAAGGCACTGTGGGGCAAACTGAAAAGGAGTAACATGAGTAATTAGACTACTAGAAGCAGAATAAAGGAGATGGAGCAGAAGTACTAATGGCACTTCAAGATTAATGAAAGAAATCAAATCACAGATCCAGGAAGCTAAGGGAAAAAACATAAAGACAAAAAAAAAATCAAAATATATATAAAAAATTGTTCATCTAAGTCATTTACATTCAAATTATAGAAAACAAAAGATGAAACCTTGAGAGAAGATAAAGAAAAAAGAAACACCAAAAAGTGAAAAATTATAAATATTATAGCAGATCTATAGTTAGGAATCATTTTAAAAGAAAATGGAGTAAAACATTTAAAGTATTGAAGGAGAAATAAAACTATAATTCTGTATCTCACAAAGTTGTCCTTAAGAAATGAAAGAAAAATAAACACTTAGAAAAACAAAAACTGAGAGAATTCTTTGCTTATAGGTTCTCTCTGTAAGAAATGTTCTTATATTTTCTTCAAACAGAAAGAAAATTCTGTAGGTCACAAAGTTAGATCTAAATTTAAAAAGGAAAATTATGAAGAAAGGAAAAAACTAAGGTAAAATACAGTATTATATTTTTCTTATCTTAATTGATCTAAAAATAATTGCTTAATAATATTTATCATGTGTTGAGTAACTATGGTGTATGGATAAGTTGAATGAATAACAGCGATGTCACAAGGGATGGAGGGAAAAATTGGGAATACTATGTTCAGAGATACCTACTGCTTCGGTTATGTTGTCTGACCCTATAAGGCTCATGTGTTGAAGTTTGCCCCCGGGGCTGGTGATGTGGGCAGTGGTGGAATCTTTAATAGATAGGGTCCAGTGCGAATTCCTTAGGTGACTGAGGGCATGATCTCAGAAGGGATTGTGGGACCTCAGACTCTCTGGCTTCTTATCTGGTTGTATAATACCTTGCTTATATATGCATTCCCACTGTATATATCTGCCACCTGCCATGAATCCTATACCAGAGCCAAGCCAGTGCTGATCCTTGCTCTTGAATCTCCAAAACTATGAGCTAAATAAACCTCTTTTCATTGGGGGTGGGGAAGGGGGAGGCATGCCTATAATCCCAGCAGCTGGAGAAGCTGAGGCAGGAGGATTGTGAGTTCAAAGCCAGTCTCAGCAACTTATTGAGATCCTAAGAAACTCAGCAAGACCCTGACTCTAAGTAAAATCGAAAAAAGTACTGGGGATGTGGCTTAGTGGTTAAGTGCCCCTGAGTTCAATCCTCAGTACCAAAAAATATGTATGATAAATAAGTAATAAATAAACTTCTTTTCTTCATAAAGTTAGCCCATCTCAGGTATTTTTTTCATTATATTAATGAAAAATAGACTAAAACCCTTATATTGCATGTGGAACAGTGGTATATGAAGGTAGATGATCCATGTGGTACTGGATTAGAGCTATAGACATCAGTATGAGTTCATGCTTATCTTACTGTAAGATACAGATGGTTACATGCAGAAATATTTATAAATACATGTAATTACATGCTTTAATATATCCAAAAGTATTTCTACACTTTGTCAACTAAGAGGGCGTAGAAGCAATGACACCCCAGGAGCAACAAACACAACTAATACCCAAATATTGGTTTGTAGTCCAACTGTCCAAGAAAAGGAATGAGAATGTCTTTGATAAATGTCTGATTCTAGGGCTAGAGAAGGAAACATACGAAATTTTTCTGGAGCATCTTGTGATGCCCCAATGCAAAAAAAGTACTCATAACAAACACAGACCCTCAAAACAATAAGGGTACATCCAAGGGGTATGAAACCCAACTGAAAGATTTCCCAATGACCAAAGCAGGCACAATTTGAACACTAGAGTAAATAAATAGTATTAAATTATATTGGGAAGTATAAAGTAAATATTCATGAGTCCTTATTGACATACATAAATCAATAAATAAATGGGAGATAAACAAATTTTCCATGCACAGGAATCTCAAACAATTGATGTAGTTATTTTGACCTGAGGGGAGGTAGAGCATAACTCCCCACTAAGTGTGAGCTTCTTTTTTCAAAAGAAGCCAGTATGGAAATAGAGAGGGGAGGGGGAAAGTAACTTTTCAGGCGAGCGCGCTACCGCTTGAGCCACATCCGCAGCCTCGGAAAGTAACTTTTCAGTGGAGAACACTGGCAGACACTTCCTCAAGCTAAGGTCAATATCAGCAGAGATAAGTAAAACTGATAGCATGTGCCCTTGATATGACATGAGGAGAATGTCACCTACCTCTGAGGGCTTCCTCTCCAAACCACACCCCTCATTTTAATCATCATGAGGAAAACATCAGACTAATTCCAGTACTGAAGTATTCTATACCTCACCAAAAATTCTCAAAATGCTTAATCAGAAATCTCCAAAACTTTCAAGGTCATCAAAAAACGAGGGAAAGTCTAAAACAGTTTCACAATGAGGGGGGAAATAAGGAGACATGACCATTAGATGTAATGTGATGTCCTGGATGGGACTGCGAAACAGGAAAAGGACTTCATGGTAAAACTGGAGAATCCTCACAAAAAGTATTGACTTTAGTTAATAATGATGCACTGTTATATTTAGCCTTTTTTTGTTGTTATGACCAAAACACCCAAAAAGAACAATTTTGAGGAAGAAAAAAAAAATCATTTCACTCATGGTTTTAGAAGTTTAGTCCATGGTTGGTTGACTCCATAGTGGGCCCTAGTGAGGTAGAACACAATGAAGAAGGGCATGGTGAAGGAAAGAAGCTCAGAACATGGAAACAGGAAGCAGAGAGACCTCTTCTCACCATGGGCAAAATATGAACCCTGAAGGCACACCCCCAGTGACCTACTTCCTTCTTCCAGCTACACCCTACCTGCATAAAGTTACCTCCTAGTTAATCCATGTCTGTGGATTAATCCACTGATCAGGTTACACCTCTCATAATTATGTCACCCCTGAAAATTCTTGCATTACCTCATATATAAATTTTTGGGAGTACCTCATATCTAAACCATAATATCACCCATTTTGGTTCATTAATTGTAATAAGGTATCTTAGAAATATAAGAGGTTGATCTGAGGTATTGGAAACTTTCCATACTGTTTTTGCAAAACATTTTTTTTAATCAAGAATTGTTCTCAAAATAAAAGTTTAATTTAAAAATTACTCAATACTTCTGGAACTTTCAAATGGCTAAATTTTAACAGCTTTATTGAAATATAAAACCTGCATATATTTAACGTGTGCAATTTGATGAGTTTGGACATATTCAAACACCTGTGATGCCATCACCACAATCAAGTTAATATAAATATCTGACTTCTCCCAATGTTTCTTTTTTGTCCCTTCAGTTTTGTTTTGTTGGGCTTGGTTTGGTAAGAACACCTAATGTGACATCTACTCTCATCAAATTTTGAAGTGCACTATACTTGTCCTGTTAACTATAGACCATGTTGTACAGCAGAATTCATCTAGCATTACCGGAATATTATCCACATTGAACAATATCCACTCCCCATGTCTCCCAACACTAGACCCTGGAAACTGCATTAGACTTTTCTGCTTCTGTGTATCTTCCTGTTAGAGCTCCCTCATCTAAGTGGAATCATGCAGTGTTTGTCCTTGTGTGTCTGGTTTATTTCACTTAGCATTGCACCCTCCAGGTTCAACCATTTTGTTGCAAATGAGAGGAATTTTTAAGGCTGAGTAATTTTCCATGGTAAGTACATACCTACCACACTTTCTTTACCCAGTCATCTGTCAGTGGACACTGGGGTTGCTTCCTTATCTGGTTTGTGAATCATACTGCAATGAACACTGGAGTGTATATATGTCTTTGAGGTCTTGATTTCAATTTTTTGGATAAATACCCAAAAGTTGGAATTCTGGATCATACAGTACTTGTATTTTTAAATTTTAAGGACACTCTACACTTTTTTATATAGGAAATGCATTATTTTAAATTCTCACCAACAGATTGCAAGAGTTTCAATTTCTTCACATCTCCCCCAAAGCACCCAAATGCCCTCTTTTTTTTTTTTTTTTTTTTTTTTGTACTAGCCACATATCAGGTATGAGGTTATTTGCTTTTTGCTGAAACAATCTAACTTTACATTTCAAGGAACTAGAAAAAGGAAAATTAACAAATCCCAATGTTAGCAGAAGAAAGGGAATAATAAACAACAGAGCAGACATAAACAGAACAGAGGCTAGGAAAAAAATAGAAAAATCACAAAACCAAGAATTGATTTTTCAAATAAATAAATAAAACTGACAAAACTTTAGCTAGACTAAGAAAAAAAGAGAGAAGACTCAAATTAATAAGATCAGAAATGAAAGAAGATATATAACATTTGAAGCCACAGAAATAAAACAGATTATAAGGCACTAGCAATTATGCACCAACAAATTGAATAATGTAGAGAAATGGATGAATTCCAAGATACATGCAACTTGTCAAGACTGAATCAATATTATTATTAAATATAGAAAGATCAAAATACTAAAAATCAAAATTTCAATTCATTTAGGGGTTTTGTTAAAAAAAAACAGGAGGTTAAAAAGAAAAATTGTTTCATGATTTGTTTCTTGTCTGTAAGAAAAAGTCTATACTGGGCAGCAGAATTCCAGTTATTCTCAGGTACATATATGCAAAGAAGGGAAGGAAGAGTGGCTGCAGGAATGAGATGAGCAGATAAAAAGAAAGTAAGAACAAATGAAGTAATCTTAAAGAAAATAAGAACTACTAGAGCAGCTAAAGTTTGGAGTTTGTGATCTTGCTGTAACAAATGTTACTTCTATGACTTTGCCCAAGAAATATAATTTCATGGGCTTGAAGTTTCTTGGCACAATAATCTTTGTGTCAAAGAAACTGATGTGTGGGTCAAATAAAATACTACTAATGACAAGCTGAAGCAAACAGTAATGATTATAATAACATCAGTAGTAACCACAACTCTCACATGAGTACATATTATATGCTGGCATTTTACACATATCTCTTCCTTTTATTCTGATATGTATCCTGGTGAGAATGGTAGGCATTATTGTTCCCACTTTTTGATGGGAAAATGGACATTTAAAAAATGCTAAATTCTCACATTTGCAAATGCAAGGCCAAATGCAATTCATCTGGTTTCCAAACTCTAGCACTTTAATAATACTGAAACATCCATAAAAAAATGTAAAGTATTAGGGCAACAAGAGTGAGTCAGTTACATGCTATAAGTGAGTAATAGTGAGTAATCCAATCTGGTGGGCCACCTATAATACACTGGTTCTTGACCCTAGTATTGCAATGTTTTTAGAGGTATCCATATTTGTGACATCTTTATCTAATTTACAGTTTGCACAGATATATGTTAAATTTTGTGTGCATTGTTTGAACATTTGCCAACTAATGATGCTAAATTGGGGAAGGCAACTCAGAAGTGTACTCACTTGCTTACAGCATAAAGATTTATACTTTATCATTTATTTATTTGCAAGTAGATAATTGAGAGGCTCTCAGTGTTAAATTGTTTGCACTCTGTTAAATGATTTGATGCTGATGGGCCCCAGATGTCCTGAAAATGTTCCCACACCCTTGATGGCTCCCTCCATACACTCATTACTGCCTTAGGATGGCTGAACATATTTACGAATTCTAGGTCACCATCTGCAAAGATGTTATGCTGTGACTATTTCAAATAAAAAGTGTGTGCTTATATATTATGAATAAGATGATGCCCTTTGAAAATATGATAACATGGGAATATAGTAATCACCAGTGTATCTTTGTAATTAGGAATCTCAGCACAGAATTTCAACAGATCTGAATACCAATTAATTGAACAAATCACATGACTTTTGGAAGTCTCAGTTTTCTCATCTGGAAAATAGGAAGAATCATACCTTCCCAGGTTATTATATAATTTGGTACGAATTATGTAAACGGCTCAGTGCTGGGCAAATAGTATCTGATTTGATAGAGGATTGATTTTGTTAGGAAACTAGCATATTAATTTTGCAAATGTTAAGCAAGTATACTTTAACTCCTTTAGAAACCATATTTTACTTAAACTTCTTACTTCATTCAGGTCAATCTTGTTTCCCCAAGAAAAAGGCAGATATAAAAGTAAAAAAATTATGTAGACTTCTATTTCTCAGCTCTCATTGAACATGGCATATTGAGCTCTCCAGAGTGCTGAATTTGGGATAAAGGAGACCCAGATATTAAGAAAACAGACACAAACTACTCATTTGGGGCCTGAGAGAAAATGGGGAGAGGAAATGATGAGAATGAGGGTGGGGTGATATTCTCATCTACTCCCTCATGAGACCCAGTGAGAAGCTAGTCAACCAGGTGTGTTGACCCCCCCTCAACAAACTTGGTACAGAGTGGTTAGTACCTTCTGAGGAAGGACTTTGAGCCTAGCTTTCAGACTGATCTGGAATTAAGGTTTTGGACAAGACTCAAGATCCCACTGCCTCTTTCTGAGGTGAATGTTATTGGCCTCTCCATTGGAAGAGGGGAGGTGATACTGAAGCAGAGATGGGGTTATTGTGCCTGGTGAGGGGGCTGACTGAAGATGAGACAAAGATTCAGATGAACTGAAAACTAAAGTGTGGCTGAGCTAGGACCTCAGAAAACAGGAGATACCAGAGCACTGAAAATGACAAACTTCTGTAATTAGCCCCTACAAGATAGTCAGCAACCAGGTAGAAAAGAAACATCATGTCAAAGAGCCAGTGATTCAACTCTGAAGGTCTTCATGTCCCTTTGCTTCAGAGTTGGCCAAACCTCAGCATCCTCCTTGTGTACCTGGTGCCTTTTTGAAAAGGAGCTGGGAGAAGGGAAAAAGGCCTAGGACTGTGAAGAGCAAAGACTGTTTTCGAGGGAGGACTGAGTACTATCTAAAGCAATTGCTAAATTTTCTGGGTGAGACTAAACTTACAGAACCAAAGATTATTTCCCCCATCAGTAAATGGTGCTAAGAAAGAAGTCTGAATTAGAGATAAAACAAAGGTTAAGTTTTTATTTCCTCTGCAGTTGTAGGTTGTAGGGTGAATAAATAAGGGGGCCTCATTTCATTGTCATTTCTACTGGGAGAGTTAACATCCTCAACACCCTTTAACCCCAGCCACTACTGAGTGCAGCTTTTCTAGAGGTAGAGATCGGTGTGTATTAAGAACAGGCTCTCTCACCTCGCTCTGGCCTCCACTACTTATTTAAAATTTTGCCTTTCATTGCCTTTGTCACTATAATAGGGTTTTTAAGCTCTCAACAATGGTTTCTAGTTCAAAATGGATCAAAGCCACAAACTTGATCTCCTTAGCTCCAGGTACTAACCAACTGAGCTAACAATAACTGCAGGGAATGTAGACAAATCCCTTGCCAATCCAAAGGACTTTCAAGTGTCAGTAATGAGGACATCATTATTGATGCTCGTGACAACTCACCTAGACAGGGGTTTTGAGAAATGCTTGTCCCTTTTGTGTATTTTTTTTCTAGATTGTCAAAGAGTAGGTGAGAAACATTTAAAAGACAAACAAGTATTAAAAGGGCTTCCAAACATGAGTAATAAATGTTGAGCACAGCATGAGAATCCTCGTTCATAACTATCACTCTGTTTGGAGGCACTGACGCAATAAAAAGTGAGAGAGAATCTATCAACTTAAAAAAATAAAAAACATGCAAGAGGATTCTTCATTAAAGGAAGTAGGCATACTTAAAAGCCTAGATTTGCACATGCCAGCTGGGCCACTGCAAGTCTGATTATGCAATTCGTGCATTAAATTATCCAACACCCTCTATATTTCATTCATGCTTTGCAGGTGTGTCTATGAAGAATTCTGAATTTGACATCAAGAATCTTATAGGCTTGTTTAATGTCTAAAGATTTCATGAATCATTTGACCAATAAGAAATATTTTAGTGGGTTAAATTTGCATTAGTTCCCATCTAAAAGGATAGTATTTAATGTAGTCAAGAAAGCTAACAAAATGTGAATGTTGACTTCAGATCACTTCTATGTGTAAATATAATATATGTAACAAAATATATGCTGAGTGTGGTGGTGAATGCCTATATTCTCAGTGAGTTAGGAGGCTGAGGCAGGAGGATCAAGAGTTTAAAGCCAGCCTCAGCAAGTTAGTGAGGCCCTAAGCAACTCAGTGAAACCTTGTCTCTAAATAAAATATAAAAAAGACTTGGTGATATGGTTCAGCAGTTAAGCACCCCTGGGTTAAATCCCCATTTTAAAAAAAAGTATTTAACATATGTACTATATAATAATATATAATAATTATATTAATATTGATTATGGTTTAGATGTGAGGGTCCCTCAAAAGCTCATGTGTGAGACAATTCAAGATGGCTTAGAGGTAAAATGATTGGGTAATGAGAGCCTTAACCCAATCAGTGTGTTAATCACCTGATAAGGGTTAGCTGAGTGGTAACTTAAGGTGGTAGGTAGGGTATGGCTGCAGGAGGGTCATTGGGGATGTACCTTGGGTATATATTTGGTGAGATGAGCTTAGGTTTTTTTTTCTGCTCTCTGATCATCATGTGAGCTGCTTCCCTCCACTACACTCTTTATTAATGATGTTCAGTCCCACCTTGAGCCCTGAGAAATGGAGCCTGCCATCTATGTACCTCTGAAACCATGAACCCCCAAATAAAGCTTTTCTCCTCTAAAATTGTTCTTGCCGGGTCTTTTAGTCACAGTAGTTTTTTAAAAAAAGCTGATTAATACAAATACCTATTCTGAAAGATACAAGGTTCTATTTTGAGGGCACCTAGTTAAATAAAGCCTACACTCTGCTAAAGAGAATCTTGTAAAGAACAGCTTACTCAGGGGAAGTTGGAAACAAGGTGGACCTATCAAGCAGGAGTTTGAGACCTGAAGTAGATGCCACCATGGGCAGCATAGAGAGCTGAGCAAGAAATGTCCTGGCACTCAGAACTAAGCATCTCTTCTGTTGAACATCAACAATTTTATGTAGTTCCAACACCAGGCTATTCTGTGAGTGTGATAAGTCAAGACAAAAACAGGACAACTGCATAATGTGTCTGAACACAGACAAAACAAAAATATCATCTCCACCACATAAATAGACAAAACATTCTTTTCCCCTGGCCAATATGAGTGGTTGCCTCCATATCAATCCAACTTTTAGCTTCAATCTCTTCCTTTCACCTTCAATGTAAGAATTATTAAAATGCCTAATAATGGAATTACCTTTTTTTCCCTGAGCATCCAATCCAGAATAAAGTCTGTTCCTTAAAGCCCCCAATCACCTATCCTTGAAAAATCCTAAACTTGGTTTCTAGAACTTTTTCATTGAGATGTTCTACAAGTCAATTATGCAACAAATCAATAAACCCAAACTGGGTCAAATACAGCTGTGTTCCTGGTGGTTTGTGATTGAGAACATGATACCACTTTGCCTATTCTTTTGAGATTCATGGACTTTTAGACCCCCAGATCTGTAAATGCTTAAGATCATGCAGTCTGAGTTCAATTTTGTATATAAAATTCCATGATAATACCATGTAATATCCATAATGTATGCATCTGTTAGTGAGCATCCCAGTACTACAAAATATATTTACCCAATAAGAGACCCCATTAAATAATTATTCCAGAGGTAACTACAATTATTAGGAAATTATTACTTACAGTGAGTCCAAAATGTATTATTCATTCACTTTACTAAAGCTCTCTTCTCTTGACCCATGCACAATGAGGTAAATCTCTTTTCTATGTGAACATAGATTCAAATCTTTTAAGATAGCTATTATATCTGCTTATAGTTTCTGATTTTCAGGTTCAATATGAGGAGTATGTTATCATTTCTTTTGTACATTGATCTTTTCTATGGATTATCTACTCTGTATGATCCTACACCTTTTCCAAACAACTCCCAATTGTTCCTATCTCTAGAACAAATGTATTTCAGGCAAAAGCTAACAATTGTGATGCCTTTTCTTTGGTTTGGATCCATACTATTTATTTATTGTCTTGACTCAAAAACAAAGTAAATGGTTTAGTAGTTCAGCCGAATTGTTTAATCCAACAGAAGCACAGAACAAATTTTGGAGCCAGACAGCTTAGCTCTTCCTCCTGCTGTGGTGTTTATCAGCTTTGTGACTTCAGGCAGGCATTTAATATTTTCATGCCTCAGTTTTCCCATCAAAAATTGGGAATAAGAATGATATCTGTGTCACAAAATTGTTGTGACAAGGAAATACAAGTAACATCATTACAAAAGTATTTTTCATGCAGTGCTCAAGGAGGATTTTCTCTCACTATTTTTAATTGTCTTTGAAACACGGGTGTTTCTGTGTTTCTACAATGTTGTCTATTCTCAGTTCATGTGCCATTAATCTCCAAGTATTTAAGTTTATATTTGTCTTAATTAAATTATAATTTTTACGTTTTACTCAGAATTCTACCCTTTTGAAGTCATTCTTAACTTTGAGTTTCTATTGTACTTTATTCAATTTCCATTTTATGTCACCAAAATATGAGTGAAGACATTGGGGATGTATTTGAATAGGAAAGATATGAGGGCAGAACTCTTAAACACATCCTTAGGCCTCTCCCTCCACATTAATGGGTTCATTAACAACACCCTTTAAAGATGGTCATTACAGAAATCAACTAAATTGTAAATAACTCAGCTAATGTTTTTTTTTCCATTATAAGAAATTCCGTCAAATGATTTTCTGAAATCTTTACATAGTCTTAAACATAAGTGTAAACCAATATCTAGGAATACTATTAAAAACAATGAATTCAGGCTAAGATAGTAGTTCAGTGGTAGAGCACTTGCCTAGCATGTGTGAGGCACTGGTTTCGATTTTCAGTACTGCATTTAAATAAAATAAAGGTCCACTGACAACTAAAAAAAGTACCTTAAAAAGATTAAGAGAAAATAATGTATTTATCTGACATAACAATGACAAAATCTCATACCTACCCTTTTTAAATCTTCATAGATATACCATTTTATAATATTTTCTGTGACAACATCAAATTCACTAGCTTATAGGTGACAACTAACTTTGTCCTGTTTTTAAAAATCAGGGGCTGGGGTTGTGGCTCATTGGTAGAGTGCTTGCCTTGTACATCTGAGACACTGGGTTCAATCCTCAGCACTGCATAAAAATATATCAACAAAATAAAGATATTTTGTCCATGTATAACTAAAAAATATTTTTTAAAAAATTGGGATAGTGTATGCTATTTTTTTTTCATTCTCCGTAGCTTTTCATACATTACCAACACTGGTTTATCAATTTCATCTTAACTCAATAAAAAAATGATAAGCTCTTCATTGAACTCTAAGAAAATGTTAGAACAGGAAAATATTGAGAACATAGCCCTTTGACACTCCCAGACTACAAAACCCTTTGAGGGTGGCTATTCACATCAAAATTCAGTCAATGAAATGTTCCAATTAACTAGGTTTTAGGCTGATGATTTTCAAAATTCTTGACAGTGAGTCACACTAAGAAGTACACTTTACATTGACCATTCTGCCATTTCCTGACCGTCCCTCATACACACACACACACACACACACACACACACACATACCCCATACTTAATCTTACTATATTTTATAACCTGTTCTAGTGGGGGAAAAAAAAACTGATCTCAAACCATCAAACTGATTTTGTGGGCCACTAATAAGCAAATCACTATTCATGGTTAGAAGAACACTGCTCCAACACATCAGTTTTTACCTTTTTTCTCTGTCTTAACCTGATTTATTTTTGTAAAACTGACTTAAATTTCTATAACAGTCAGATTGGCTAAATTATGCTACAGTAAGAACTTCAAAATCCTACTGGCTTAAAACTACAATGGTTAATGTCTCTGTACTCATGCACGTGGAAGGCTTCTAAGCCATCCTCGTATGAGAGTCAAAGCTGAGTGAGGTTCCATCTTTGTGTTACCTTGTGGTAGGCAGAAAAATGAAAAGTGGGGGATGAGCCAGCTCAGTCATCTCTACTCCCATTTTATTTGTCAAAGCAAGTCACAGAAACACTCTCAAGTCAAAGATCTCACAGATATTTTATTTAAGCATTCATCCAAATAGGAGAAATAGGATATTTATCAACAGTCTTGATGGCTACCGCAATCCAACCTGTGATCACCCAATACTCAAGTTATGTGTATACCTCCCATTCAAGACAGCAGGTTCAAAGGCCAGATTGGTTAGCATTTTCTGTAGTCAGCATTCTCTGTAGTCTCTGGTTCTGCCTTCTGGGATGTTTTGCCTCATCTATTAGCTTTATTGGTCATCTTTGAAGTAAGTGCTGATAACTATGCCTTGGCAGTTAGGAAGTCGGTGGTCTATGTATATCAAACAAATTCTCTAAGCTGGTAGTGTTTCTGATAGTGTGAATTTCTCTAAATTTTTTTCTCATCTATTCATTATAGTCAGATGTATGTGCCAATAGTCAAACCCATGTTTTAAACATAATTTTCACTATTTCTGTATATTTTTCTTGCATTCCCTATGTTCCTCCAACCTATGTCTCATGCTCACCAAGCCATAATGATTTCCAATCTCTTTTTCCTAATCAATATTGTTCTATTGAGAAGATTTATGGTTTGCCACTACTATAATTGGGTCTTTGCTCTTATATTAACTTAATTCATGGAGTTGAGAACAATATCTTTGATCTGATCCTCCTCTTAAAGCTTATTTTTAATAGGACTCTCTTGCTCAAAAGGCTTCACATTTTGTCTTTTATCTACCCTTGGGTTTGAGAAGTAGTTACCTTCTCTTACCCTATAAACATGTTGAACTTTGGACCCTATTCTTCTTCATTTCTGTTTACAAAGAAGTCAATGCTTTGTCATGCTTATCTCATTTCCCTAATGCCTTGTCAAATGAAAAATAGATTGCCTCTAACATAGGGTGACATTTTGTTTTCCAGTCTCTGCTCCTAGAACTCCAAGTTCATTATAAACTTGGTACTGACTTCTTTGCCTTCCAAATTATTGCAGGCAATAAGTTTACAAAATACTTTGCAACTTCATAAAATAAAATATACCACCATCTTTTCATTTCAAATCAATTGTTTCTGACTGTTATATAAATATAAGCTCATGCTATGTATTTTCATGCAGTTTAGGTTCATGTTGGGGCAGAACTCCAACTGTGGTATCCAGTTTCTTAATCATTCAATATAGGCTACACCAGAGTACAGTGGCTTAAAACCACAATGGGTTCATGCTCTGACTCAAAAGCAGGTCAGAGAGACTCTGATTCAGTTATCCTCTCTCAAGGACAAGGCCAAAGTAGTTTCATTTTCATTTTTTCATTCTTTCTGAGGAAAGCAAAGAGGAACTTGGAAATTGCCTAATGTTGAAGTTGAAGGAATGAAATCATTTCTATGTACCTAGAAGAAGGGCACATAAAATATTTGTAACTAAGCACTATATAAATCTCATTTAATTCTCACTCCAGTTAGAATGGCAGCTATTATGCAAACAAACAACAATAAGTGTTGGCGAGGATGAGGGGAAAAAGGTACACTCATACACTGCTGGTGGGACTGCAAATTGGTGCAGCCAATATAGAAAACAGTATGGAGATTTCTTGGAAAATTGGGAGTGGAACAACCATTTGACCCAGCTATCCCTCTCCTTGGTCTAAACCCAAAGGACTTAAAAACAGCATACTGCAAGGACACAGCCACATCAATGTTTATAGCAGCACAATTCACAGTAGCTAAACTATGGAACCAACCTAGATGCCCTTCAATAGATGAATGGATTAAAAAAATGTGGCATATATACACAGTGGAATATTAGTCAGCAATAAAAGAGAATAAAATCATGGCATTTGCAGGTAAATGGATGGAGTTAGAGAAGATAATGCTGAGTGAAGTTAGCCAATCACAAAAAAAAAAAAAAAAATGCCAAATGTTTTCTCTGATATAAGGAGCTGATTCATAGTGGGGTAGGGAGGGGGAGCATGGGAGGAATAGACAAACTCTAGATGAGGCAGAGGGGTGGGAGGGAGCATGGGCTTAGAAATGATGGTGGAATGTGATGGACATTATTATCCAAAGTACAGGTATGAAGACACGAATTGGTGTGAATATACTGTGTATACAACCAGAGATATGAAAAATTGTGCTCTATATAAGTAAGAATTGTAATGCATTCCACTGCCATATATAAATAAAAAATTAATTTAAAAAGTCAAAAAAATTAAATCTCATTTAATTCTCAAGATAATTGTACAAATTGAAAACTATTGAGAAACATGATCAAAAACTTTTACTGTTATGTGAATGAGAAATAAATTTCTATTGTGTCAAGATTTATTGTAGGATCTGTTTATTACAATACTCTAAAATTAAATAATTAAACTATTAATTATTTTTATTATGTGGAAACTATGACTTGGTAAAGGGGAAAGACACACAACTGATATCTGGCACAAAGTTAAAACCAGGCTCCTCTACCTCCTACTGGTATACTTGGTCATTTAGGTTCAGTGGCCATAAAAAGCAAAATTGAAAGTAGGACTATCACTCCATGGCTCTCCTTCTGGAGATACTGCTTACCTCTTTTAAGCACATGATGGTTTCAATGAATTCTCCTCATGTTTTTTCAAATGTCTCCTAAATGTATGACTTTCCATCCTCTCACAGAGATATTAATTGTATTAGGCTAGAGTCTTGTAATAAACAGATCCTACAATAAATCTTGACACAATAGAAGTTCATTTCTCATTCACATAACAGTAAAAGTTTTTGATCATGTTTCTCAAACAGCTGTCCTCCAGATGTAATTTAGAACCTATACTGCTTCCATATCGCTGCCCCCTAAACTCTTGTTGTCTGTAGAAGAAACCTCAGATCAATTCATTTATTATCAATTCTATTCATGTTCTATTGGAAATATTAATGATATGGCTATATGCAGCTATAGAAGAAGTGGGGAAGTGTAGCCCTTAGCTTGGTAGCTGTTCCTAACTACAAGTCTATGATTATAGAAGAGGACAGTGGATTTTTTGGACAAGTGATTCTTCCTAACATCTACACCTATGCAGGAACACACATGTATCCTCACCTAACCTACTCCCAGTAAAGACATGATACTAATCATTTATACCTTATTGTATATTTAATTCAATACTTCTAAAAAGTTTAGCATGGAAAAGTCCTATATCTAAGTCCTAGACATATTTCAGAAAACCTCTGCAAAATGTAGCTCTATAGTCAAGGAATTTGGGAAATTCTGTTTTAAAGAAAACTGTTTTGTTTTCATCATTTTTCCAGAAGATTTTTTTGTAGATTGTAAGAGTTATATACATTTTTTAAATGTGCAAGAAGTGAATATTTTGTGCAATTTCCCTAAACTATTTAATGCCAGAAATCCATTTTGAGGAATGGCTATTATCATTTGGAAATACTAGTCTGTCTAGGCTACTCAGTTCTAGAAACACAGCTTATGAATTAAAGGAATTTAAAACTAATAATCTTGCATGGAAATGGAAGGAGACCCTCATTGTTATACAAAATTACATATAAGAGGATGTGAGGGGAAAGGGAAAAAAAAACAAGGGAGAGAAATGAATTACAGTAGATGGGGTAGAGAGAGAAGATGGGAGGGGAGGGGAGGGGGGATAGTAGAGGATAGGAAAGGCAGCAGAATACAACAGTCACTAGTATGGCATTATGTAAAAACGTGGATGTGTAACTGATGTGATTCTGCAATCTGTATATGGGGTAAAAATGGGAGTTCATAACCCACTTGAATCAAATGTATGAAATATGATATGTCAAGAGCTTTGTAATGTTTTGAACAACCAATAAAAAAATGAAGAAAAAAAAACTAATAATCTTGAATAAATTAAGAACTGGGTACCCAGCTCTAAAAGATTAACACATACGGAGAGTTTTCTCTACTTCCATGTAAAACTAGGTTTCTATAAACTGTCTTCTCTTTTGCAGTATATCACCGTGGAAAGGGGTACCCGGAGCCCTAACTCTCTGAACTGCAGAATACCTTCTGCTCTGACAGATGGGGGCCTGACAAGCTGTTGTTGCTATCAATGCGATGCAATGTGAATTCTCTTTACAGCTTTGAACAGTGTTCTTTTATAGCACCAGAGAACTGGTCCTGGGCCCTCAGGAGCCCTACTAGAGAAGTGGATGTCCTCATTTCTGTGAAGTCTCCACCCCATTCTGTGCTCCCTGTCTGGAGCCAGATAATAAAAATAATCCCAAAAACAAACAAAAGATTTTGCTTGCTGGCCAAATTTCAGATCAATAGAGCAGTTGGGAGGGAGCCAAGATTCAGAAGCTTGCATGTTGAGAGAGGCTGCAGATCATTAAAGATGAACAGAGCCATAAAACACCAACACAATTGGCACAACCAATTGCAGTGTTTTGGCAGGCTTTGCACCGAGCCCATGGATTGAACATTCCTGGAAACTAGCACAGTCCTCTTCACAAAAAGAATGGGTGAGTCTGTCTTAAGTCATCCACAAGGTACACTGAAGGACCAGGCAGGGAAGTGCACTTTGACTGATTCAGGCACTGAAGGAATGAGCCTACATGGTGCATGTAGGGTTGGGGGCAGTGCACTTGTCCAAACATTTCCATCAGTTAAACACCAAAGACTAGAGTCCTGTACACATTCTCCACACCTAGAAAAAGTTAACAAATAGCAGTCTCATAAATAACAGTTTCATGTCTTGAAGCAGTTATTAGAAAATATAGCTTATTTCTGGGTGTGGTGGTGCATACCTGTAATCCCAAAGGCTCAGGAGGCTGAGGCAGGAGGATCACAAGTTCAAAGCCAGCCTCAGCAATTTAGTGAGGCCCTAAGCAACTTAGTGAGAAAGAGAAATTTCCTACAAATGGGCTGTCTTCTTTCAAAGGTATTTACCACAGATTACATTTTTAAAAGTTGAATGACAACTTATGTAGAATGGAATGAACAAATTGATGGATATTTGACTTATTTCCTAGATTAGCTAATTAAAAACAATATTGTTAAAGAATTATTATGCAAATCATTTTGTGAACATAGTTTTGTCTTTTTCTTCGGTAATAAGTTGAAAGTAGAATTCTTGCCTCAGATGGTAGGTGCATGTTTGGCTTTCAAAGAAAGTAGTTTTTTGAAGTGTTTGGTTGTATAAGTGTTTGTACTGATGCATACTTTCACCAATATTTTCAAAATTAGTCAATTCCAGCAAGTGTGAATTGTATCTCATTATAGTTTTAATTAGCATTTTCCTCACAACTGATCATATGGAGTACATTTGTATGCACTTATTGGCCACTCATATATCTTCTTTGTCTGCAGGATTATTTTTAAATAGCCTTCTTTAGAAAATACTGATTAATATGTCTATATAAATATTATGCTACATATATATTCATCTTAATAACTCTAGTACATATATGTGATTAATAAATGTCCAGTGAATTAAATATAAATCTCACCTAGAATTTTCAAAACATAATATGATTTTGAAAATTTATTTGCATAAATATTTATCAACACATAAGTTGAATTACATTTATAGGGAGGTTGGCAGTAGCTTTGCTCTCTGCCATTCATGTCCCATCAAAATGGATTCACTCAATGTCTTCATTGGTTTGAGTCAGCTGTAACATACACAAGCCTTTATATATAACAGACCCTCTGGGTGGGTAAACAGAGAAGTTAATGCTAACTGTTCAACATGGAATAGAAGAAAAAGAAAATGAACTTTGCCACGAAAGATGTGAATCTAAGCCAAACTTCTGCAATTTGCTAGCTGGGTGATTCACTCAACCTGAGTCCCAGATAATCAACTATAAAAGGCATGAACTATCAACTCTTTCTGAAATTTACTGATTAAAGAAATCAATTGTGTAAATGTAAAGAAACATAATCCTAAGCTTTCTTAGGAGAATAGTTTTCCAGAGACCCAAAATATATAAATAATATTCATGCTTATCTGACTACATGTCCCTAAAAAGCAAAGGGACCACAGGACTCCAAAATGACCTAGAGTGCCTAACACAGTGTCATGTTTTTTAAAACAGCCTGTGATCACTTGCTATCAAAGGCGAGATTATAATGGGTCTCAGGTACACCTTTTTACAGGGCTATTTAATTAAAAACAAACATTTCTAAAACCAACAAAGTCTATAGAAAACATGCCATCATTAGTGCACAAAACATTCCTACGATGAAGTACATTCAAACAAACATAAATAATGTAAAACACACTTAGTGTAATTATAGTCACTGATTCAAATCTTGTTTTTGCATGTATAGTTACACCCTGAATCAACATTTAGATGCCAAAAAAAAAAAAAATCTTTTCATGAAAGTGACACAAACCTGCTTCAAGGACTGGGAAAAGATGTTGATCCTAATTAATTTCTGCATCTATGCAAAGCGTAAATCTGCATTTCAGTATTCACTATAACACTTCTTATAATTCCTGTCCAAAGACTTCTATGTTTATGCAATAAAACAAGAATATAATAAGTACAATAAGAAGACAAGGTTTTTATTTACTAAAGGCAATTCTTACAACCATGACAAACTTGATTTTGCTTTTTGGCCATGAATGCTCTTCTTTAGATGATAACCATGCCTTCATTTAATAAATGCTTTAGGATATGACTATGAACATCACATTGTTTTTTTTTTTCTGTGAGTGCAATTTGTTTTCAGAATTTTAAGATGTGTAATAACAAAAAGCAAAGCAAAAGTGATTCAATTAGATTGTAGTCATATCATTATATGTATATATGTATTTAAAGCTAGTTTGTGTCACTTTCCTGAAAAGAGTTTTTTGACACCTAAATACTGATTCAGGAGGATTCTCTCTATATAAAATTTATATCCATTAGTGTACAAAATACATATCTATTTATACATAATACACATAATACATAATATAGGTAAAGTTAAAATTTATTATTTCATAAATTTTGTTTCTGTAAATGAATGTCTCTCTATGTTTTTATTTGCTTACTGTTTTTTCTGCTTTTAAAAAGGTATCTTGTAGCAAAATGTTAGCTATGAGGCTGAATAAAACAACATAAAACATGTGTGTATGTGTTTTTTCACCTATGATGAAGAAGCAAGTGATAATCTAGAAGGGGAATATATCAAGTAATAGTCTCTCTTCTGAATGTAAATAATGTAATATGACTGGGAAGTTGGCATAATTGACTAGTACATTTGAATTTTTGCTGGTATCTGATTATCAAAAAGATCTACTTGTGGGTTAATAACTTAGGTAAATTATGTTCTTTATACCATTGTTGTATTGGATACATATTGACATCTGGAAAATCAAAACCATATTTTACCTTCACTTAGGTAGTTTGCTGTTTTAAAGAACTCTAGTGAATCCTATCCTCAATGAAGTGATCTTTAGTAATCCAAATTATTTCTCTTTGATTTATCTTAAATTTGGAAACTCTTGAGTTCTTAGAAGGTGGGTGCTAACTCTATAACTCCCATCCTCCAAGTTGTCCATTTAGCTAGTATTTGTAATATATAAAACCCTATAATTTTCTATATTACCCAAGTAATAAGCAGTATTTACCTATTATATGCATTTGTTCCTCTTCCTCTAAAATTGCATTTATTTCTCATATTTCAGGAAGAAAGGGTCAGAGTACTATCATCGGCATAAATCTGGAAAGAAATTATATTTATTTAAGTAATGTTTGATCTTGTTGGCATGTTTCAAAATACATGGGAAAGAGAATTTGAAAACAGACTGGCTCTTCAATTTCCAAATGTAGGCTAGAATTAAAGAATCAGGATTAGAATGTAGAAAGACTTCCATAAATTTCTCTGAAACCCTTTTAATAGGAATATTTACAGCTACTAAAGGAGGAGGGGATAAAGGAAGTAATTTATGAGGTAGACTGGGGAGATGTGGACAACACACATAAATCAAAATATGACTCAAACTAGGTTGTTCTCTCCACTTGGAGGCATTTGCTGGCCCAAGTGAGAAGCAGAAATGTGTAAAGGGAGTACTAAAAATCAGATCCGAATTAACAGGTATAATATATACACGGATGACAAAATTGAAAACAATGCAGAGAGCTTGAAACAATATCCTAGGATCAGAAGAAAGAGCTTCCATGGTGAGGGTTTCTTATAAGACAGATCCACGGTTGTGAGGCAGATGTTTGCCAGGGTAGTCTGCAGGAAACCACAGAAGCAAAAACAGATATAAAACAACGGATGTCGGAAAACTTGAGTTATTCCAATTAGACAGTTATCTTGGCACCAGAGTGGAGCCTGGGACCAGACACAGGACAGGTGGGAGATCCAAGTGGGCTGTTTGGCTGGACTGTGGGCTAAAGTCATGAGCAATAGGGTTTGGTTCTGAATTACACGCCAATTACAATTACAATTAGACTATGGTTGACCCTATTCCGGATCTGTTTCCAGACAGATCTTGGAGGCTCCTATTAAAAAAAAAAATTTGCCCCTTTCCCCTCAAGGACATATCTCTAACTTGGCTTTTGATCTCTGCCCTAACTTTCTACTCCCTCAGACTTTGTGGTATCAGAATTTGGCTTTGTCCCTTGGTTTTGTTCCTTTGCCTTTCCCTAATTTGCATTTGGCTGGTCAATTGCAGCCTGTTTCCTGGCTCAGAATTCCTAGAGAGTGCTTTCTCTTTCTCCTAGACTCCAAGCCAAGAAACTGAAACCCTGAGGTGTTAAACACATCTGTGCTGAGGTCTAGCACTGGATACCACTGGCCCATCCAGCCTCTTCTTTAAGAAAAAGACTAATGATGGATTTCCTAACTTCGGTAGCATTAGCTGTTAAAGACTGAATCTGACGTGTAAAGATATCAGCTAAACACCAAGCAGAACTTTAAAAGGCAGGGATGAGTGTTTTTTCCTACAAAAGGCTTACATGCATTATCTCATTTAACTCTCAAAACTGCGTCAAGCAGTTATTGAATGTGTTTTGCAGGTATGGGGATTAGCTCTAAAGAGAGTAAAACTGGATACCTGGAGAATATGTTCCACCTGGGAGTATCCTAAGTAAAAGCAATTTCCAGTAAAAAAAAAAAAAAATTGAATACATCACTGTGGTTCAAGCAAAACTCATCTGCTGGTTAAATCTTATACATGACATTGCCATTCTCTTCCTTAAACTAGTAAAGTCAGATACCTGTTTATAAACCAACTGCCACTGATGCAATGCCTGTTCTTAATCATCCTAAATTAAGTAGCCAAACTTTAACTCAATAACCGTGGACTCTATTACCCTTTTCTGGCTTCCTCTTCAGGTGTGCTGGAGAACAGGCTTCAATTAGCTTGAGAACAGCTTACTTCTCATGCACAGTTTCACTGCATTTTGAGACCTCTGTTCTTCATTCTGTCCCATATTCTACCTGCTCCAAGGTGGAGAATAGAGGAGAGGTGATAATTAATGGATTAGGGCACATGAGATCATGTCCGTGTCCTCACTAGTAACTTATTTCCTTGTTTTCCTGAATTCAGAGCAAAGGGACTAAGGAAAGAAACCTGGTATTCACGGAGAAGTAGAAAATAATAATTATTTTATTGCTTCAAATCACCTGGGTTTTATAGCATCAACCTGTAGCTTCACAACCTGTGTAGGATAATTTTATTCCCATTTAGTCTCTTTAGTCATTTTCTAAGGGAATAGGATAGTGATATCACCATTTTACAGAAGAGGAACTGAGAATCAAAGAGGTTAATCATTGTTCTAAAGCACACAGCCCAGGAAGAAGTGGACAGGAGTTCAACTCAAGGCTACTTGGGCTTGAATCAATGTTCTTGGGATACACTGTATTACCTGACTCCATCCAGATTAGACCTAACCAGCTGAGTGTAGTTCCTCAGTAAACCATATTTCTTTTCGAGTGGAAGTAAAAGGACTTATTTTTTCCCCCATGCTTGCCCAGCAATTTCATATCCTTTGAGCAAAAATTCTCAAATTTTAGACTGCATAAATATCACCTGGAAAGCTTGTGAAAAATGCAGATTCACCACTTGACCACACTTGGAGCTGAAGAAATTGAAATGCACAGTACAGTCAGACATTAATGGAGCAACAGAAAATCTATGTGTGCATATTGATGCCAACCCTTTTTCTATGTGGACAGTCAATGTTTCCAAATTCCTAATGAGATATATAGGCTATGTTGAGTTCAGAGTACCTAGACTTCTCTCTTCAGCAGGACATTCTAAAATTTTGGAACTTTCTCTATTCAGCTGAATTCTTTTTTTTCCCCCCATGGGGAGGGGATACTAGGGATTGAACTCATGGTTACTCTATTAAAATGCTATAAAACGGGATGAGATTTTGGGTCAGTGGTAGAGTGCTTGCCTAGCATGTATGTGTGAGACACCTGGTTCGATTCTCAGCACCACATATAAATAAATAAAATAAAGGTCCATCAACAACCAAAAATTATATATATATATAAAAGCTATAATCTCATCCTTTTTATTTTTCATTTTGAAAGACTGTCTTTATAAGTTTCCCAGACTGGCCTCAAACTTGCTATCCTCCTACCTCGATAGGATTGCAGGCATATGCCATCATGCCTGGCTCAGCTGAATTTTTCTGTTAATTTATATAACTGCAAATTAAGTTTGTGAGTGACATTCTTAAATGTTTCAGAATGGACACAAATAACAATTGTTGGAAAAGTTAAAAATATTTTGTCTTTAATTAATTTTGTCTTTAATTAATTTTTGTAGAAATATGCAAGATCACATCAAGTTAGCATATATAATTACTTAAATCTAGTTTTTAACAAAATTTCAAAACATGTCCAATGGAGTCTTGTTCATCAAAGTACTCTCTGTCTTAATGTCTTATGCACAATAGAGTTTCTATAGAATTTTGTTGAATAAACTCATGAAAGTAATTGAACTAAATGTCTATGACCTTATTCCATTTTCTTCTTAACAAAATTTGGTGACTCTTAGAATTTACTTTTATGCTAGTTAATGAATGTATTACATAAAACGTTAGTTTATACCAGATGATTATACACCAGTTTGCCTTTTTCATACCATATGACCTAAAATTAGTTTGCACAATTTCAAAAAAATCTACCTATGTTTAAACAAGAAAAATTTGCTGGGCATGATGGCATGTGCCTGTAATCACAGCAGGTTGGTAGGCTGAGGCAGGAGGATCCCGATTCAAAGCCAGCCTCAGAAACTTATCAAGACCCTAAACAACTTGGCAAGACCCTGTTTCTAAAAAATATGATAAAGGGCTGGAGATATAGCTCAGTGGTAAGCACCCCTGGATTCAATCCCTGGTACCAAAACAAAAAAGCAAGAAAATTTGGACATATGAATGTGTGTGCTTGTTGTAAATTCACATGTCTCAAAGAATAAGAAAAGGACATTCCCAGACTCTTTTAAGCAAATGAACCAAAATTGCAATAATTTTATGAGACAAGATCTGATTTTGTTTTTCTTTCTGCTGGTTTCAGTGGCCCATGAGATCCTATTCAAGACCACTCATTCTTTACGCCTCTCTGCTAGGATTTTCCTCCATCAGAAATTCTTTCTTCTGAATTTTTAGGTCCTCCTTCTTTCTATCTACTTGCACTTAGACTCCCTCTTTATCTGCTGTTCTCCATCTTAGCCAAGATTCTTGATGAAGAGGCATATAGACACTATTTTCTCACCTTCCATTCACATTTCAAGTAGTCACAGTCTGAGTTTCACTACATCACTACTGACAAGTTCAATAACTTGGGCAGTCATCATCCTGCTTGTCTGCTCTCTTGCATTTGGCCCTTCTGACTGTTCCTGTCTTTGACATTTCACCTCTGTTGACATTAAGAACATACCTTGACACTCAGGTCTTTCTCCCACCTGTTTGATCTCTCTTCTCTGTTTTCTTCTTGCTCCTTTTCCTCCCTATCCACTAAGCCACGCTATTTCCCAAGATGCTGTCCTTAATTTTTTTCTCATTATGCTCTACACACTCCCTCTGGGTTATTTCATCCTAGTGACTCCCAAATATATACCTCTCAAACTTGGTTTCTCCCTCAAGCTTTATACATACTTGAACAGTGGACACTAGTTCTGTCCACATGGACGTCAATGGGTATCTCAGAACAGCTTATTTGAAAAAGATTCTGCCTTCTTTCTCTTTACAGTCTGCTTTGCCTTACAGAAGGAAACAGTATTACCATTAACCAAGCAGCCTAAATCTGCTGAAGAATGGATGGTGCCAATCTAAGAAAAATTTTTGATTTCTTGCTGATATATAATCAACCTATATTTGCATTGCCTTTGTGTCCTTGACATATCCCAATACTGAAATTCTCTTCTCTATCTCCTTTGACATAACCTGGAGGTGAAAAATAAGAAATTACATTATACAGTGGCATGCCCTCCTTCCCCTACCCAGTACTCTAAAATCTCCCCTCTACTGTGAAAAATTTTCATGTTACCAGATCCCTACAAATCCTGTGGTAGAATTCCCTGCCCTCTACCTTGTGTTTCCTAAACTCTTTACCAACACCTATTTCCACAGCTCTTGTTTACAGACTTGTTTCCCTTTCTTATTTTACATGCTTTTTGAGGAAAACAGGTCACATTTTATTCTGTCTCTTCCACAGACCACAAGACATTTACTACATGTTAATTAAATGAATGCACAAAATAATTTTGTTGAGAATTAAAGACTCAAATTTGAAATAAAGTGTAGAATTATAATCAATGTTAAAACAAGTATCAGTGTATTTGATAATATTTGTTGAGCTTTTAGTGTGTGCCTTGAGTATTGAATATAGCTGCTAGACTACTAATGATTCATTTTATCTATTCAACCAGAACCACTGCCCAAACGATTTAGAAACAAATGCCAAGCCAAAAACAAAGCACATGGATACATAGAAAAAGATGTTCTAATAAATTCTGTATGCAAAATATGTTCCTCAGAACATATTGGCCTCAATAAAATAATAACTAAATCTTTCCCCCAGAATCCAATTTCTTTGATGCTAACACATATTTCTATGGATAGGTCCCCTTTTCACTTTATATTCTGACAAATGAAAAGATTTTACATTTTCTTCAAAATAAAACCTACATCATTTAAAGTTCATTTGAATATAATTTAAGCAAAATATATTTTTTAATAAATCTCAGCACTTTTAATTGTTATTGTAAGAAATATTTATGGTATCAATTACATTATAAACAATTCAGCTTATCCAATAATTATAAGAAAAAAGAATCTTTGAAGATTTTTTTTAGCTCCACACAAGATGGGATAAGCACATCCCACTCTATTTCTTCTGCTCATTAAAGTTAAACTCTAGACAAAAATACAAATGGCAAATAGCGGAAGACTATAAAAAGGTAAAAAAAGAAAGCAGGGTAGATAGGGACTCATGATTAAGTGTTCTAGATTTGTTTGGTTTGGTTTGGTCCTTTACTCCATTCAAGGTGGTTATAAGCTATGGAAATTTATTTTTCACCAGTCTGGAAACTAGGAAGTCTAAGATCAAGGTACCAGCATATTCGATGGCTGTTAAGGGCCCAGTATTTCTCATTAGATAGCATCTTTTTTTTCTGTGTTCTTCTGTAGTAGAAGTAATGAATGAGCTCCCTTGATTTTATTTTATAAGGGTACTAATCCCACATGAGAAGTTTCTAGCCAAAGGAACAGAAAAAGGGCAGTCCTGCAGAAAAGAACCATTTTGACTGCTCTACTCCAAAGGAATATCATACAAAGGTTGTCTGTGCTGCTTTCCCTACCCATTAGACTTGCAGTTACAGTCTCTGGATGAAGCCAATCAATCATCCCTGCTTTCCACTAGTAGAGTGGGTGTCTCTATCTTTCCCTACTTGAATCTATGGCCTCAGAGGATATAAGATGATGACTAATTATTCATCCATAATTACATTAAATATAAAGCATCTAAACATACAATTAAAAGACAGAGATTAGCAGAATGGAAATAAAATCACATCTCAACTGTATGTTGTTTACAAGAAAATCAAATTTCACTGTAAATTAAAATAAAAGAATGGAAATAGATATGCTTTCAAATTTTAGTAAACAAAATAAAGCTGTAGTGACAATTAATATTAGATAATGTACACATCAGATCTAAGAAAATTATCAGGCAGAAAGAGGATCACTATAGAATTATAAAATGGTTAATTCACCAAGAATATATAACAGTCATATATATGTCTGCCATAGCAATAGATTTTTAAAATACATGAAGCAAAACTGACAAAATTGAAAAGAAAAACAGATAAATCCAAATTACAGTGGTAGAGTTAAACACACCTCTTTTAGTAATTAATAGAACCACTAGAGATAAAAATCATCAAATATGTAGAAGAACTGAACAATACCATAAATAAGAAGGACCTAACATATATTTACAGAACACATTACCTTAAAATAGCATATTGCACATTGTTTTCAAACAAACTTGTACGATTCACCAAGTAGACTATATCATGAGTTATAAAACAAATCTTCACAAATTTTGCAAAGTTTATATCCTACCACATACTTTCTCTCAGCATAATGGAGTCAAGTGAAACATAAAAATCTAAAAATAACAAGGAAATATCTGTGCACTTGGAAATTAGACAACATACCAATAAATAACCCATGGTTAAAGAGGACACTTCATGTGAAATTAAAAAAAAAATGAAACAAATATATTTTAAAATTCTCAGCTTCATAAACCACTATGAAATTGCAAATTGAAACAACAATGAGAGGCCACTGCACATCTATTGAACAGTGAAAATTAAAACAAAACAACAACAACAAAAAAAACACTGATAACACCAAAAGCTGACAAGGATGAGAAGCAAAAGGAAATTTGATTCATGGCTGGAGTGAATGCAAATAGTCCAGCTGCTTTGGAAACAATCTTATAAAATTAAACATAATCTTACCATATGAGCCATCAATAGCCTTCTCTGGTATTTATCCAAATTAGCAAATTAGTTGAAACCTTTTTTTTTTCTTTTTGCCAATAGTGGGTATTGAGTCCAGCACCCAAATTAGTTGAAAATGTATGTACTTATATGTTGCTTACAAGAGCTTTGTTCATAATTGCCAAAACTTGTAAGTATATATATTTTTCATATTTATAATATATATGGATTTCAGAAGTTAAAGGGGGAGGTAGAGATAAAAAGACAAAGCACAAAGGACTTTTAGACCAATGAGACTATTCTGCATGATCCCATGTTTGTGGAGTATGCATGTCATTAAAAAAATAAAACCTTGAAATAAACTAAAATGGAAATATAACAAACATGTCAACATTTGTGGGAAACAGAAAAGCAGTGAGAGAAGGGAATTTATTGTACTAAATGCTTATATTAAATGAAGAAGAAAGGCCTTAGCTCCAACATATAAGCTTCCACCTTAAAAACAAACAAACAAACAAATAAAAAAATAAATCAGAACAAAGGAAACCAAGAGCAAGCAGGAGAACAAAAAATTTAAAACTAAGGCCAGAAATGAGTGAAACTGAAAACAGAAAAAGAAAAAAAGACGTTGGTGAAACTAAGAACTTGTTTTTTGGAAAGATCAATAAAGTAATAACTTCTAGAATAACTAATAAAGAAAAAAATGAAAGAAGATACAAATAATTAATAAAAAGGGGAATCATTATAGGCCCCACAGACATTAATAAATAAATAGGAGAATATTATGAACAACTCTGTACATATTAATTTAACATCTTGAATTTTGTGGTCCTGAAAGCCACAAACTGGCAACTCCATTTCACAGACGTTTAGAACAGATAGTAAATACATTCAGGACAAGTATGGCTTGAAGCAAATATTTATCTTTCTAGATTCTACCACTTCTTAGATCTAGACTTTTGACAAATTGTTTCTCAATATTAAACATATATGTGTGTTTGTACAGAAGGTTTTGTTTTTAAAAGCATATCTATGACTATTAATATATTTTTTATTATATGTCATCTTTTTCGTTGATCTTTGTAAGAGCATTCTTTGAAAAAATTACTTTGTGATTAACAGGTGCCATATCTGCTTGATCACACACTTAACCTGGTTTTATTTCAAATTCCTAAACTCAATGAAGGCAGACATTATGTCACGTTTATTTGTAAATATGGATATTAACACAGTGTCCTGAACACACTGAAGAAAGAAGTTGATGAAGTAGAACTTTTTAATGTTCTTAATATGAATTATTTAATGTCTCCATAGTCATTGTACAAATTCACATTTTTCACCTGGAAGTGTATAAAAGTTGACCAGTAACTGAGTTGGCTTCATCACTGGGCATTGTAATTATCTGGAAATTGTTCCTGATCTGATGGAAGAAAGGAACATTTCATTTTCTAAATATTTCTTTCATTAGCAATCACATTGAACTTATTTTCTTATGCTCTTTATACATTTATATTGTTTCTTTCATACAGGGCTTATTCATGTATTTTCACAAGGAGACATGATCAAATAATGTCAAAACATTAAGTACAAAATAAAAAGGCAAAATATGAGCAGAGATATATTTACAGTATATTTGATGGCAGATATGTTTAAGTAATATAAAGTGTTCTTATCAATTAGCAAGAAAATGGTACGCAGATTAATGGAAAAATATTAGCACAGGACATAAACAGCCTATTTTCAAAAGAATGAATGAATTTTGTAAATGAACACACCTGAGATATTTGACAGGAAAATATTACTGCAAGAAGAGTTTCTCTTTGTGATATCATGCCTATGAACATTTAATTCATTGTTTTTCTTTCTTTTGGGTTTCACCATTGTGAAATCAAATACTATATCTGCATTTGATTCTAATATTTTATGGTTTTTTTGTACTAGACTCTTTAATCTGTCTGGAATTTATTTTTCTGTAACATATAAATTAGGGTGTGGGATTTTTAAATTATATGTTTAGAGCTTTTATTCTTATTTACAATGACCTTATTATTATCAGTGTGCTTTGCCATCAAATAGACAGTATGTAAATTAGAGCAGGTGTGTGGAAGTCAATGCTCTTTAAATTTATTTTAGCATCTGCACTGTAATCATAGACCTAAAGCACTTCACTTAGCTCTTATTTGTAAAAATTGGATAGAGCAGAACTCACCATAATAATGAATTAAATCATAGGGGCCCCATAAATTATTAGTACATATTTAAGTCAGTAGAATGTAGTAACAATAGTAAGATCTAGGTCCTGAATATTTGGGTTCAAATCCAGCTTAATCATTATCCGCTGCGTGACCTTGGATAAATTATTTACCTTCCCTGGGCCTCCATTTTTTTCATTTTTTTATATTCAAATCATATAACCTTTTTTATTAGTTACTGAAAGCATTAATCTGCATGGACCTCATCTGTTCTCCATAGTAGAATGCTTATATTTGTGCTAATAGATAAAAGTAGATATTTTCTTATACCTTTAATTTGTATTTTATGACTAACAGTGAGATCAAGAATGCTTTGATAAATTTATTGTTCAAGAAATATCCTTTCCTATTAATTATCTGTTGTTATCATTTGCCCAATCTTCTATTGGATTACTCCTTTATTTATTGCTTCTTTGTTCTCATCTTCACTTTTATACTTGGGGAATGTGGCAATGAGAAAACAAGTTCTCACTTCACTGTTAAGTTGTATGGATGTGGAAATCCTTTCTCTAATCCAAAAATAAAGCACCTCTTCATATAATTTTATTTAAAAATGTTTTTATTGGTGCATTATAATTATGGATAATTTTGGATATTCATAAATGCATATAACAAAATTTGCTCCATTTTAATCCCCATTCCTTCCCAATTTCCCTCCATCCCACCCTCCCCATGATCCTCTTCCCCATTCTACTGATTTTCCTTCTAATTACTTATTATTTTTTAAATTGATGTATTATACTTATATATAAAAGTGGAATTCTTTATGATATAATCATTGCACAGTTTTCTTTTCCACCTTCTCTTCCTTCCTCTTGATCCCTTTCCTCTACTCCACTTTCTCCCTTCCATTTTCATATCTTCACCTCTTTTTGCAAATTACTTTTCTTTCTAGCTTCCATGTATGAAAAAAAAAATCTACCTTTGACTCTCTGAATCTGACTTATTTCACTTACTATGATGGTTTCCAGTTCCATCCATTCCCCAAGAAATGTCCAAATGTCTCCTTAATGTCTGAGTAAAACTGCATTTTTTGTATAAACCACATTTCTTTATCCATTCATCTGTTGACAGGCTCCTAGGCTCAATTGCTTTGCTTTAAGCATTGATGTGCCTCTGTCACTCTGGTATACTGATTTTAGTTCTTTTGAAAAAATATGAAGGAGTAGGATAGCTGTGTCTAAGCTGGTTTCAATCCTAGTTTTTTGGGGCATCTCCATACTACCTTCTACACTGGTTATACTAATTTGCAATGCCATCAAAAATGCATGTGTACCCACTGCAACAATTATAACTACTATTCCAAATCATATTCATGAGTAAAAACATGATAGTTTTCCTTAAAAAAATTTTTGAGGTTGGTTTATTCATAGTTTTATGAAAGGAAAAGGTCAGGTCTATGCTTCCCAAGGCACAATGGGAACCGGCAGCATCTGCAGCACAGGGAGCCAGGTGGAAACAGTGCCAGGCACATCACTTGCTGAAACAGCTTCATTCTAACCAGATCCACAGATGTTTGACATGTGGGTTGAGCAACACTAACAAAGATGATGCATCAAGATAAAAATCTCAGAGTAAGATGCCCCTATTTCTGGAAATTTACATTCACCTTTTCTATGTTGTAGGGATAGCAAATATTTTCTGAGTCTACAATATGGTTTTTTAAATTATTGGTATCTTTGCCTTACATTTGAAAACTCTTACATGGTCAAGAATGTTTATCTCATTCCTTATGAATTCTGGGAGTCTTGGCTTCCTTAGAAGCAGTTCACCCCTCTCAAAAGCCTATAAATATTTTTCTATATTTTCTTTTTCATATTTTCACTTAAAAATCACACAACTTCTAAATATGATCAACAGTTTTTATAAGAAGCAAAACAACATAAATTTTTAAGAGCTCTGAATATGAAGTTAATTTATTATGCCTGATAGACTGCTTTATTATCAGCCTTGTCTTATCTCATGTTCACTGGATCATTGGAATGTATTTTCCAGATGCTTTCAAGGCCATTCCAGCCAAGAGTCTAAAGGCTTCTGAAGAATAACTGTTAAAATGAGGCAAAATGTTTTAAATTAGCAGATCAATGAGCTAAATGTAGCATGATATTAGCAGGCTGGTCGCTCTGCTTTTTTTGGAATTAGGTATAAGGAAAATATGAGAATTTTATAGGCTTTCCAATAGTAACCAAAAATAATGTTGCATAAGCACAATTTGTGTTGCCAGAAATGAACAGAAGACCCATTGCTGTTCATTCACTCTTAGAAGTGAACGAGAGTGTCATATTACCTGGGAGATTTGAGTCCTGATGCCTGAGAATTTATGCACCATAGAGGTTTTCAATAGGTCTGTCTTCAAAAACACTGTAAAAATATTTAAGAGCTCAAATTCTGGGTTTGGACTGCCCGTGTTCAAATCTCAGCTTCACCACTTAATAATGTAACTAGGCAATTAGGTTCATCTTCTGATTTGGCTTCATCATCTGCAAAGCTGAGGACGAAAATAGTTGCTACAACACAATGTGGTTAGAAGGATTAAATCGGTTAATATTTAAAAAGTACTCAGTTCATTATCTGACAAGAATTAATATGCTCTAAGAGCTATTACTTAGTAGAGCTAACTATTTTTTAAACCACGTAGAGACAAAATAGTTATTTAATCTAAAGATGAGGGACATGGTTGGAAATTTCTCATATTAGAAATTAATAGAGTCAGATATTTTCCCCCTTGGGGCATGTTCAGGTGAAAATAAAAAGATATGGACATGATACCAGTTATCAAATTCTCTATCTCTCTTCCCAAAATACTCATCATTTACTTTAGGACTCTTTACCTTCCTTTTCAAATGATCTTCCCTATAAAAAAATAGGAATACACAAGAACTTAACCTCTAATTAAATCCCTTGAACTTTGTTACATAACAAATTGATTTGGGTATTCAAAGCGTATTCTCTTATTATATTGTACAGTCACCAATATGGTTTCAATAATAAAAACAAATGAGGGTTTCCTGTTAAAATGAGCATTACTTCTTTTATAATGAGGAGACATAGTCTTCTTTTGACTTTAACATTTTGTCTTGTTAACATCTCTATTTCCCCTCTTTTTACTCTATCGTAATAAAGCTTTTACTGGAAAAGGGGGAAAAAATCTAACAACAAAGAATCACTGCTCTTAAGGGAAGTAGGAGACAATGACTGCTGAGGATTTCAGACTGGACAGCATGTTTTATGTCCAGCTTCCTCCTGCTGCCATTTTATTGTTGCTGAGATAAATACTGCCTACCGACGTCTTATGAAAGGACATAAGTAGCCACATAAATCTGGCTATGTCTACGTAATCCATCTCTGCATAGAGAAAAGAAGAGGTTCCAACAGCTGTGCAAATATTCTACCTTTACTATCTTCACATTTTTTGTAGAATAGTAACAAATTTGAAAATAGTTTTGTGGCTATATTTAAAGTTTGAAATTGCACCCACTTTTGTTTCATTTCCCGGTAGTTACTGAGCAGATTGTTCCATTATTTCTCAAGGTATGAAGTAATTTCACTGAAAATTTTCAAAACACTTCATTGGCATGAGATAAAACTACACTTTGCTTACAACCAAACAAAGCAACATTTTTGCCATCAAAACCCATTATTACTTTCTTTTTGAAAACTGTGAAAAAAAATCAGCAAATGTATTTTCCCCTTTGAATATGAAACTTTTCCCTTAGGTATACATCTAATGTTTGCATCTGATTTTTCAAGCAGAACACTCCAATTGCAGTACCCAAACCAAGGGATGATGTAGATTATGTAATGTCTTATCTCTGTGGCATCAGTACTACACACCCAAGCATAAAACAACAAGATGAAAATATTATGTGTGTTTCTCACAATGCCACTAATATGGAAATACTACATTGACATAGCTGGGGAGAAAAACATCATTGTTTTTAATACCTCAAATTTGATAGTTGTTTTCTCTGTGCTTTTGCACCATGAGCATTTTTAAAAGACTTGGCAAAAAAAAAAAGTTAAAAATATGTTTAGATTTAGATGGCTTTATACAATGAACCCTGGAGATTTTTCTAGGTACAGACAGCTTTGCTAAGAACAATGTTTTTATAGAACTCTCATGCTTTTAGTTTTTTCTTTTTTCCTTTGTTATTTATTTTAACTATTTCTTTCCTTTTTTTTTTTTTTCCTGATTATCTTATAGCTCTGTAGTTCCAGCTGTTTCATTCTGTAACTCTAAAACCCTATCACTGGGGAGTTCTGTGTAATTGCCCATAATATGTACCACATTATCCATTTCAGGAACTGTGCTGAAAGACAGCAGCAATAAGGGGGTTTCTAAAGGCAGTCTGGCTTACACTAATGGACCTAACAGGAAGGAAATGCAATTTGAAAGAAGCTGATGCATATGTTCTATTGCCGAATATAATGTTTGATTTAATTATTAACTGTCAGTGATGGAGAGGCAGATCCTGTTCAGCTCTACTTAGAGTGCAATGCTTTGTATTCAAAGAAAATAAATGACAAAAGTTTTGTCTTTCAATCCATAACTTAACAAAAGAATAGATGTTTCTTTATACCAACAATCACAGTTTTGTGAATTACCTTTACTTTAGGTATAAATTGAGCAATTTTTTTTTTGAATCTTCATTTGGAGAACAAACCAATGAAAATTTCTTGCTAGTATTTTATTTTCCTTCCCCTCCTCATCTCTCCCTTCCTTCTTCCTTCTCTTCCTCTTCAGCCCCTCCCTTCCATCCTACTATATCATACATGAAAATTCCCTCTAAGTGATTTTGAATTAAAAGTCAGAGACCTGCATTCAGTAACTTCTAAATCCTCTTGCAGTTGAGAGTTCTATCATGCATTGACTGGCAGAAGACATTTCAGTGAAGAGGACTGAATGAAACGTGTAGCTCTTTGTCTTCCTCTTTTTCTCAGAATGAGTGATTTGGCACTCAGCTCCTGTCCATTTCTTTTAATTGGCATTTTGTGACTTCCAGTAATGCTCCATCCTTGTTTTAAAAGCCCATAATTGTATGTGAAAGGCAGAGAGCAAGATGTAAAGAACAATTTCATTAGAGAGCAAACATATTCATTCCTCTTCTTAGTTACTTCATTCTTATGTTGATAGAAAATGACCTAATATACACAAAGAAATGGGTATCAGCCCACTGAATTTGCAAGGGAGCTCAGTGAATGAAATACTCTGCTGGGTCAGTCATCTGGAAAGAGTGGTTTAGTACTATGTGTAAAAAGAATAATGGAGCTATGTAATTTTAGTTGTGCATTTTATATCTATCTGGTGAGATTATTATCTTTGACACTAGCCTAGGCAGATGCATAACTGAGGCTAAAATTAAACAATAGTGATGATATTTGGAGCTTGTCCAAAATGTTCTCTATTGTTTATGTAAGTGGCTCCAACAACATTATTTGATCCATAATTTCTCATTTTTTATTACACATGTGTTCTTGCATATAACAGCACACAACATCAACTCAGTGGGAGGCATTTTTCTTTACGATTTCAAAAGGAATTGTTTATTTTTGTCATGAGGATAATAGAAAGCAATGAAGCTTCCTGGAAATACAATACCACAATTCAAATGTCTAATTGATTTAGACAGATTAAAGAAAAAAAAATATAAGACAAATCTATATTTTTGTTCTCTCTAAAGCACAAATGTCTTATTTGAGAGTTGCCATTCTTATTCTCGGGTAAGGGATTCACCACTTTAGTCATGAATGACTGGAATCTGGCTCGTGAGGAATTATTACCAAACTAATAGAGTTTAATTCTAATGTTCTTGATTCTGGGGAATTTAGAAGAATATAATTTATCCAAGGAAATGCCTAGGGAAAGCAGCTCTTGATGAACTTTTAAAAAGTTCAAAAGCTCACTTCCTAGAAGCATATCAATCACAAATAATAAATGCTACTGTTCAAATTCCATCATTTAAATCAGCTGGAAGATAGTCATTCTTTTATTTTTTTTTCTCTCAGACTATCTAGTTAAGTAAGTTTGATAAATTCTCAAAGATGATTTTAAGGGAATCTAAGTCTTCCTTATAATGGTCCTTTGTGGTGTTTTAGATAATCTGTCACTTGCTGTAATTTAAAATAAATGACATATGTAAGCATTTTTGGCTTTACTCTTAGAGATGGGTTATTTTATAATTCTAGTTAGAAACTTAAATTTCAAATGATCCAAGCTTTAAATATTTTTGAATGTTCAAGGAAAAGTATACATTTGGACCATGGCCTGCCTGTCCTCTCTAACATTCAGAAATATTTATGTATGTTATCTGACTTAGCCTGTCAGCAAAGTGGGAGAATTGCTTCCTGTCTGGAATAGTCGCCCTTCCAATGCACACACAAGTGCTGACTAACCTCTCTGGAAAGCATCACATAAAACTGCTTAAAAATATAGACTATTTAAAATGGTGAGGAGAGTCTACCAAATGGGACTGAAGTCATTTCAGGGGTTACAGTTATATAACTTTGGGCTGATGAGAAGGATTTACCCAAACACTAAGATATCTGTTTATAAATACAAATATTTGACGGTGCAGGTGTATCTTCATTTTTAATATGATTCCTCCAGGCAGCAAAACAGGTGTTCTGGCTGCATGCTAATCAGGAAAAAGAATGTCTGAAATATGCATCTGCACACTGACATCTGGGCAGAGATTGTCCATACACACTCTCAAGTGCAGAGTCTTAGAAAATGGGCCTCTTTTGCTTTACTTAGTACAGAGAGGCACACTTCGCATGTGGAAAAACCCACATTCACCAGCCATTAGGGACTGCCACTTATGTGTGGCAGATGAGGTGGCTAGAATGCAGACACTGACTAACAAGCTGGCTGAGTTTAAGACACCTTGGTAAAAGTTTCTAGGTTGTCTGGAAGAGTAAATTGTTCCCCAACAACAGGATTGGATCTTCAGGAAGGTAGGGGTCAGAGGTCATCAGAAGGAAAGCAGAGAGAGAGGTGATGTTTATGCAGAAGTTTCCTATTTTGGTTCCCTTCATTTCATTCTATTCGCTTCTTTTTATTTAATTCCTCCCTTTTTCCTCCTCAGGGACACCTCTGCTCTTTTCCTTTTTCTTAAAATAAGAACCGAATTTTAGTTGATGGGATTTGCAGAATACAAAATATGGTGAGTTGGATTAATTAGAATATTTCACAGAAATTTTGCTGCCTTCAGTTATTCTCTTGACAAAGATAAATGCAAATTCTTACAGGACTGATAAACTCAAGTCACATTTTCTGGATACGTTTCTATAGGTGCTAGACAAGTAAAGTAGCATAATAATGAGAGAAACAACTGAAAAAAATGAACAAATGGAAGATATGCTGCAAAATGTATTCACGGCTCCTGAAATGTGTTCAGTTCTGAATTTTTATTTGGTCCATCTGCCCTACCATATATTAACACCATAATTTGTCTCAAAGATATATATCCCTATTTTAAAATATTTAACATTAAAGTGAATTACCTTGGATTTTTATGTTTTGAGTGGGTATTTTGTGTCTACTTAAATTACAACCTAAAAATTACCCAGAGGAAGAAATAACTGCACCCTTTTGTCCATGAATATTGACTACATATTTTGACTGGATATTACATTTTCCAACATTTATTCATCAACCAGAAAAGAAGCTCTGCAGGGAACAGATACAACCACAACAGTCTCTCCTTTATCAGAGGCCACAATTGCTCACTTTCTTCCCAAAGTCAACTCCAACTGGTCTCCCATTGGATTCAAATTCTTTTATCATCTCAGTGACTGACAAAATGAAGCAGAGCACAGTAAAATCTACCATTTGCAAAATTTTTTCAAATCCATCCCTGATTTTTTCTCATCACCAGTTTTGTACAAAATTCTGAGCACTGTGTGTTCTAGCTAGTGCAAATATTTCCTTTATTATAATAATACTGCGTTTTAAATAAGAGAACATGAGATCTTAGAGAGACACTGTTCAAGATTTTGCAATTTTCCAAAGGTACACTTTGTCAGCATCAATAGTAATAAATATTAGTAATACTAAATAATAAATAATAATGCAAGATGATATAAAAAGAAGCTCTCCTCTCTACCTCTCCCAGTGCTCTCATGCCTGGAAGGCAGCTCTGAACCAGGGTCACCTATGCACCCTTGGCCTCTATGTGTATTTCAAGGCCCCATTCAGGAACACCAGGTCCAGAATTTTTCTCATCATAACCCAAACTGGAAATCGAATCAATTTATCCTTAATTTGAAGGTATTTGATCCATATACCAAGATAGACAGAAAGAGAACAAACAAAAATCATTGCTTAAGTGAATTTCCAGCATCCAAGAGAGACATTTTAAATGTAAGAATTTAAAAAATAAAATAGAACCTGGCATATAGTAAGTTGAAATTACAAATAAGCTTGAAAATCCTCTTTTCAAAAGAAGAAGAAAAAAGATGAGAATTTTTATTTTATTAATTTAATCCTGAAAAAGTTGGAGGTGCAGGCAAATCCTTCCACCCACTGTTTTCTGTTAGCTTCTCTCTCCACTGCCTTTTCCACATAAATTCCAAATTGCATTACAGTTGTATGACCCATGTAAATATCTTTAGATAAGTTTGTGGCAAGGAAGTCCTCTCCTGTGTCATTACCTTGTAAGGGGAGAGGCATCTGTCTTATTTGCCTGAAGATATAATTGGCATACCAAATATAAGGTATCTGCAAGTAGAATAATATTGATTGAGACTATTTTGCTTGTGAATAGAAATAAAATACAAAACTGACATGATTGGAGCTCAATTTTAACAAAATACAGTTTTGTACGAGGAGCTAAAGTAACTGTGGTAAAGTAATATTAAGCTCATTTGATATTTGTTATAAGGTTCCTAAAATACATTTTGTAAATGAACAAGTTCTGTGAAAAAAAAAACATTCACGGTATATATGCTTACTTATTTTAGCCCTGTCTATTCATATAAATTAATTTGGATAGAGAGAAGTTGAAATCAAATCATTTGCTTTGAAATAGCCAATTAGCTTTTGGCTGAATAACTTAACTGTCTTTCCCATCACCCTAAACTGCTCTGCCTACTTTCTGTCAGCCAATAGCCAATTTAAGAGAGAGAGAGAGAGAGAGAGAGAGAGAGAGAGAGAGAGAGAGAGAGAGACCTTCCCACACGCACACTGGGAGAAGTGTAAGAAAAAGAGAAAAACAATAAACATTCCAGAAATCCTGGGAGTCTATGGTATAAGAAAATTTGTGTTGTTTGGAGCTTCAAAGAAGGGAAAAGGAATAAATTAAAGAGTCTCAAAGAAAGGGGGAAATATCTCTGAGTAGTCCTTTATGCTTCTTGCCGAGAGCAGAGCTTATCGAGCAAGTGACCTTTACGAGATTATTGTTTATGATCACTTGGCGTGTGCCAAGAGTAGCAGGAAAGAATATTCCAATTTATTTCAAAGGTTACATATCAAAATTGAATATGCAGTACAACTACATTATCATATGGTATAACTTTTACATAAGAAGTTGGAGCTGAATCACTACCATTGTTTCCCTTCAACTCAGTGTGTTTTGATTTCTATTCTGCGAAACACATCCCTTCTGATTCTGAAAACGGAATCTAGTGCCGTGATGCAAATAAAGGGGGGGAAATGTTGCTGTTTTTTGTTGTTTGCTGTTGTTTCTCCAACTGAGAAATTTGATTCAAGTATGAGAGATCTATGGAATTATTTTCTCAATGTATTCCATCCCCAAGTAATGAAATTTAATTTCAATTTTCACATTTTTTTTAAAACAAGCAATCACCATCATCCAGCAATGTGCGATGGTAGTTGAAATAAAATAAAAGTTGATGGTAGTTGAATTAAAAAATAAAAGTCACATGGACAGCAGCAAAAGAAAATTCTGCTCCTGGGAGGGGGGTGCGGAAGGAAAATTGACCTACAGGGACATATTTCTTCCCCTGCCCTTTAAAGGCTTTTAGGGAGAGGCTACTGGGCATTTTTCTGTCTTCAATTTTCCTGTACATGCAACTTAATGTTTTAGTTCAATAAGTCTGCTTTTCCTCAATGTTATCACTTTGCACAGAGTGAAACATAAACCAGGAGAGCTTCCTTTCCTCTTTCCCTTCTCAATTGTCAAACTCGGCTGTCAGAGAAGCTCCAGTGCAGGGTTGCCCATAGCTAACCTCATTTCTTTCTTCAATTTAGCTACTTGGGAAAAGAGGTCTATTGTCTCATAGGGTAGAGAAGCAGTTCTTAAAATCAGCAGATCAATCTGCAAATACGTGCTTAATATCTGATAGACCTGCAGCATACCTTGGTGTCAAAGTTCCACATTGAGACAATCACTTTATCTTAGGGGCAAGAAGAATAAACGGAGCAAGTATCTTCTTATTTTCTTTTCCTCTCTGCTCCTAAATCCAGTTAGGAGTTGCAGACATGGTAGAATGGTGTGGTCTGCACCTTACCAGGAGCAGCTAGGAAAGTCCTAGAACACAAAGCATCATTCCCTGCCCCCCACCCCGCCCCGGAAACTGGGAATTTTAAATCAGGACTCTGTCTGCTTAAACCGCAAATATATTTCAAGCTGGTAGCACAGAAGAGTCCAACACACCATCTTCTGGCATCAGAGCCCCTTTAAATAAGAGAATCTGAATAGCTCCTGCAGCTTTTGAAATGCCCTCTGATCTCCACCGTCTCTAATGCCTGCTCTCACGTGTACTTCCATGGGTTCCCGCGGTAACTGACAACGTGACTCCCTGGGACTTCAAAGCCAAACTTCCCACTTTGTCTGGTGAAAGAGAATTTAAAGAACGACAACAATGAAGCAGGCATAACGACGGAAAATGAATCTTGAGGTAAGCAAACCTGAAAGACTTTTATGCAGAAATAGAAGGTGCATCAGCGTGAGAGAAAGTCCCAGGCAGACCCTCCAGCTGTGTGGCTCCTCCTACTCCCACTTACAAGTTTCATAGGCCTGTCCTTCAACTTGCAGAGTGGCACTGATCTACAAAGAGATGTATACCTTCATAGACCTTTTTCTCATTCTATAGGTGAAAAGCAAAAAAAAAAATGTGATTCCACTCTTCCCAGACAGTACTTAGGAACCATCAATTTATTTTTTTTTTCCTTCATTCATTCACTCACCTACTCAGGTTTTGTCAAGTATCACTTCAATGCTAAAGACTTTCATCTTAAAAGTATTTTATCTCATTTTTAAAACATTTTATTCCCATTTGCAGTCAAATGGGGCTCAAAGAAGTCAATTTCTTTGTCCTAAATCAATCTCTCTCTCTCTCTCTCTCTCTCTCTCTCTCTCTCTCTCTCTCTCTCTCACACACACACACACACACACACACACACAGAGAGAGAGACAAGGGCTAATAGTGAACTGAGGACTATGGACAACAAGCCTACTCAAGTGCCTCAAATGAAAATAAATATAGTGATAGGCTACTGTGGAAACAGAATGGTGGAATCATTTAGGAAAGGTGGTAGGTAAGTTTAAAAAGAATTAATAGAAAAAGCACCTGAAACAAGGTTTGAAGAAAGGGTAGAATTATCAATACTTCCATGTTTGTCGAAATGGAGAGGCAGTGTGCATGGATGAGTCAGGAGGACTAGAAACAGAAGAACGCGGACAGAGTTGTGAGAGCAAAGAGAAACGGGCTGTGTTCAGAGGGAGGGCAGTGTTCTACAGGACCAGTATGAGTCGGGTTCAGATAATCAAGGACATCGGACACCACGCAAAGAGCTGGACATGCGTGCGGAAACATTTCTGAACATAGATAGGTGAGGTCAGGTTGTGCTTCAGTGTGGAGCTGGAGGAAGGAGGGATCAGAAGCAGAGGCGACTATGCTTGGAATGGCCTTGAAATATTTCAGGTTGGAAGTAAAAATATCCTGACCTCCTGGTGAGGGGTGTGGAAAACAGGAGGTGCCCACCAGGGAGCGGCCACAGTCTTCATCTACAGGTGATCTCATCTGTGCATAAGGACCAGGGACAATCTAGGTAGGATAGCAAAAGTATAGGATGTACAGCGACTGCATGAGACACCCTGGCCAGTTTCAACCTCTATTAGATGGAACCAAGGATGCCTTCCTCCCCACACAGCACTCTCCAAGGAAGTGGTGAGGATTGTTGGCAGCACCTCTGTGTATACTGCTGCCAGCTCTCTCATGGTTTGCACACAGGTACCTCCAGAATCCTGCTGCCCAGCCATGCTCAAAGAGCACCTGCTGGTGTTTTGTCTTCTGCCCTCTGCATTTCACTTCTGCCACCCATCTCTTTAGTCCCCAGATGCCAAGATAGATCCACTAACTTCACTGCACCCCTCTCCACTGTGGCTTTCCGCACATCCAGCCACTAGAAAACAGCAGTATATATCCTTGGTTGGCTCTAATAGCAGTACCTCAGTCCAAGCAAAGGGATAAATTGAAACTGACACTATCCACTTAGAGTTTTAGGTATTTGTTTCTGGACTCTCTCAGAGAATTTACTGTTTAGGATCAAATAAAATATATTGTTTTTTCTTCTTCTTCTTCTTTTTTTTTTTTTTTGGTCTTATCTACAGCCTTTTTCAAAAGGTCTTTTAGAGTCTTGTCAACAATCATTCATTAATCTTCCTGGTGTTCTAGGGGGAAAGGAGGAATAACCCATTTTACAGAAAAGAACTCTAAAGCAGGAAGTGGTTTAGTGACATACCATGAGTCATGTTGGGAATAGGTCCTCAGGGGAATCAATACAAGCAGTTCAGGGGCCCTCAAGAAGTTTTCCTGCTTCTCATACCACTGCAGGGGAAAATTGAACTTGAAACTGAGACTTGCACCCTGGTGTCTTGTTACTTCTTACAATTCTTGTTTTTATGATAGTGATTTACAAACTGTCATCTAAAGAAACTCAAGCGTCCACAATGGTGCTTGAGGGTTTGTGGCAAGTAATAAACTATTTTCTGCAGAACCACGAAGATTAAACTGCAAAGGAACCCCTTGTATGCTTCTACTTCTTTTATATATTGAAGTTCTCTGTGAAAAATCATTTTTTTAAGGTTTGAGAACCACTGTGTTAGGTCATGCTTTTGCCCAAAAAAGGCTAGAGTATAATACTTAGGAATCAGCCTCGGTAATGTCACATCAGAAGAACTTAAAATTCGAAGATCTGAAGCTAATTGTATAACAAAGAAATAATTTCTCATCAAGAGAAGTGGAGCTCATTATACCCTTGAAATAATTTGAGACAGAAGCCTTTTTCAAAACCATCTAGCTTCAACTTTCATTGACTAAAGAAGTGCCAAATCATAGCATTTATTAATATTTTGTCTATGAGTTCCTTACTTTGTGATTTCATTCTAACTACAAAAATAATATTACACCCAGCTAATTCTCACCTGGGCCTAAATGAAGGCCTTATTAGAGTCTCTTAAAGTCTGAAGATTTCAGGAGTGCTTGTACTGGTATGTTCAAGAAGTTTTAATCAGTTCCCAGATTCTGAGACCCCCTTTGCAATTTTGTTTTCTGTCATCTCATTGCAATAAAGAGCACGCTTAGAGACTCTCCAAGACATGTAGGCAAAACCTGCATTTTCCAGTCTTCATACATATCACCCTGTCAGACACTCTTCAGCACATTGTTTCTTCTCTTTCTGGAGTGACTCAGTTAAACTAGCTCATGTGTTCCAACTTAGCCGTCTTGCTGCAGCTCCTGGGTCTCCAGCCACCAAAGCTTCCCATGTTGGGTATCTGTTGTTTGCCCCATGCTCTCAATTCCTGGTCCTGTCCCACTGTGCCCTGTGTCTAGAAGGCTGACCTGTATTGACTTCATCAACAGACTCCCTGTCCTTGCCTTCTGCCAATGCAAACAGTAGCAGAAGGCCAGAGGAGGGGAGGTGAGTAGGCCAGTGTTTTGATCTCCCTAGCTCCTTCCATGGGGGTCCCATGGACTAGCTGCCTCTGTGAATGGAAAACTAAAACTCTTGCTAGGCAAGTCTCTCTAAACAGCCCTGTCTGTACCAGGATCCAGGAATCTCTATTTCCCTTTATTCCATGAAGCCTGAGAATATGATGCAATATATTGTACTACCTTTCTTACCTAAGCTTGCTCACACCCTGGTAAATCATTGCTTAAAAGCATTTTCTCTAATTAACCACTTTGAGGAAGCCATGTGTTTCTTCTCAGGATGCTAACTGGGATAATTTCCCTGCCTGACCTCTCTTTCTTAGTTGGTAAAATCTCTGGTTCCACTATACTTTTTCTACAACACGTGGATAGGCACCACTGATGCCATGCTAAAATTATCTGCTTATGTCTATTTTCCTTCCCAGGGTTTAAGGATACCCTTGTATCTGTATGCTTGGCACAACATAGACCCTCAGCAAAAATCTGTGTAGATATTTTCAACCACTATCGGCTTCCTAATGCAACCATATCTACGTGGAGATATCATTTCCATTCTGAGCTCAGAGACAAGAATATATAATAGGTTAGAATCAGTATCATCCATTCCTGAACACGAATTCTTCCATCACCAATTTTCCCCAGTGCTTATTGACTGTTTGACATAGAGTAAATGTTCAATGTTTATTGAATAAATGAATGGGTCCCTATTTTTATTTGAAACCAAAATAATCAGGGAAGAGACAAAATAAATATGGCATGCTCTTTTGTTTTCTCATTTTTAGCAATTTATATTTTTCTTCACACCTTAATTTGGGAACAAGAGTAATCTGTTGATTCCAAATGCTCAAAAGAATAAAAGAAATCTACCAAGGATAATCAAAGTAGAGATCAACTGTCTTATGTCTTTGCATATTTCAAAATGTCAGTGACTATTTTATTAATGTATAGGACTCACCACATTTTTTTCATAATTTCTTTGAAATTGGAAGGGATCTCAGAAAGCATTTCATCCAGTCTTTCATATGAAAAAAAATATTATTATACACCAATTATGAATCATTTTAAACTATGGGGAATAAGCTGGTAAACAACATAAACTAAATTTTCTCCCCTAATGGACTTTATGTTAAAGAAAGAATAAACAAAATAAACAAATAAAGTTTATAGGAGGTTAGAGATGGATAGTAAGAGACAGACCAGGGAATGCCAAGTTGCTTCTCTTGTGTGAGGAATCCCAGCACCACATCTGTAACAGAATGACAACTGGCCCTTTCATTCTGAGGGTATTAGAACATTTCCAGTGACGGGAACACTCTATCTCAGAAGGTAACTACTGAGGCAAATCCTTCTAGTTGCCAGAAGATTCTTTCTGACACAGAAACCAAATCCCAGATGTCTGTGTTCAAACAAGAAAATATCAACTTAATTATAACCCTTTGAATTAGAAAATAAACGTTCTGAGATTTACTACTCATGATTTCAAAGGGTTTCTTAAAGAATTATTTCTCACTTTCTTTTTTTTTAATTTTTTCTAGTCATACATGGACACAATATCTTTATTTTGTTGTCTTTATGTGGTGCTGAGGATTCAACATAGTGCCTCACATGTTTGAGGCAAGTGCTCTGCCATGCAGCCACAACACCAGCCTTCTTGCTTTCTTTTTTAATATTGATTTCAACTTGAACATGTACAGTGTTTTAAAGGTGACAGTAATATCTTAACATGTGTTACTGATTCACCCTTTAAAAAGCATATTCACACACTTTATATTGTCTTTTAATCCTCAGAATAACTTCCAAAGAATGCAAAGGGGGGTCAGTCTCAGAATCTGGGAACTGATTAAAACTTCTTGAACATACCAGTACAATCACTCTAAGAAGAAGACACTCTAAGAAGGCCTTCATTTAGGTCCAGGTGGGTGTAGTATTATTTTTGTGGTTTGAATGAAATCACAAAGTAAGGAACTCTCTTCCCCAAATGGAGTGACTAAACCTCAGATGTTACATGAGTACTTTGGCAAATGTCTGAATTATATACTGAGGAGACACAAAAAAAATTTAGGTATATACAAATGTGTTTGTTCTGAACTACCAGGCTTTCCAGTCTAGTGAGGAATAGGTAACTGTATCTATTTTTTTTTATGATAAGATCAGCATATGATCTTGACATTCAACAATGCTGGTTTCATAAGAGCAATTTGTGGTCTTATACATTTTCAATTGATTTTTAAGAATAAGCTTCCTAGCCATTTCCTTCCTGTCCCAATTAGACCCTCCTAATAAAGAAATTAGCAATTAGCCAGACATCGTGGTGCATGTCTATAGTCACAACTACTCAAGAGGCTGAGGCAGGAGGCTTGCAAGTTTGAGGCCAGCATCAGCAATTTAATGAGAACCTGTCTTGGGGGAAAAAAAATAGAAGGAATGGAGGTAGAGCACTCATGGATTCAATTCCCCAGTACCATAATAGAATAAAATGAAATAAAAAATAAAATATGGGCTGGGGTGTAGCTTAATGGTAAAGTGCCCTTGGGTTCAATTCCTAGAACGAGAGAGAGAGAGAGAGAGAGAGAGAGAGAGATCAAAAGAAATAACCAATGTGTGAAGGAGAAAGAAATAGATTTATATCCTAAAGTGTTTTAAGTTTTTAAAAGGCATGTCACCCATACGTTTTGGGCACCTAGAAATCTCCAGGTGTTCATCTTCCTAAAGTATAATTATTTACTCACTTGACCACTTTGCTGCTTCAAAATTCTCAGCATAAAAATTTCTCCTCTGTGGAAAATTTGAATTCTCTGACTGCAAAGGTCACAGGATACTGTCAATCTGAAGAATGATTTGGAAGAACCTATTTAAGATCCCTGAGGTATAATTCAGCCCAAGACAAGTCCCTCTCTAAACACAGAGCATTCATTCTTAACCAAAGGCCAAGCTATGGAATCCAGTCCCCTGAAATTACTTGTTTAACAGAAAAGCTACCTGAAAGCATAATTTATAATGCAATAAATACTTAAATACAGGGAGATGAGAGCATTTAGAGACTTAAAATTTGTAAATGATATATATAATTTTTTTAAAAATTACCATTTTAGACAATAAAAGTATTTCTCTTTCACACATAATAATTGCTAATTTTTTTGTAGTATTATGTCTAAACCCTTCTTTTTCATGAGCAACATCTGATCTGGGCTCAGAAGCCCAGAAATTCTGTTACCTATATTAAAGTAGAATTTTTATGTCTCAAGAGAACCTAATCAGAAAATCATAAGCAACTGGGAAAAGTTCTAGATCTTTTAGAATTTCATAACTATCCTTGTGGCCTTCTATATAAAGAGGTGAGAATAATTTTTAATTGGAAAAATAAATAATCATAGACCGTGAGTTTTATCATAAAGAAAGCACTTCAGTTTGTTTTCTATTTCTGTAACAAAATACTGGAGACCGAGTACTTTATAAGGAAAAGAGGCTTGTTTAGCTCAGAGTTTTGAAAATTCCAAAACATGGCACCAGCATCTGTTTGGCTCTGGTAAAAGCCTCATGAGAGATGATATCACATGGAGATGTGACAAAGTAGTGGGTCACATAGTAAGATAGAAATCAAGAGACCTAGAAGGGTCAGGCTTGTTTTTCTTCTAAAAACCCTCTCTAATGAGACCTAATCCATTCCAGGAGATCAGCATTAATCCCTTCCAGAAGCAAGTAGAACCCCCGTGAGCAAATCACCTACTACTAGGCCCAACCTGTTAAGGATTCCACCTCCTTAATAACACCATGCTGAGAGACCAAACTTCCAGGATATGAACCTTTGAGGGACAAACCATAGCAGAAAGGAAACTGAAGGATGAATGGGAAAATGCTAAGTGGAGAGTGGATTGTAGAGGGAGGGAGACAGGCTGGGAAACATTTGGCTGGAAACAGGGAAAACCAATTTTTTAAAAAAGGTAAATAACAATCAGCTTTCTCCCTCCTACAAGGCTAGTGAACAGCGGATTGAACACAAGCCATTTATTCTCATATCACTGGGGCTCTTGTCACCTGGTGGTGTTCATATGACTTCTCCTAAGAGAAAGAACAAAGAGGACAGAACTGCAGAACTGCAAAACGGAGAGAGTCTTGATGAAAGCATTCATCACACCCCCAGGCCTGCTAAGCCCAGTGAGTAAACACATTGAAAATCGGAGCTTTGGCACCAAAGTAGGGAGGAAGGTAGTACTTCCAATTTTATAAACAACGACTGAATTCATGTTGCCTTTCCCCAAGTTTGTGAAAGCAATTCAGTGGCAAGAAATCCCTATTTTAGATTTCAGACATGTTCACACAGGGTAAGAAAGAGTCAAATGCCCAGGTTGGCATATCTGAGATCTTGGGGAGAGGGACATTAACATTATTATTGGGGCTATGTATATGCACACTTGTGCATATCAGTGATCATCTGAGACTTGTAGACATATATGTGTGGTAAACCATGCACTCGTTGTCCATCACACTTGGTCACCCACCTCACAAACAGCACACAATCAGCAATGCAGAGTGAGGGCTGCTACAGCATTCTCTAAATCTTCTAAAGGTCTCATCCCTCACCATCATCATCACACATAGTAAGTTTACTCATGGGATAAGGAGGGATGCAGCTTCTTGCTGCTGTGGTACAGAGCAGAGGGATATGGTTTTATGTCGACTTACTTGTAATCTGTAGATCAGCCATATTTTCAGTTAAATACAATGTGATAGTTAGGTTAAGCCATGAGCCAACATCAAATACCTTATTGCTAGAGGAAAATGCATTCTGAATGACCAAGTAGATTTTCCAAATCGTGTTTATCAGTATGTGACTGCAGAGATATGGAAATGGGAATCCTTTGTTCTCTGCCTATAAAATTTTGGGAGCGGGTGGTCCAATGGCACTAGCAAATGCTTTGGAATTTAAACAGGTTTTGCCATATAGAAGCCAAGCATGCCTTGTATTTTATAGTAGAACCACTAAGAAAAGTCAATGTTCATAAACCTTTTCCCAGAGATTCTGTGAGAATTAAATGAGAGAATGTATAGAAAGCACCAACACGCAACATTCACTCAAAATATGGTAATCCCCCCTGTCATAATATTATATATTTTTTCATTCTCAGTTTTTCCTGCAACACCATTTCCAGATTCTCTTCCCTCCAGCTTAATGACAGTTCTTTCTTCTTTCTGCCCTTGCCTTCTGCCTAGACTGGAAGCTGCGCCCTGATTCAGAGTCCACCATTGAGTCACACCCACCTCCATGGAAACCTCTGTCTTTGTGTCTCTTTCTTTTTGGATGTTTTCCTCAGGTAGAATTTGGTGCCCACTGACTGCATGTCAGAACTTGCTGTAAACTTCACAAATATTATGGCCTCATTTAATCTTCATAACAACCTATGCAAAATTATGGGCTGGAAAATCTAAATCTCAATGAGATGCTATAAAAAGCCCCAAATGGAAGAGCCAGCATTAAAAACAAAAACAAAAACAACTCCCTTTGTTTATAACATTGTACTTTTCTGTTAAGGGTAGAGAAAATAGTTGCCCTTTCAGAGTGAGTAGAAGAAAAAATAAAACAGAAAAAAAAAAAAAGCACAGACTCTGAGAAGTGAAAAAAGAAGATGCATGAAGTTCACCTGATCCAAATGCCCACTATCTACCTATGAAGGCAGTGTTCAGGTGTTTATGCATGAAGCTCATGCTTTGGAAAACAAATTTTAGCATGAGAATCCCTTTCCCACTCTTTTCTATATCTTGACATGAATATAATGGGCCTAATCTGAGAGTTCTTTCTGCGGGTTGTATTGACAAAACATAGTCTAGTGAAAATGAGAACTTAGGCAATAGAAGCATGTAGTATATTCTGTGGGGGTGCAGATGTTGAAGCAGGCAGTAGGCTCCTGGCTGAAAGGTGAGGTATCTCAGGATCTGCTCCTCCAGCTCTTGCATGCCTGGCTTAAAAAGAAAAGAAAAGAAAAAAAAAGAAAGAAAGAAAAAAAGAAAAAGAAAACAAGGTGACATGCCTGTCACTTCCCTCTGAGACATGCCACATGCCATAAAACAGTTCAATCGCCACTCACACTTTGAGTAATTTCCTTTTAGGCTTGGCTCCGCCTTTGAGATTTTTTCAGGTAAACAGCATGAGATTAGTGTCTGTAATACATAGTAAGAAGCATGGGGTGCTTTTACCTTGCTTTTTACCTTAAACCGAAACCATAGCAAACAAGCTTAATTCAACAGCGATTTTGAGCATCAGTGTAAGAGTGAGGTATTACAAAGGAATCTTAATTTCAGATAGAAATCTCAATAATCTACATGGTGTCTCCAAAGATGCAGATTTTATATTAAAATCTCTATGTCCAGAAATTTGTATCGAATCCTAGGCAGTTTCCTTATATGGCTCTATCTACACAGGTGCATCATGACAGTCTCCATTTTTCTGTGAGTTTCCTGAGGCTAAAGTTTCCTAGTTTGTCAATAAAATGGCACAGAGGATGTTAGCTTAAGACAATTAATTTTTCTTCTGATTCTGGCACTGCACCCAAATGGGTCTCAATCCAGAATCAAAAAAAAAAAAAAAAAGGAGAAAGAGAAAATTGAAAAGGCAAGAAGAGGATGTGGGGAAGGCAAGAAAAAGATTACTACAAAACACTACTTGAAAAGCAACATTGTCAATATAATCATTGTCACTTGATTTAACACAGCACAATTTAAAATTCATAATGAAATCTATTTTAACTATGAAATATACAGATGCTGAAAAGATTCTTTATTGTAAAAATATGAATACTGTGTAATAGATGTTTCTTTTTTTTCCCCTTCATTTTAACCTCTGAGGGTAACTTTACCCCAAATCATGTGAAGTTGTAGTCATCAACCATATCCAATTAAAAATGCTAAGCCAGTTTCATCTGGAAAGAGAGACACTGACAATATCTAAATATATATATGATAAATTAGTTATTGTCAAAGCTAAGGCCACTCATTATTGTGCTTATGCAACAGTGTCATCTAGTGGACATTGGTCAGGCGAGTTGTCACCGAGATTCCTGAAGGAGCTTACTTAAAATGAGCTGGTCTTAAATGAAAATATGCTTTGTCTTTTTCAATTTCCTGAAATTAAAGCAATTTAAATAATTATTTCTAATCCAGGCCCTCATTGCAATTCATTTTTTCCCCAGACTTGTAAAAGGAACTGAGAACTTTTTATGTTTGCTGAAAGAAAAATAATTTGAAGATAATTTTTCTTTTCTAAGACAGCAAAGAACAAAAGAAAGTAACAAAATGACTATAAAAGGTAGATGTCAGTATATGGATAGCAATTAGGAGGAGGAAGTTGGCGCTGAAATATTATCGAGCAGAATTCCAGTTTTTATATCTAAGGAAATAGTGGCTACAACAACAATGGAAAAACAAACAAAGTCTAGGGAGTTCTGTTGTTTTATTTCCAAAGCTTTGCCATGTTTCTAGTCTGTCCGTTCTTTTTTTCTTTTCTTTATGTACATTTATGTTGAAGAGTTATCTCTATTGAAACAGAATTTTTCAAAAGCCCAGAATTTTCACATCTTTAAGATGTCATTAATTTTAAATATTAAATTTCTGGTTTTTTCTTTCATTTTTCTCCAACTAATAGGATACTGAAGATACATAATGGGCATTAATAATAGATTCTAAAATTTTGACATTTCCCTGCATTTTTGATTGGAAAATGCGAGAATACTGCACTTGCTAAAAAGGTACAAAAGTTAGACTTCTTATATAAATATGAACTCTATAAATCCCAGTATATGAGGTGTTTTTTTTTTTTAAATTAATTAAGTGGTCATTAGTAAGTACTCATTACCTTGCCTTGCATTTTAGAACTATTCAAAGGTAGGGTGCTGTTTTAAAGCTCTTTCTGTTTCAGAGAAAGGGGAAAAAGAAGATGAAGGCTTCTGAGAAGTGTAAAATTTCCATTTTTCAAGTATATAGTTCTAGGATCATATTCTTGGCCCTCTAAATGAAAGTTTTACACACATTGGGTATCTTTGATAATATTGTCTCATTTGGCTTGAAAAAGTTAAAGTGATACAGAAAAAACAAACTCTACTCAATTTTTCTTCCTTTGATTTGATACAGTCTGTTTTTTTCCTGTCTGTTGAACAGGTTAAACTATTGAAATGACAGAATATGCAACATGATATGATGTGGTAGACAATTTAGACAACACAGACATACTACCACACTGATATTATTCTGAAGGCTCTTACCTGTATATTCTTTCATATTATTAAGAAAATAATTTGTTGTTAAAGTAATTTGCCAACTTGAAGTAATGGAAAGTTCTAGCATTCTAGCAAATATAAGCATTTATTGAAACAGAATATTATTTCCTCAATAAACAGAAAATACACAGCCCTTCCCAAATATTATAATTTTAAGTTTCCTTTTCAGAAGTGTGATGCATACTAATTAAGCAAAAATTTTATCTGCCTTCTGGATGCAATTTTTATTAAATATTAATTCAATATTAGAAGGGTTGGTGTTTCAAGATAGAATATTTACCTGGATTGGTTCTTATTTTGCATGCAAAATTCACTAATTTGAGCTAGTATAAAACCTGTCATATTAGAAATATCTTATGTTTTAAGTATTTGTTTTTCATTTTTTGAGAGAGAGAGAGAGAGTATTTAATATTTATTTTTAAGTTTTCGATGGACACAACATCTTTATTTTATTTTTATGTGGTACTGAGGATTGAACCCAGAGTCCAGCTCATGCCAGGAGAGCGCGCTATCGCTTGAGCCACATCTCCAGCCCCTTAAGTATATTTATATTCATTTGAAATGCTTAGTTTTAAAATTTCTGTATCTGAATGTTAGTGTAATAGAAATGTGAAAATTATGTGGGTCTTTCAAAGAAATAGAAATTCAGAATTTTGATTATATCAGAGAACATAAATTCTTTTCAAATTTGCAGGTTTTCATTTTAAAGAAAAAAAATTACTTTGTTCTCATTCAAAATAATATTGGCAAGGAATACAATTGAACTAGCAGCCAACAGGCAAGGCCTAGGTTTGGTACTTTCAGCTGCATATTGTCCCATCCATCAGTATTTATTGACTACCTACTAAAGACTACAAAATCATTGAGGAATGGGATTAAAAATGGGATACATGTTCTCTGACCTTCCCAAACGTTACAATCCAGTTGAAGAGATGAAACATATAGGAGTGAAAAATTAAATGGCGATGCAAGATTTAAATAACAGTTCGGTTTGATAATAGACATGTCACAGAGAGCTTAATACTCATTTATCATATGAATAGTCCAGGAGTTGAGAGATTACTCTACATGAAGAAGTATATCTTGTAATAAATTCTTGACTACAGATTCCTAATGAAGGTCTTTGTAGGGCAGATGTACAATTAAGAGAAAGCAAATGATACCTATGACTTTACTGACCATTTCTCCTTTGTTTTTCATGGGTCTTTTAGTACTAACTAGAGGCTGACACTCTGACACTAACTTTTTACTATAGATGAATTATATTTGCTTGACAATATGAACACATTGACTATCTCAGGAAGATCACTCCCACTGTCCATCAGTCTAGTAAATAATACTCGGAAGGTAAGTAGTAATCACTAATACTCTGCACTCAGAAGAGGCAAACTAGATTCCTAATGTCTTAACAAGATACCAGCTACTAAGGAACTGAAATCTAATAAATCTTAAGGCACTTTTCTTGTCCGTTTTTATATCATAGATTACCTTGGAAAAATAGGATCTGTATCTAAAACAGTTTTAAGATTTGCATCCTTATATTGTTTTGCTGCTCAAATTACTTCTCCCTATTTTGTTTCATTCCTGAAATTTTTTTCAGGGGGAGGGTACCCAGGATTGAACTCAGGCACTCAACCACTGTGCCATATCCCCAGCCCTATTTTTTGTATTTTATTTAGAAACAGGGTCTAACTGAGTTGTTTAGTGTCTTGCTTTTTGCTGAGGCTGGCTTTGAACTCATGATCCTTCTGTCTCAGCCTCCTGAGCCACTGGGATTGCAGGCATGCGCCACCGTGCCTGGATTATTCCTGAAATATTATGGAATAACTGATAATACTACCTTCTACTATGGGAAAATAGGCAAACACTTAAAAATAAATGATTGTATTACTTTATGCTAATATGAATACTTTCATATTATTTAAGCAACCATCTGTTCTATTCTCAGCTGACCTCTATTATATCTGAAAAACATTAGTATAATATCTTTTCAGAAAGTGAATAATATGGGGAGTAGGAATGTGACTCAGTGATAGAACACTTGCCTAGCATGCATGAAATCTTGGGTTCAAACCCAAGTACAAAAAAAAAGTGATTAATTTTTGTGTCGATTCTGGGTTCAAAGTAAGGTTTACCACCAAATGACATATCTTTTTGTTTTCCATCTACATTGGCCATGGTTACTTTGATTTCATAAGACAGACTAACTCGGTTTTACAAACAAGTTTACCTAAGTGGAAGTTCTGTCACCTAATCTCTACTTTCAATCAAACACTCCCTATATTTCCTACAGCAAAAGTCACTCCACACTTTTCCAGACACTTCTGTTTGAGGTAGATAATCATGGAATGATACAATAGAATTTAAAATTGTATGAAGTATATTTCTAGAAAGGAATAAAGACATAAAAAAGCATTCTTAGATTCCTGTCCCATTTTAATAAAAACAAACTATATATTGAAGATGGTGGTGACTAAAACTATAATAGGAGGGATTGTAGGACATATTAAAAAGCCTCAGCAGTGGTTATTGGGAAAATCAATGATTCTTATATGACTCAATTAATTTACTCTTTCAGTCATTTACTCAGTGAATGCACATAAATTAGTATGCTTTGCTAGGACTCCTTATTACTCTCAAGAAGCTCAAATAAATAATAAAACCACATACAATTTTTTTAAAAAAACATACAAAATCAGTACAGGGACATGTAAACTCAGTGTAGCAGTTCTACTCCTCCAAGAAAAATCCCACTCTTGACAGAACTGTCTTAATAATGTCAATATGAGCACAGAGGAGCCCGTATCACCAATCATTCCCTAGAATTCAAGTCAGAGTCTGAAAATTCATCATGCCACTATTTAAAAAGAACAGCTTCATTTCACTTCTGCTTATGGAATTAACAATGCTTGATGTATAAAATATGAAAAATCACAAGCAAATTTTTTTAAAAAATTCATATTGGTGCAATCTAATAACTAAGAAAGAACAGTCACTTTACATTTTATTTGTTATATATATTTTGAATGAAATTTATATTTATATATTTCATGTAAAGATTTAAAATACATTTGTATGTTATAAAATATATAAATATTTATATATAATTTTGATATAAAGTATATATTACAAGTTATATTCTTCTCTACATGTTTTTATATGTATGTATATGTGTGTAATATATATGTATATCCATTCTTTTCCCTGAAACTATTTAACTATACAATTTTTAAAATTTTTCCCATACTTGAGACCATATTACAAGTAGGTTTTTTCAACATATTCTTCAATTTAAGAACCAGTATTTACATATTTGGGGCTTGGAGAATGCATTTTTCTTCTCTATGTAAGTTCTGGGAGAGATTATTCAAAGGGCATGGAGGAAGCACTCTTTTATGTGCCTAGGGAACACCCATCTCCAAGGCTCAAGGGGGAAGGAACTGGCTCATTTTCTGTCAGTATGAAATATCCTCATATTATGTTGCTTATCACATGCTTGGGAAGTTCATCTTATACCACACGGTCCTCATCCAGCCTTGATTCTGTGAACAGGGGTTTTGGGGTTTATATATAAATCAGACTACTGCTGTTATTTTATTCTTTTTACTTATACATGACAGTAAAGTCCATTTTGCTATAATTATACAAGCATAGAATACATTTTATTCTACTTAGGACCCCAGTCTTGTGGATGTACACTTTGCTGGGATTCACTGTGATATATTCATATATGAACATAGGAAAGTTATGTCAGATTCATTCCATTGTTGTTCCTATTCCTATCCCCCACCCTTCATTTTCCTTTCTCTAATCCATTGAACTTCTATTCTTCCCCTCCCCACCCTTATTATGGTTAGCTTCTACATATCAGAGAAAACAGTGCTGTTTTGAAGCTAATGTATTTCTTCACCTAGGAGCTACATTATGAATGTGTTTAATTGAGAAAAACATTATGTGCATTTTTCTTCATTACATTTCAGTGGAAATAAAAAAAATATTCCAGATACTATGCAGAAAATTTACAATTGTTTCTTTGCCTCAGTTAATATTTTAATAATGTCATTTTTTCCCAAAAGAATATAATAACGGTGGGTATCTGGATAAGGTGTTTTTAATAAATTATATAATGAAATTAAAGGCTTATTTAATTATGCTCCACAGAGCATCTAACATAGTACCAGATGGAAAACCTGCTTGCCTAATTATAGGTGGTAAGCCTATAAATATATAGACATGGATATTATATTAGTTTGTTTTCTGCTGCTATAACGAAATATCTAAGGTTGGATAATGTATAAAAACAAAAAGTTTGTTTAGCTCACAGTTCTGGAGTATGAAAGTCCAAGCAACATGGCACTATCTCTGGGTGAAGGTTCTCTTGGTTGTGACACATTGTGGTGGGTGCTCATGGCAAGAGCACATGAAAGAGGGAGCAATCATATAATGAAACAGAAAGCCAGAGACCAGGGAGTATCTGGTCTCGCTTTTCATAATGACCCTCTTTCAGGAACTAGCCAGGATCCCATGAGGACCACCTTAATGTCTTCCAAATGACCTCCCACCAGGCTGCACCTTTTAAAGGTCCCACCACTTCTTCACATCACAACAGGGGAGATCAGGCTTCTACCACATAAGCCCTTAGGGGACAAACCATATCAAAACCAAAGAAGGTGTGATTGTGTGTTGGAGGGTGGGTAGGGGGTGTTTCACATATACACAGGTAAAACACATTTGTTTACAAACATAATGTCAGAAAGTTACAATTTTATCAATCGAATGAATAATTAAATGTGTAAAAATAGTTATTTTAAATGAAATGTTGGCTCCTTCAGATTATATGACTATGTAATTATGTCAATAAGTCAAGAAAATTTTAATGCTTTAAACTGGGTCCCCATTGAAGATGTAATTATTCCCTTATTCAACAAATACTGCACCTTACTGGGACAATGATGGATTCTTTCCCAACAATTCATAATCTACTAGGGAAGACAGATGTGCCAATATATAACTTCAATGTGATATAGTAAATCTGATATATGAACTTGTACAAGACAAAAATCATTACGTAAAGGAAAAAATTGTTTTCTTTCTCTGTAGGAGACAGGAAAATTTAGTAGAAAATGAGACTTGTGAACTATGTGTTGAAATGTGAGTGGGAGAAATTCATGTGAATTGAAGATTTGGGGAGAAAAAAAAAGTCATTCCAGGCCCAGATAAAAAGTGACAAGACCTGAAGGTGCCCAGTCAATTTCATCAGAAGCTACTGCCTGAGTGGCTAGATAGGGTCACACCCCCTATGCAATGTTTAAAGACTCCAAGAACAACAGGCTCACAATTCTTAAAGTCTCTGCCTTCTTCCCTGTTTCTCTCTCCCTCACTCTCCTCACTGTGCCATTCTAGCCCTCTGTTTTATTTCTGTTTAATCTCTCATTCCCAAGAATTTCCATGCATCTTTGCACATAAATTTGTCTGCTTATCTGCAAACATTTACAGATCACACCCAAGCATCCTAATGACCTAACATCCTCTGAAAAGCTCAACCATAGTGGCAACTTCAATCTGTACTCCAGATTTCTTCTTCAGCTACTATTTGAGTATATTCATAGGATATCTCAAACCAGAAATAAAGATTAGTAGATGTTCTACTGCAATCTAAATGATGGTCTTTTGGCTCTTTTCTATTTATAATCAATGTCCAAAATGTTTTTTTTTTTTTTTTTTTTTTTTGGTGACCTTATAGTGAAAACCACAATCTCCAAAGCCTATAGGGGCCAGATGGAAGGTGGAAGCCTGTAATTGCAGCTACTCTGGGAGATGAAGCAGGAGAATTGCAAGTTCAAGACCAGTCTGGATAATTGAGCAAGACCCTGTCTCAGAACAAAACAAAACAAAATTTTAAAATGGGTGGGGGTGCAGTTCAGTGGTAGACTGATTGCCTAGCATACATGAGGCCCTTATCCACAGTACCAGAAAAACAAATGAAAAAGCCTATCAGTACTGTGAAGGCAACCTTTTTTTTTATTAATTTTCTCTTTTTAGTTATATATGACAATAGAGTCTATTGTGACATATTTATAAAAATGTGGAGTATATCTTATTCAAATTAGGATCCCAGGCTTATGAATGTACATGATGGTAAGATTCACTGTGGTGTATTCATATATGTACATAACAAAATTATGTCAGATTCATTCCACTGTCTTTTCTATTCCTATCTCTCTTCTCTTCCCTTTATTCCCCTTGATGTAATACACTGAACTTTCATTCTTCTTCACCTCCCTCTCTTATTGTTTATTAGCAACTACATGGCAGAGAGAACATTCAACCTTTGGTTTTTTGGGATTGGCTTTTTTTTAACTTAGCACAACAGTCTCCAGATCTATCAATTTACCTGCAAATGTCAGAAAGTTCTTCTTCTTCTTGGCTGAATAATATTCCATTGTGTATATATACCACAATTTCTTTATCCATTCATCTACTGATGGGCACCAAGGTTGGTTCCATAGCTTGTGAATTGTGTTTCTATAAACATTGATGTGGCTGTGTCATTATAGTATGCTGATTTACAATTCTTTTGATATATACCAAGGAATGGTATAACTGGGTCAAATGGTTGTTCCAATCCCAGTTTTTTGAGGAATCTCCATACTGCTTTCCAGAGTGATTGCACCAATCTGAAGGCAACATATTGATAAGCCCCCTCTCCCAGCAAAAAAAAAAAGCAAAAAATAAAACAAAACAAAACAAAAAATCAAACAAAGGCACAGACTTCAGGGAATAGCAGTTGTCATTGAGTCTCATTGTGGGCAATCTGGAAGACTTGGTAGCATGCACCACTACTGAAGTGGAAACTTCCCTTTAGGTGCAGCTAATTGTTGCCAAGTGGGAACAGGAGTTCTTTGTTTACAGATATTTGGCTTTTTAAAAAGAGAAGCTAGAGATTAAAATTTTGTGAGAAATCTCCCAATTTACAAATGTGGTTATTGAATATGAATTTTCAAACATTGTACGGGTCAAATAAAAGCATCAGATTATTAGAAATATAACCTCTGTCTTAAAGATACATATACTTATGCTGTCTCCTAAATAGGTGAAGCCCCACTTTGTTTACTGTGTTTCCCTGGTAACAAATACATTCTTCTGGGGCAGGAAATGGCATCTTGTAAGTCTTTTAATACTTAGAGCATGTAAAAGCTCAATAAATGATTATTGAATTGAATCTGGAAAACAAATTTTTTTTCTAAGCTACAAGATTCTCTGATAAATCACCTTTCAGGTCTTGCTTGATTAATTTCATTTTGTTATTTGAAAAAAAGATGTTTGCAAAGTAATAACAAAATGTGATTGCTTCTGCTTATTAGTCAAGAGCTTAGGAAGCCCCCCCTCCGTGAAGTGTTGATACAGTTCACTCTATCTATGAACATATGAAATGTTGGTTCTGGATTCCACTCCCAGATTCCCTTCTTTCTAGGTGATTGACCTTAGCCCTGTTCTCTGTTCCCTTTGAAACTCCCTCCTGTTTCTCATGTGCAAAATAGGCATAGTAATAGTGTCTACTGCACAGTGTTGTTTGTGAAGAGTTTAAGTGAGCTTAATCAGAGGGAAATGTTTGGCATAATGCCTGCGATGGAATTCTGATTGAGGTCATTGTTATAAACAGTTGGATTGATTATAACCTCCAAAAGGAACAGGTCTGTCTGCAAAGAAATTACTTCAAATGAATTAATAAAGCTCCCTTCTCCATCAGAAATATTCAAACCTGGGACTTATTTGTTGTCTGTTCTTAGATTTAAATGCAATTTTCATAGATCAAACCTCTGTTGAAAATTAAACAAAGTATCATAACCACAACAAAACAGATCTTCATTATCCCAGGAGCCAGAGCCTTCACATCTTTCCGTTTAGCCTAAGCATCGTTCTTTACATTGTAATTTTGCTCAGAACCCTGGCATTCCCAATCCTTCCACTTAAGCTAAACAGAAATAGACCCCAGGCTTTGCATGAAATCTCACAATGACACCTTCTCAGCCAGCCCTCTGACTGCATTGGGTTGGCATTACAATATGGCTACATGTTCTCTCTTCTGGAGAAGGAAAGATGGGAACGATCCATCTTCTTGGCTTTGCATTTGTCTTCACAGCAACTACACCTTTTCATGGGATTCTTTTTAGAATGTAATATCAGAGCAAAGCCAACAGAGAAAAGTTCCAACGAACGGAATTGCCATGGCAACACCCTACATTTCTCATCAAGTTTGGTCTTGTGTGGATCATCACATTAAAGCTCGTTTTTCAGCTTGGTGAAAGCCATGGCTGTAATCTTCAGTGTGAAAATCTCTTTGGCCCAGCCTGAGGTTAAAAATAGAAGAGCATAATTTGGATTATTTCATGAACATAAAAATCTGGAATTGCAACTCTTCCACAGATGGAATTAATGCAGAGAACGGTGACATTTGGGACCACTTGAATTTCCCCCCTGTGTTTTCAAATTGGATTCAGTGCTTGTCATTATGACTTATTCCTTGTTGAGTGCTGACCAACCACTCAATTCTGAGCAAGACATAGGGTACAGTATTCATCTCCTTCAAGAAACATGATATGAAAGCCTAACATTGAAAAGAACCTGGTCAAAGGGGGAATGTGTGTGTGTATGTATGTGTGTCTGTGTATTTACTTATTTTCAAAGCTAGAAAATTAGTCTATCTTAGGTCTTCCCTGGCCAATAAAGCACTATATTTAAAAATCTTTGCACTTGAGAGTTCTTCTTTATGGTGAATTAACAGTGCTTTTCTGAACAAGAATTCTCAGAAAAATAATATACATTAAGTGACTTTTTAAAGATGTTCTTCCAAGATTGCAAATTAGTCTTTGGAAAGCTACATTTTCACTTTGAATGCCTGATGAAAAGTAGGACTACTGAAATGTAGCAAATATGAATATTGGGGGATGCTTTAGCAAATGTATTCCATGGCAGTTACTATAAAAATCAGATATATTTTAGTCCAAAAGAATAGTCAAATTTACTATCACATATTCTTCAATTTCCCCTATAGGTTGTCTGTCATGTGAATATTTTGCGTGTTTCAACTGAAGTTTATACATGGTTTCTAGTCACAAAAACTAAGACTATAAATAAATATAATGAAAATATGCTTTGCCACTTTTCCTAGCAACAGGATATTATCAATTTATTATTACTCTCAAAGAGTATAAACTTAAAATGCAAATATTAAATCAAGGACTAATTAAATACCCTATGGTCATAGGGATTTCTGGGACTTATATAATGGATGAGGAATAAAAACTTATGAACCTGTGAACACGCAAGATTAGGTTGGATGACATTTTTTTTTAAATAAAAGATTTAAAAACTATTTACTTGACCATGGAAATGTATACATAATTAAAGTTGATAATTTTCAAAAGAGATAGGCATGGAATTCATTTATTGTTAGCAACATTCTGGAGTGAGGATTTTGGTTTATTTTATACAATAAAAGAGAGCAATTATTATTAAATTTTAAATGCTCCTTCTCTGGTCTGAAACAGACATAGCCATGCAATTGACATATTTTCACAGCCTGTGGCAATGATACATGCAATTTTAATCACGGGTATTAATTCTCTTCTCTAAGCCACTAGTCCACCCCTTTAACTACTCTATTACTTCACATTGGTATTTATTTCACTGCTACAAGCAGTGATGCATGGAAATTAAACTATAGATATTCATTATTTTCCTGCTTTTGCCTCGGTGCATAAAATTTTCACTTGTACATTGTTAAGAGGTAAAAATCTCATCACTTCATCACAGTTTTACCATCACATGACCTCCTTCTTGTGGTGATTGAATATTACAGGTTTGGCATAAAGATATCAACTAGCAGAGATGAGCTACAGGAACCGGTGTCAGTGAAGGTGGCTGTGTAACATTGACAGCTGCGAAATAACCTACGATCTCAAGGAAAAGTCAGCAACACACACTGTAACCTCAGCCACCACTTGAAAGCTGAGGTTCTGCAATGAAAAGACCAGAAATTCAATTGTTTTCAAATGACATATTGGGTTATCATATTTTTGCCAACAATTACTTTGATACAAAATCGTTTCTTCTTCTTTTTTTTTTCTTTTCTTTTTTCCCCCTGTGGACTTAGTGATGGGGACTCTGACTTTTCCCAAAATAACCTTTAATTATCGTTTTTGATCTTGACATTCTCAAAAATGCCCTACTGGCTAGTCTTCTGTAAGTACCATCTGTAAGTTTTGATCATAAACTAACTAGTCCTAGAATCTGCCTGGCAAAAAACATTGCGAGTCATTTTGGGAAAAGTCAGGCACAGTCAATTTTCACAGTCTTGAAACTCGAGATGATTTCTTCCAGCTTTCAGGAGGAAAAAAAAAATCTGGCATGAAAGCCTGTGTTAGAATTTTCAAGCAAAAATAGAGGGGAAAACTGGAATGCATTAAAAAAAAGATACAGTAGAAATCTGAATATACTAGAAACTGATTTTTGTCAAGAAAATCAGAAATGAATTTGCAATATATCGTCATGATTTCACCTGATTATTTATACCTAAATAGGATAAGTTTACATTTTTGGAGCACATGTAAGAACACAAGGAAAACAAAGAGAATGTCATGTATCAGTAAATAGGAAGGAAATATTTCATACCATCTTTAAATTAATCAGAGCTTTAATAAACAGCTAAAAAAATGAAGGTCTTTTAAATAAAACAAAATTGTTTTCTTTATCCTGTTTTACATTGGATTCATACTAGCTGTGCTAATCTGCCATAGCATGGCCAAGGTGATACTGTTAGAAATAATAGCACTATACACTCACCTGAACCGTGAGACATTGGAGAGGCTGTTTCTTCTTTGAACAACCTCCGCGACTATGATTTGATAAAAGCACTTCTTGGGAAAATGCAATGGTCTCTGTCATAAGTGGTACTTACAGGAAAACTATGGCTTGTATTACACCAATTCATTTGTTTTTATTGTTCACATCTGTTAACTATAGATCCCTTGACATATGTCATCCATTACGAAATATTCTTTAAATACCAAAACTTTTCCCCCTTTGTTCATATTTTATAAAAACATATCCCCAAAGAGACCTGAGATTGTACAGAGTGCTGATGCAGAACAATGCTTATCTACTCTAGAGTCCCTATGAAAGCTCTACCTGTAGCGCTCTAGAATCATAGAATTAGTGTGGCCTGGATTTTGATAAAAATTCCAAACCTGAGTTTACCAGAAAACTCATAAAAATGTTCATTATGAACAAGTCCAAGTCTTTCAGGAGAAGCTGTTAATGTATCATGTTATCTTCTGACCTCAGTTTTCTACTAAGTAATATCTCTTTCTGGAAAGGGCATAGAGTGACGAGGTTGTGGCCCCAGTTTCTAAGGTTAGCTGTATTTATAGTACCAATAATTTTGTTAAAGATATGGAAAACAGCCTTTGCTTACTCCTACTCACACTCACTTTTTTGTTCTTTAAACACACATTGACCTTACTTAATAGATAAAATCATGCTACACTAACACTAATAATGTTAGTGTGTAACTACATTAACAGCCTATAAACTGTCAGCTTAAGGGCAGGTGTCGTCTTCTCCTCTTCCTGCTGTCCCTCCCTCCTACTGGATCATCATCATCATCATCATCATCATCATCACAGGTAATGTTTATTGAATTATATGGGAAAGTACTTTATATATGCCATCCATTTAAAATTTCCCGAAACAGTAGTTCAAAAAAGACCACACTACCAAGAACTAGAACCCAGATTCATATACAGTTCTATATGCTACAATTTAGCAGCTCCTAAATTCCATCCATGTCTCAATCTTCCCAAATAGCTCATTTTCAAAACTAAACCCACAACTTGATTTATTATCTATTAATAGCAGACCTACTATCTTCTGGCTGTGTCTATTTGAACCAAGAACCTCTGGATGTAGGAGCTACCCCTTCAAAGACCCCCAATTTCACCTACTAGCTTTCAGAGTTTTAAATGCTTTACTAATGATTAGACATGCAAGACGAACTCACATCACACAATGACACATCACCTGTCTTACTTGCTAGCCTCTCTTCCCTCCCTCTTCCCTGTTCTTATCCCTTTTCTGTGACAAAGTAAGCTCCCACCCCTTGTCTCTGGATGAGTAATACACTCCACACCAGGAAACATCTTTGCAGACTGAACTTTGGAGACTCTACCCAAGTCCCAAGTGGGATTATGAAAGAATTTCTTCAGAGTAAATCATTGTTCTCCCTGGAAGAAAATGTGGCAAATATAATTTACTTCTCATGTGTAATTCACTTGAAATTATTCAAAAAGTAATAGCATTTTAGATTCTGAAAATATGCAAAGAACATCTCCTCAAATAAAAAACATTTATTTTTAAGACAGGATGGTTCAGAATTTTTTTTCACATATTCTCTTTAAAGTCCTGCCATGTACACAACTTTTCTGTTAAGAGGAGGCAAAGAAAACAAGAGGATCAAAGGATCAAAGAGGCGATGTGTATGCAGGGTCAGCTTTGCTACTGGCCAGAGACAGGAATGCACCACAAGGTCAAGTACAGAACAAAAACTAAGTTAATCATTCATCTGCCATTTTTATCCCTTGGTTATGGTGTAGAAGTACAATGAAGAATTGAGAAGCAATCTTCCCAAAGGATTCTACAAGTTTCTTAGAATTTACGAAGCAGGATTTCACAGGGTGGGAAGTAAGACTAAGGAGTTGGAAAGATGAAGAAAATAACTTGAAATTTGTGTTCAGTTTCTGGTTGTCTTTGAAGCCATTTTCTCAGAGTACATTTGCAAACAGAAATAAAAGAGAAAAGGCTCAATTATTATAGGATTAATCCAAAAATTTGAGCTGGAGGAAAAAGAGCAAAAGAACATCTTTATTCTGACCAAGAGCTAGAATAGTCCTGGACAGTGTACTCACAGACAGGGAATTGAGGACATCTCTCATTTCCCACTCTTATAAATGTCTTAAGGTTACTCAACCAAAGAGACAAGGAACAGAAAAATTATACCAGATTAGCAGATTCTGGAATTCTACCTCATATCCAGAAAGCAGCATGATGTTGATTAGACTGGAACATTGTTCTTGATGGCTTCTTCAAAAGACATGACATTCAACAAACCTTTACAAACCCCATGAGGTACCTGCTTCAAGTGGAGCCCTTCAGCAAACAGGGAAGGGTGGGGTTGCAGCAGAGTATCAGAGACAGAGCGGTGCACACCCCGGGAGCCAGAGACAAGTGTTGACTCAGTTGTCTACATTGTTGAAAAAAAAGTGCTGCTTTTTGAACATGAAGAGCATAAGTCAGCATTGCTTTCTTTGTTTCAATCACTGAAGTAATATGTATCTTCCTGTTAATTACACTAAATCTCTGCTAGCTTATTTTTTTTTTCTGAATCCCTCTCTAAATCGCCTCTTCTCTACTGGTTTCCCCTCCACTACCAAAAACCATGATCCAGAGAAATTTTCCTCAGTCATGCTACTCCATCAGGCTATTGTCCTGCTTTCCTGTTTCTCTTTTTCTCATTATCACTCTGCTTCTCAAACAAATGTGTGTTGTTTCCACTACTATGGTACCCATTCATTCCTTTGCTATTTTTGGACACTGATACCAATAACATTGCTCTTTTGAAGGGCAATACAACCCTGCAATTCACCAAGTCTAATGGCCTTGTTAAAATCAAGTTAAATGGAGATATAACTTATAAACAATAAAATTCGCCAATATAGATTCACACTTTGATGCCTTTTAACAAGTGTGAATAGTTGTGTGATCCCATCCAACCATGATCACAATAATAGAACTTTCACAATACCCCCAAAAGATTCCAGTGCTTCTCTGCAAGAGGAATTCTCTTTTTAATTTTTATTCTAAACTTCTTAAGAGTGTTTTTTCCCCAGTACCAGTATTGAACCCGGGGCCTTGCGCATGACGGGCGCATGCTCTACAACTGAACTACACCCCTAGCCCTCCTTTTAAATTTTATTTTACTTTGAGACAAGGTTTTGCTAAATTGCTCAGACTGGCCTCAAACTTGTGATCCTCCTGCCTCAGCCTTCTGAGTAGCTGGAATTACTTGTAAGAATAGCATCAGTCACTCTTAAAATTCAGTAGTCAGCATGATTCACTTGGCCTTTAGTAAGATTGTAGATCCCTGAACTTCATTCCCTGAAATTCTGTTGTCAAGTTATAAACATTCTGAAATCAGAATCTGACCACTGTACTCCATTATTTAAAACAATGGGGGCTACAGTACCCCATTCCCTATGGAAACACTGTCAAGTTGGCACAACATCAGGCCCTGTCGTGCTGGTATTCTCCAGTACTTCCCCATCAGCATTTCCCATTTCTCCTACTCATACCCTAAGCCCTAGGACATCAGGCTGTTTCCCAGACTGCTTCATTCTGCTCCAACCATTCCCTCTACCCAGAAGGCTCCTCTTCCCCCACATCCTTACCCCCAAGTGTACCATCTCCTGCACTCTGCCCTGAATCATTAGCAGCTCTAAGGTGTCAGGATGCAGGTAACTGTCCCACCTCCACCATTACCAGGCTTGGAGTAGGAGTTTGGTCCACACCCTCCTTGAGGCTACCACTGTTTATGATAAATGCTTTGATTTCTTCTGTTACGTTGGATTCCCTTTTCTTAGTTCTTCAAACCCTCCACAGGGATGAGCACCATAAGCCTCTCTTCCCTTGGCACTTCCCCAGGCAACCCATCTTAGCTTCACGTCTCACTTTATACTTCATTTCTTACATGACGCCTTCCCTGACCCTCCAATTAAAATGAATAATGCTGGTCATTGCCTCCAACACATGTATTACATCTATTTATTGATTTATGCTTAGGAGTCTGTCTAGATACCCTTCTCTTTCACTAGTTAGTAGGATTCATGAAGGGAAAAATGGTATCAGATTTGTCTGCAGCTGAACAAAGGGTCCTGAGCCATTGTAGGTACTTAAGAATCTGTTTGTTGAATGCAGTAATAGATTTTGATAAGCTGTGCTCAGTGATAAAATTGATAACTAGATTCTAACAATGATAAAACTATCATGTGTAATAACTATAGCATTAATCAATATGTCATATTTAACAATGCACCATCAGCTCCTCCTTATTTTGATAATATTTTCTCCCTAATTACAGGTAATTTCCTTGAATAGTAAGATCCATGTGTTCCATTCCATTTATGCTCTCCACTGGGCTAGTTGTAAAATTAAAATAATCATTATATTGATGATAATGATAGTAACATTTGGGTGTTGCCATTGCTAAACAATAATGCTAAGCACTTTATTTATGTGGATAAAATCATCATAATCATTAGAATAACTGTATGAGGTAGGTGTGATTATCACTCCATTTTACAGATGAGAAATCTTAAGTTCAGAGTGGTAACTATACAGTGATTAATTAAGCAGCTCTGACAGGAGGCCAATCTAAGCAGTCTAATAGTATTAAAATTGCACTTTGCGCAATTTATTTTCAAGCATCATTTTAGTAAAACAAATGCGTGGATTTATATTTATTCCCATCATTTGCATATCTATGAATTTCATGATCAAAATTTCATTTTTGAAGAAAGACTGTACTGGATGAGTGAGAAAGAAGATAAAATCAGAGAAAGCTCTTTGGGGCTTCCATCTGTAGAACTGCAGCTTTTTAAAAATCAAATATCTCCCAGCTGAGGTGCAATGGCACATTCCTATAATTGCAGGAACTCAGGGGACAGAGGCAGAAGTGCAGATTTGACGCCAGCCTGGGCAACTTAGAGAGACGACACTCAAAATATAAAATAAGAAGGGCTGGGTATGCAGCTCAGTGGTAAGGAGTCCCTGAGCTCAATCGCAGGTAAAGAGAAAAAATTAGTACCTATCAATTTTCTCCATGCCTTTTTAAGAAGCAAGGTATTGAAGTAAAACCTCCAAAGTTCATCATAAAATAAAAGAGCTTTACAAATGCGATAATATTAATGTCACCTAAGAAGCCAACCTAAAAGAATTACTGCTGAATTATTTACATGAGAATCATACTTAACACTAAAGACCCTCTAAGCATTTTTACTACAGAAAAAAAGGTATGATCATTTTGCTTAAGTCAGCACAATAATACTGGATTCTTTAAAGAAAACTCTTTTCTAAAATTCATTAATTTAATTTTGTTAATTTAATTTCACTGACTGTAGAACAGAGCTAGAGAAACAATTAGATAAAATGGAACAAAATGATATTCCGGCATTCTCTATTTAAAAAAAACAACCCCTGCCCTAGTCTTAGTTTAAAATCCAATAATGCCTCCAGCCTCCACATTTGAATTCTATGTTGTTTCAATGAATGTAATAAGCCACTCAAGGTAGAAAATATATTTCTAGAGAAAATAGCAACTTTTATTTGCCCATTGCAGTAATGGTCTGAATGATCTCCGACAAATTCAAATGACCAAATGACCTGGCAGGTTTTAGAACAGATGAAGAGGTAGCTGATCACTGCAGATCAATGTAAAAACATGTTAATTATTTCATGTTTTAGTGGTAACTCCCACTGCCACCTGCCTCCCTCCTTTACTTGGCTCCCGGGGGAATGTAATAACTCTGCTGATAATGAAAATCTAACCCATGGTGAAGAATTCTATCTTTACCATACGTTAGGGACTGGTTTTTATATTGCTTCGATAACTCTAAACCTTTAAACTGTTCTTTCTAGGGCAAATTCTGCCCTCCAAAACTTAATTGGGCAGAATCGTATGTTGACTCAGAGGGAATAAAATGCTCTCAGAGTAAACCACTCACCCATTAATTTTTCCAAGGCATCAAGGTATCATTTAGTACCTGGAAAGAGGTAATTTACCACATGGTACTTCGTAGGAGCTACTGACTGAGCAGTTTACTCCTAGGGAGAATGTAACTCACCCTGGTTCACTAGAGAAACAGCCTCCTATTATAATCAGGATTATTATCCTCCGTTTACTCCCTTTTTCTGCCTGAGTCTTTCCGTAACAGCTGGGGGCCTCATTTATAAACAACCTGTACAGTAAAATGCCCGTGATGCTCACAGTGTGAAAACATAGGAACAAGGTTTATCCTTGGGCATATTATTATTTTATTATTATTTTATATGCATTCAGTGCATTTTCTCCAGAGAGCTGAAGGCATTTCATGAACTTTAAATAACCAGTAGGTATAAATCTATGTCACTGTCTGTAAGTTATAGTTATTTTAATAATAAATAACTTGAGGGTAGAGAATTGGCTTTTTTAATATTTAAGACATGAAAAGGGACATTTCAACGATCATGGAAAAATGCTAATTTGAAAATCTTACCTTCCTTTGTTTTTTCTATAGCATTTACTAAGTTTGTGAGTTCAAGACTTAACACTGCCAAAAGTACAACACTCTGCTTATAACAACTACTCAATAAATGTTAATTATTGATCACTGGAATTATATTTCAATTGTATAAAATTTTGCAAAATGTGTTTAACCTAGATTTCTGCAACTAGACATTTCTATTTTCAAGGGTGGGAAGAATAACCTTTATTGATGAGTTGGGGACATGTGCTTGAAACCCCATCTTGCTAGTGGAAACCCATACCCACTCATAGCACCCATAGACAGCTCCTGGATTCATAAGGGACTTATATTCTTTGGGTTGCATCTTTCTGTAATTTCTTACTTCTGGTGAATTTTCCATTTATACTAGATCTTAGTTCTTGAGCTTCCTGAATTATGATATTTTTTTTTTGTTAGCTTTGGTTTCATTTCTCACTAGAGACAGCTCTTATACTTTCGTTCCCTCTCTCTAATCCCCAAAACTATAATCAAAGAACACTCCAGATTATACAAAGGTTTGAGCCTACTGGATATAAACAGAGACAGCATCAAAGAAAAGTTTAGGTGAAATTTAAAACCTATATGCACTCTAACCATCCCTCCCCTGGAACCTTCTGACTAGCCACATTTCTCCAGCCCCATCCTAGTTTTTAGGCAACTAGATGACTGCTATTTTCTCAAGTATCTTCTTCCATCTCAGGACTCCTCCCTACCTTATGTCAACTTAAATCCATGGAATTTCTGCTTAGGTCTAACTAGATCAATTTAAGTCTTATTTGTATAAACTCCCTAACCTAAGTTAGACCCAAGGAAATATTCTTTTTATAAACAAATATATACAATAAGGTAAATAGAAAAAAAAAAAAAAAGAAAGAAACTTCCTCTCTTCTCTCTGCATCTCAATCAAAGCAAAATTCTCCTCTTAAACACAATTTGACTTCTGTTCTGGAGATTGTGTCCCTGATGGCACAGGGCAGTCCTAGTGTATGCCTGTTATCCTGGAGTAATTGCTAATAGTGCCCGTTTCTCTCTTGAGTTCCTTTCAGTTGAGCTGACAATGTTATAATCACCGACTTGGCAAATATTTACTTCCTTATAAACTTTCAAAAGTCTTTGAACATGTGTAATAGCTTATGTATTTATATATATTATTGCATACACAAGTGTAATGGAGAAATAAGTTGAACTGATTTTACAGTGGGGAAAATATGCAGCACTTTAAGCTTAGCTTAGTCTGATGGTGCAAAATGTTTCATTTACTACATTAATTGGGTTATGCTACTGCCATTGCTTGACCTTTCTTATCTCTGGAATACCCTAACTCCAACTCGAGAGTTCTTATTCAGGACAATGTGTGGGTGTTTGCAACCCCATGGTAGAGACAAACCTGTGCTTAGATAGGATGTTTGCAGGCTATTTGAGTCCCACACAGGTGTCCATCTCATCTGTGTACTGTTTACCAGCCAGCATTTGTGTCTGTAATTGTTGCCTGGAGGAGTCTAACATACTGTAGACTCTTCCAGCTTGCTTGAAGCCTAGTAGCCCACAGAGGCTGGTTGATCTGACCTTGACTCATCTCAGGTGCTCTGAGGTTTGGCTGTGTACAATTCAGCTCCTTCCTAAATTGATTGCTCTGTAGCCTCACTGAAAAACCAGTTCATCCCTTTTAGATGTCCCCTCTGGCAAGCACTCCTGATAGATTCTCTCACATTTATGGATTTCTTCTGTAAACACAGGAAACAAGAGCCCCTTATAAAAGCTAAAAAAAACAAAAAAACAAAAAACATACTCGTATTAGGATGACTTCAAGTTTGCTCCTTCCCAGAGTACCAGACCAGGAGAGAAGACAAGAGCTCCCCGCACCCTATTTCTCTTTGAATTATTATGTTTTGTATTTCTTTTCTCTCTTCCCAGACCTTCCCCAACTCATTCACTTTGAACTGAAGTGCTTGGAGGAAATTTGGAATCACACATCAGATCACTGTCTTCTCCTATCACCAGATGCTTTGGCCTTTGGATAGAAAGGCTCTTGTCCTTGCTGTCCTGGGCGGCCCTGGGATCTTCTCTACATATTGAGGTAAATGCTTTAGGCAAGAACTGTGATTATTTGAAGAATGTTAGAGGGATTTAGAAAATATTAACTTAGGTTATCAGTTTGGTTTGCGAGAAAACTCACTTGTTACACAATCTGTTTTGAATGTCAGCAGGTGAATTCCTTCTTTCCCTTTGCATTCCTTGAGTTGCATTTCTAGTTTCCCACCACGTACCACATCGCCTCCACTGCAGGAAGATGAGCCAGAAGGAAAACATAGCACACATTTAAGAAAATGGAAGGCACAGGAAATCCTGGTCTGAATTGCAATTAAAACTTCTTGCATATTGTTTCCATAAATTTAGATGCTAACAAAAAAAAAATGACTATTTTCTAGACTCAGCTACCAATCACAGAATTTTCCACCATTAATAAAAGTATCATCTGCTAAAATTATAGCAGTGATAATGTTTACTTACCCAGAGAAGGAATGAAAAGTTAATAAGTAACCAGCAGTTGTTCATGATATAAAATAACAATAGTACTGAAGGAGAGCCCAGTCACCAACCTAACTCCATCTGCCTCTCTGACTTTCCCCCCTTCCCTCTGAGTTCTCCTGAGCCATTCTCCTCTATACTCACCTTGTATTCCAGGAACAACAACAACAGGTCTGATGGGTAAAGATCTTGTGACAAGAGTCAGCACTATGTCCAAGCAGGAACCACTTCCTTATCTGGACAAAGCCCCATTTGAAAACCCCTAAGGTACTGATGAACCACAGCCTGCCTGATAAAGATCACCTGTTTTGGCAGCTGTGCAACCCATTCATCTAAGCAAACCCTCAGCCCTTGCCTTAGTCCCCTTTCTAAAAAAAAAAAAAAAAAAACCTCAAAATCATTGTTTGCTCCTCAATGTTAGGACTCAAGATGCAGACCCCCCTTTGGGTCCTCTGTGTGGCTACACTGATTAAAGCTCCTCTCCTATTGTTCACCATTTACTTTTCTAGGTTTTGAGGGGGTTTTGTGAGGGAGAGGAGCAAGTGACTGAACTTGATTTGTTCCCATCCCCAGAGTCAGGCCTCTGACTTAGGGCTTTGGTAACCGTACCTATGATACCATTCTCTAACTATTAGATTATCCTTCTATTGCTATTATGAAAATTTGCTGATCTATGTAATGAAATATGTATGATCATTATTACTTTACAGTCAAATTGTATTAAAAAATGTGGGAAGCCACCCATGAAGTACTTGAGGGTCTTCTCTCAGTATGACAGCCAGGGAGATTTTAGGTTTAACCTTTGGAACTATCTGAGGCTCTTGCACACAAAAGATTGCCCAAGGCACATGACCTTTATCTCTGCTCTAGCAGGAAGATTCCTCATAGTGGTTCCAGAGATAGGTGTAACCCACTGGGAACTGGACAGCCCACCTATAATCTTTTTTGGTGAAGAACATTCTATGGAAGGCCTTTGATGTTCCCTGATATAAATGAAGCAAGTGAGGGATCCATTTTGATTTTTTAAGATAGAAGCTTGATCTGTGTGATTGGCAAGCCCATATTGCCCCTGCTTTCTGAAAATATTTTCTGTGTCCTGTGGGGTTTTTGTTGTTGTTCTATTTTTCTTAGCTTTTATTACATGGCCAGCCCATTCCACTGAGGGGAACCCCATTCCCAATGCCTGTGTGGGTTCAGGTGAGAAAAAAAGCATTTTTCAGCTGATTTGAAGAAATTTGTATAGATCTTCTGATTCTGCTTGTGACTCTCTCATATGATAGGGCCAAATAAGAGAAGTAAGCTCTACTTAAATTCTCTGGTGCATGCATTCAGAGCACAGCAGAAGATAGACGGGACCTTTCTACTGTGGATGATGAGTAATAATTAAAAGCAAATTGTAGTGTATTTTAGAAGACATGCCTTCATGACTTATTTGAAATAAGCATTAGGGAGGGAAAGAGAAGGATTTTTATACAAATGAAAAAATTATCTAATAAATAAAGGGATATCTGCCATCTAAGATAGTGAATTTTATATGGGAAAAGTGTAATAAATAGCGCCCTTATGTTTTTTAAATACAAGAAGGAGGCAATAAATAACAACAACCTGTATTCTCATGTAAGTGAGGCTAAAAGTAACTTTAATTGAAAAATATAATGGTGATCAATAAATTATTATAGATAAAAAACAATATCATGGCAAGCAATTGTGGGTGTCATTAAATTAAAAATTCTTTGGAGTGACTCTTTATATGTATTTGGTTTCTTTCAAGTTCAGATTAAAAAATCTACAACTTTAGGAGTTGGGCACAATCTCACACACCTATAATCCCAACAACTGAGGCAAGTGGCTGAGGCAGGAGGATCACAAATTTGAGGCCAGCCTTGGCAATTTAGGAAGTCCCTGTCTCAAAATATTTTTAAAAAAAGAAGAAAAGAGCTTGATATGTAGCTTAGTATTAAAGTGCCCCTGGGTTCAATTCTTAGTATCAACACACACACACACACACACACACACACAAACACACACACAAATCTACAGCCTTACAGCATTCAAATGACTAGTATTTTCATATATTCTCAATGGTGCTTAATACAGGAATAAGCCAAAATTGGGTTCTTTTTTAATATACATTTTTTATAACTTACTTTATTTTTTTAATGTGGTGCCTAGGATCAAATCCAGTGCCTTACCCATGCTAGGCAAATGCTCTACAACTGAGGTATAGCCACAGCCCCTAAATTGGGTTCTTAAGCCATACATATTTACTTAATTAAGATAGGAGAATCTGAAATAAAATTTAAATCATAAATATAGAGAATGCTTTGGATTTTTCGTATTCTTTTCTTTTTTTGTCTGGTGATAACAGCAATCTAATACAAACTCTATTAACATAAAAAATATATTGAAGATAGTAACTTAGTCTGCTTTGTGCTACTATAACAGAATACCCGAGGCTGAATAATTTATAATGAGCAGAAATGTATTTGGTTCTGAAAACTGGGAAGTCCAAGATCATTGTTCTACCAGCTGGCAAGGATCATTGTGGTACATCATCCCATGGTGGAAAGCAGAACAGCAAAAGAGAGTAAGAGCAAGAGGGGGCAAGGCTCCTCACTTGACACTAGTCCATCCATCAGAGTGCAGATCTCATGACCAGGTCATTTCTCATTAGTTCCCACTCCAAACCCTATTGCATTGGGGATTAAATTTTCAACATATAAACTCTGAGTGACTCATTCAAACAATAAAATTCTATCCCTGGCCCCCAATTTTATGTCTTTCTCACAATGCAAATACATTCACTCCATCCCACAATGGTCCCAAAAGTTTTGTTTCAGCATTAATTCAAAAATTTAAAGTCTAGAGTCTCACCTAGATTAGATATGAGTGAGACTCAAGGCATGTTTTTTTCTGAAGCAATTCCTCCGTAACTCTGGTCCTGTGAAATTAACAAGTTATAGTGTTTCCAAAATACAATGGTGGAACAGGCACAGGATAAACATTCTCCTTCCAGAAGGAAGAAATGGGTAAAAAGAAAGGGGTAACTGGTTCCAAGTAAGTCCGAATTCCAAGAGAGAAAAGCACATTAATTCCTATACCTGAAAAATAACCTTTTACTCCAGGCCCTGCATCCTGGGCACCCTGAGGCTCAGTAGTCCTTCCCCTGTGGCTTTGCTGGCCTCAGTCCATTCAGCTGCTCCTACAGGCTAGAGTTTTGTTTCTGCAGCTTTCCCAGGCTGGAGCGGTGCAGCTTTCCCAGGCTGGAGCGGTACAGCTTTCACTCTGTAATTCTGTGGTTTCAGTGACTGTCCCACTGCCAGGGCACTTCTTAAGCACAGCCCTCATGGTAACTTTCTGCAGTAATCTTGTTCTGATGACTGTGCTGTAGAAGCTCCTCCTCTGTGACAAGTCTCTGCTTAGGCCTACAGTGTGTCCAAGACAACCTTTGAAGTCAAGGTAGAGGCCAACACAGTTGCCTATCTCTTGCATTTAGTGTGCCTGCAGATTCAACACCATGTGGGAAACACCAAGGTTTACAGCCAGTGCTTTCTGAAGCAGAAGGTAGAGCAACACCTCAGCCCACTTGAACTATGTCTGGAGTGGCTGAAGAGCAAGTACACACTAAAATTCAAGGAGCAAAAGCCCCAGGGTGATGCTGGGCAGAGAGTGCTAAGGTCCTGGGGCTGTCCCTCTGGAAATTTAGCTATAAACGCCCTATTCTGGGTTTGTGATGGGAAGTGCAGCCTCAGAAATCTTTGAGATGCCTCAAGCAAAAAAAGAAAAAAAAAAAAAAAAGAAGAAGAAGAAGGAAAAGAAAATAAGATTGTGTTTATTTTATTTTATCTTATTATTTTTTTTTTAAATTCTGGGGATTGAACCCAGAAGCACTCTACCACTGAGCTATATCCCCAGACTTCTTTTTTTTATTTTTCATTTTTGAGATAGGTATCACTAAGTTGCCCAGGTTGGCCTCAAACTTGCCATCCCATCCCTCAGCCTCCTGAGTTGCTAAGATTATAGATGTGTGTTACCATGTTCAGCTTCACCTGTGATATTCTTCAGGGCACCTGAATTCTGAGATGAATCATTTCCCCGAGAATCAAGAACTAGGCTGCAGGTAGAACGTATCTTCATTCTTCTTGCTGAGTGACCACTATAAGTCAGGCCTTGGTTAGCAATGGAAGTAAAACCATAAAAACAGGAGACAGCTCCCGCCAGCAGAGGGCATAGTCTAGGAAGGTCAGGGGTGACTGTTCAAATGTGGCAAAGCCAAGCTCACCCATCATAGAAGGTGTACTATTAAATAGTCCATTTGCTACATTATGATGTGGTAGCAGAAACATTTTGAAAGATAATCCAGGGCCTTTTCTGGGGTAAGGTGGGACTTACAAAAATCTTGTAAATTCACCCTTCATCCACTTGACTCTAAAAGACCAAAGTTTTTAGGCAAGGAAAAAATGTTCAGAAAAATCAGTTAATCAAGTGGTAGAACAAAAGATATGACAAAGGAGTAAAAATGTGCAGGAAATAAGTGATTTATGTACTTGGCATGAAAAAATATAGAGATTTTTAAAGGGTTGTGGACTTCATGAGGTTTGTTTATTTTAGTTTTTTTTTAAACCATGAATGCTACCCAAGCATATATGTTAGGCAGACAAGAAAGTCAGTGGAAATAAATTGAGAAAATTTGAGATGATCATTGATGGAACACATTGCAGAAGCCAACAGAAGAATATCAGGCTATGAATGCTGGCAGAATTTATCCTAGAAAGAAACAATTCTTTTTCTTGAGAAGGAAAAGATGTTCTCAAGTGAAAAAGCAGCAAAATACTTCAGTAGCGTATAATTTCTCACTGTTCCCACACAGGTCACGCTTTTCATGCCTCCATACATTTACGCGGAGTGTCTCTTCTGCTGAGAATTTTCCTCACCATCTTTTCCATTTGGTGCAAATGTGACTTCTATAAAGATCTCCTCTGAACCCCATTCCTCCTTCTGTCCTAGGCAGTATTTTTTTCATTACTTCTATATTCCCACAACACTTTTGCATGCTACAGTTATAGTCATCATTTATTCACTCAATTATTCAGAAATATTTTTAAATAGCTACCCTATATTAGGCACTCTTCTAGGCTGTGAAATTGAAATAGATGGACTCTCAGGGAGAGAGAGATCCTCACTATAACAAGGACTTAAACTCTTCACTTGTGCCTGTGAATCCAATGATGGCTAAATGCAGAATTTAAGGTTTGCCATCTCTGTCTCCATTTTGCATCTGTCTCCTTCACTCTGTGTTACCTTGGATTCCAGAAACAAGGTCTGTTCAGATGAATATTTTGTGATGAGTGGAAGTTACCTCCCTGGCAACAGCAACTTTCTTATTGGAGGATGAGGCCCCGTCTGACCAATCCTGAGGCAGTAATGGACAAACCACACCTGATCAAGGTCACCTGCTTTGGCAGCTCTGAGAAGCCTCCAGCTGTGCCAACCCAGGCCCCAACCCTTGCCCCCACTCCCCTTTCTATAAAACCTCTAATGACATGGGTGCCCTTTTCTTCCCAGTGTAGCTGCACTCATTAAAGTTACTTTCATGCTTTTTGCTATTATCTTTTCTGTTTGGTTTTCTGGGCAAGTGGCTGTATCTGATTTTTTGGATCTCCAGAGTCAGGCCTCTGACCTAGGACTCTGGTAACATTACTAGAGGGAGACTCAGATCTATGAACATGATCAGCCATGACTGTCTCTTTAGTTAGGTGAACAAAACCTACAGCATATGCTTGTACTGGATCAATTAGAGCCAAAGCATCATCAATTTGAATGTCACCGGGTTCAAAGACCTACCACCTGCACAATGTGCTCACAACTGATTTGTGGCTAGACAGTTTAAACAAGAAGAAACATTCTGAACCCCAAATAATTGACGTAGTATTTTATTTTCACAGAAGTTTGCCAGGGAAGCTGTACTTTTCTTTCAGGTAAAATCCTGTAGTCAGAAATGTTAGGGTCTGTAAACAAGTCAGGATGGCGCCTGGCATTTTGCCAGAGGGAGTGGTTTGTGAAGTAATGCCAGCGAGCCATTAAGTGTGGAGATTCCTTATTGGTTGACTGCTGTATCTAGTTTATGTTAATTAAGATAAGCTGTGTGTAATGTATATATACCCCTCCTGTCCTACAATAAACGGCTCCCACTCCTGCTTTATCAACCTACACAAGTTGTTCTACACACACACACACACACACACACACACACACCCGTTACTTTGCTGCAGCCGGACTGCGGCACAGAAAGCTTAACACTGGATGCAATATTCAGCTTCTCTTATCCATATCAGCCAACAAGACTAGGGCATCTGCAACTTCCCTCTAGACTGTATAGCCTTTTGCTTTGCTGTACTTGAATAAATCTTTGCTTGTGCCTTGCTTCCTCCCTGAAATTCTTTTCAATGATGTAAGGGAAGAACCTGTCCTGGCCTAGTTGAGGTCCTTGTCTTATTTTCTGGTATGGAGTAACTGATTGTGGCTAGAGGAAGTAGGTCACTGGAGATGTGCCTTTGGGTTTTATATTTTGTCCCTGATGAGTAGAGTCCCCCCCCCAACCCCATGTCTGTCTGCCTGTCTCTCTCTTTCTCTCTCTCTCTCTCTCTCTCTCTCCTGGTTGCCACATTACTCCCCTCTGCCATATCCTTTCTGCATGATGTTCTGCCTCATCTTGGGCTCAGAGCTTTGGAGTTGGCCAACTGTGGACCAAACGCTGAAGCAACATAAACTTTTCTTCCTCTAAGTTCTTGTAAAGTTTTTAGTCACAAAAATGCTAACTGAAACCTAGGGATTGAACCCAGGCATGCTCTATTATTGAGCAACATCCCCAGCCATTTTTACTTTTTATTTTGAAATAAGGACTCACTAAATTGTCCAGGCTAGCCTCAAACTTGTGATCCCCTGTCTCAGCCTCCCAAATTGCTGGGATTACAGATGTGTGCTACCTTGCCCAGCCTAAAAATATTTTTTAATAAAATGAGTTAATGAATAAATGAGTGAAAACTGAGGTTGCCATTGTATCAAATTGGCTTAATCTTTTCAATTCATTTAAAGAGAATGGTTCAAACAAGAAAGAGTCTGGAAAATTGAGCTAAGCAGAAAAGGCAGAAACGCATTTGTATCTTAGCAAATTAGAAGTCATTGGCTGAATATAAGGGTAGCGAAAATGATTTTCAGGAACAAATGTTGTAGAAAATGTAAGAGAGATTTAGGCTATTTATAATAACAAAAAAAAATCTGAAATAGCTACTTGAGATTACATGGCTTAATATTGTGACTCTCGATCATCAAAGTTTATCTATTTTGTGTAATCCCAGTAACCAGGAAGGATAAGGCAGGAGGATCACAAGTTTGAAGCAGCCTCAGCAATTTAGTGAGACCTTAAACAGCTTAGCAAGACCCTGCCTCAATGTAAAAAATAAATAAATAAAGGGATTGTGAATGTAGCCAGTGGTAAAGTGCTGCTGGGTTCAATCCCTAGTACAAAAAAAAAAAAAAAAAAAAAAAAAGTTTATCCATTTTGTCTGTGAAATAAATAAGGAAAGAATTTCCACCCATTCCACTCATTCATTTACTAATTTAAAACATGTATTGGTCACATATTATGCCTAGGCACTATTCTAGATACTGGTGATTCTAAATAAAATATAATTAGCAGACATTTAAAAATTAGGTCATTTTAGACTTTGACTTACTGTAAGGAAATCAACAGACTGACGTAATAAAGAGTAATGGGGGACAAGATGAATACAATGAAAAGTTTGAAGAATGTGGAAATGGCAAAATCAATCTGTTGAGACATTGGAGTGTGTAATGGGAGCATTGTTGATGTAGAGTCAGATTTAGAGTGGGGATGTAAGTGGCAGATATGCAGGAAATACAGAGGAGTTTAGAGTCTGGAGTTTGAAGTAGGAACAGAGAAGATTTGGTATTAGAAGAAATAATAGCATTAGAAGGTTATGTGACTATGGTCAAATGAAAACTCAGAATTGAGGTAACCGAAGCAATGCTAAATGATGGCAAAGCATAATTTTCCCCCACTTTTTCTTCAGATTTTAATTCAATCATGACTTTTTCAGGAAACTCTCTCCTGACCTTTATCACTTAATAAAATTCCTTATTATAAAAAAATCATAGCAGAATGAATTTATCTTTTATATTATGCTTACAATTTTAAGTGGCTCTCTTTATTCTTTGACAAGAAGATTGCTGTTATGGTCTTTGGAATTGAACAAAGATGAAAATAAATAACTTTAACTGAAGAACATGTAAATTTGAGAGGAACCACGGACCCAATGTTTTATAAGAAATGTCAAGAATACTGCTGGTGAGTTGGACAGAGAAACCAACTCAGATGCTAATTCAACACCAAATATTGGAGGCAAGCAGAAACTGAAAGTCCTTAAGGAGACAATGAAAGTTTAAAAGACAGAAATTTATTATTGGAGGCTAGAGATGTGAGATCTTTTTATTTATCGCAAAGATTTCAGAAACATTGCAAATGGAAAACATACCCCCAAAACTTATGGATTCCAGGCATAATGTTGACAGTGCCAAGTATTTTTTTAGCCTTATATGGAAAGATATGGATATAGAGATTAGTTTAAAAGACTCCTATTCAATTTTTAACAAATTTTGTAGGAAATAAAAAGGGATTTAGAATCACTGAATTGCTTATCACCTTCTGTGTTTTTTAAATTTAATTTATTTATTTTATTACTTATTCCAATTTGTTATACATGACAGCAGAATGCCATTCAGTTCATATTACACAAATAGAGCACAATTTTTCATGTCTGTGGTTGTACACAAAGTAGAATCACATCATTTGTGTTTTCATACTTGTACTTAGGGTAATGATGTCCATCTCATTCCACCATCTTTCCTACCCCCATACCCCCTCATCTGCTATTTTTATAACCTACAAATGATTCTTAAAGTAAGGAATACCTTAGGGAAAATAACAAATCCAGAGCATTGTCAGGAATATGGCCCCAGAGTAAAGATCAAATCAAGGGCATTGCTGAAAGATCCCTTCCTTCCGACACACACACAAAAAAAGATTTAAGGTATTTGTTACAAGAGTCTGAAGGAATGGTCTGTCATCATAATGAACTCAGATAAAACAGACTGTTTCAAGGGAATTTGTAACATTTATTTATTTATTTATTTTATAAACTGAATCCTAATAAGATCCATATGTAACTCATGAAGTTTTAAGAAAATTGTATTGGCAGAAGTATCATTAGCCTAAACTAAAAAGGACAGAGTTCAAAAATAAAAGAACTATTAAGCTCCAACCTCATAGAAGCAGGCTCAGAAACTCACTCAGTATAAACACAGGGCATTTATAATGTAATAAAGCAAAATAAGGTAAGATTAGAGTGATTCAGAGAGAAGCATGGAAAATCACTGCCCCGAGCATGACTGGGCCCTAACTGAGGAATTAGTGACGTGTGCTTGCCTGCATTTCAGAGTTGTTATGAAGTGATATGCTTCTAACTCCTAACCACTTTTAACATGTGTTTATTGTGCAAGACTTTTATACTTTTTACCATTTTATGTTGTATATATGTGCAATGTGTTTGAGAGACAGATAATTTTTGAGTTTAGTTCACAGGCTTTATGATCAAACAAAACAAAAGACTGGATCTGATTTAAATGCCAAGGTCCTGAACTTCAAAATTGAGCCAATGTGGTAATGAGATGAGATTGCAGGTTCTGGGTAGGGGATGAGTAGATTTTGCATGTGTAAAGGAGGTGGACCACTGCCAACCCAAGGGCTAACAGTAGTAGTTAGTTTATAAAGATAGTCTGAAAATTAGCTGTACCGATCAATATTCATAATCTTTTTCTGTTCCCCCCTCCCTCAGATCTAGGCTGGCTCAGAATTTTTACCAATAGAATGCGCAAGAAATGCACATTCATATGATTTCCATATCTAGGTCTTAAGAAGTCTTAGAGCTGCACCTGGTATCTTGGACATATGCAGTTGAAATTTGGAAATATCATGCTGTGAGAGACTCAAGACACATGGAGAGAACAAGCACAGGCACTCTTATTGATGGCCACAGTGCAGCTTCCTGCCAACAGACAGAATCAATTGCTAGCCAGTGAATGACTCACCTTGGAAATCCATTCCACTGGAACCAGCTGATAATAGATAATACCCACACCAGAGCTAGTAAGACAAAACCACCACCTAATCCTCAATTAATATCACTTTTAAAGAAAATGTGGAGTAAATACACAAGGGAATATTATTCAGCCATAAGGAAGAAATAATTCTTGCCATTTGTAGCAAAATAGATAGAACCAGAGGATACACTGTTAGATGAAATAAGCTAGACACAGAAAGTACCACATGTTTTCTCTCATATATTGGATATTAATAGTGTCAACCCAAGATACAATAATGATTACTAGAATCTGGGAAGGTAGGGAAACAGTGGATAAAAGGAGTATGGATTTGATCAGTGCACAATATAGTTATGTATTAAAACATAATACTTAGCCCTATTGATATATATAACTAATACATGTTAATCAAAAATCAAATCAAATAAATTTTTTTAAATATTTTTTAAAAATACTACTGTGAGAAGGAATAATATCCCTTTTAAGTCACTAAAATTCTCTAAGATTTATGTGGTCTGTAACATATGAAAATTTAATCAAAACAAATACTTAAGATTATATACACTATTTTTACTGGTATTCCATGCAAATCACATATAAATAGTTCAGGAAAAAATATACTTATTATGTAAAATGTCTGTGTTTCCCACCATTTTCTATTTTGCATCAGATTAAATAAAAACTTTTGTTTTTATTTATTTTTGTTCATTTTGTAAAATAGAGTATCTGTTCATTCCTATAAATATATATTGACTGTCCATATAAAACATGCTATGCACTCTGGTGGATACAAGGACAAATCAGATATAGTTTATGTTCTCAAAGTGCTTTGGTTCTACAATGGAAATTTGGATATAAAAATATGTATATGTATTTATTGTTTATTATTTATTTATTCTTTCTTTCTTGGCTACTATGTCTTTTGTACATTTAACCAAAGAGCATCCTAGAGATGATAATATTTATTTAGTATTTACCTTTTTATATTCTGTTTAAAATTAGCATTTTATCACTTCAAAGGGAAAATAGAAAACGTACTATTTAGTACATTTAACCTCCCCTTATATGTTGTAGTTCTTCTAGTTTGAATGTTAGAATTTTTATTTTCAAGCATTATATGTATTTCAAAAAATTTAAGAGAAGAAAAATAGTCTACTATATTTACTCAGTTATCTGCCATTTCTATTTCTTTTTCTTCTTTCCTGGTATTTCAAGTTCTCCTCTGGTACCATTTCCCTTGCATCAGATTCGCTGAATGTAAATTGTTTTTGTTTTCCTTCATCTGAGAACGTCCTCATTTCATCTTTTTTTTCCTGAGGAATGTTTTTCCATTGGACACGGGATTCTAGGATGATTTTTCTTTACTTTCAACACTTTAAAGATGTTCTGCTTCCCTTTAGTCTACTGGGTTATGATGAGAAATCCAGTTGCTAGATCTTGTCCTGTCAGGCCTGAGAAAAGCCTTCCCTTCAGCACTTTAGGGGCCTGCTCAGAATCTGTGCCACTAAGGTATTATCTGGGGCTGGGGTAGGAGGGAGAAGAAAACAGGATTTACTCCATGCCTTCTAGTGCTCAGGAGTCTTGTTTCCAGCTTACTGGTGCAGAAAATGAGGCCTTTTCATGCCTACCAGTTGGTCCTTCTAGGTCTCCAGGTGCCTTTGAGTCCATGGCTGGAGAGACATGGGGGTGAGGAGGAGGGCATTCACCCGTGGTTGGGGAGTACATCACACTCTGGACCTCATCAGAAATCTTCCCACTTCCACTTAGATTTGAGTTCTCAGATAGCTACTCTCTACCTTCTTTTTAGAGCTTGTGTTTGCATTTAGTTGAAGAGACAAAGTACAGTGTACTTACTTCATCTTGCCCAGGGTACAATCTCTATGAAAATTACTCAAGCAAATATTTACATCATATGGAAACTTTCTATATGCTATAGTCAAGGTTTAAAGTAACCCTTATTATTAAATGAACATATAACAAATATTGTCAATGTATTGACATATTATGTAATCGCTACCGCCAGTTACTGGTGCTGAGTTCTGTTTCCTGAATTGTGGAAGTATAACTTAGAGAAGCATGCCAAGGCAAGCATGTAAAACAGGGTTTATTTAAAAAGGGGTAACACAGACTTTTCCTGGAAGGGAGTAGGGGGCCATAGCTGATATCATGGTATCCCAAGAAATGAGAGCCTTCTGCCTTTTTATATGTCCTAGGCTTCCTTTGTTCTCCTGCTCTCTTCCCCTTCTCTCTCTCCTTCCTGCTTATATGACTAGGCCCAGGAGATCCTTGGTGGAATGGTCAAAAGGAGAGAAGCAGATAGGCTGGAGGGGACCAAAGTGGAGTGATCTGGGCTGGAAGGGGAATAATTAACAACTTTCTGTAGGGAGGGATAATCCTTGGGACAGGTTATTTTATCAATAAGTTGGAGCAGGGGCAGGTTATCTTGGTAGAGAAAGGGTAATAAAAGGGCTCTGAAGGAATTAACATTTCAATTTCTCCGTCCTCTGGATGGACCCTTGCCTATCTGCCTCTCTAATTCTGGCTTCATTATCATTTACAAAAGCATTATGTAATGTTGCAGTAAGTTTTAATACTATCTCTAAATATTTGAGTAATCACATGTTTTATTTTTGGGGGGGTACTGGGAATTAAACTCAGGAGCACTCAACCACTAAGCCACATCCCCAGCCTTATTTTATATTTTATTTAGAGACAGAGTCTCACTGAGTTGCTTAGTGCCTTGGCATTGCTGAGGCTGGCTTTGAACTTGTGATCCATCCTGTCTCAGCCTCCTGAGCTGCTGGGATTACAGGTGTGTGCCACAGAGCCCTGGTTAAGTAATCACATTTTAAGTTAAGCCACTCTTTTTCCTCTGATCAATTTCCATTTCGTAAATGTCATAGGTATTTATGTTTACAGCAATTTATGTTCACCAAAAGGAACACAGAAACGTTTGGTAAAATTACAGAAAAACAAAAACTGGAAAAAATAATAAAAAAGAATCACAGGAAAAAAAAAACAGTCATAGGAATTAAAATGTTCAAAAATTTAGCCATTCAACATATTTGGATAAAGCAATCTTTTAAACACATTGCCATTTATTTTCCTCAATAATTTCTATTCATGATTGAAAGCTGAATTTTTCACTGTGTTGTGGGCAGTGTTCCATTTCTTTAACTAGAAAAATGAGCTCATATATAAGAAAACAAATTAAATCTTATGGAAATAGGGCCCCAACAGTATACCCTGGTGAAAGCCACGCAAGAAAAAGAAATATAAGGGAATATAAATCAGTCTGTCTTGTTCAGCAAATCCAAAGCTCTGCTTAAAGACTTTGCATACAGAAAACACCCTGCAAGCAGCTGTAGTTCTGCCTATTGTGGAGTCTAATGAATGGTTATTTTCCTTCTGATGTTTATTCTAGAATAACAATAAAGGTCATTGATCTCAAATTCTAGGTTGTTTTTGCCAAACATCCACCCACAGTTATATATTGTCTTTTTTTACATAATGTTTTAAAATTTTATCTGAATCTGAAAACAACAATTTTTAAAAAGAAAGATTTCTTAGGTTTTAAAGTAGTCATTTGTCACTCTATAACTAAAACTAGAAATCTAAGGCAGCACATTTTCTTAGGTTTTCTTTTGACTTTGTGTTAGAGACTTTTTGTTGATTTATTTTTAATTCATGTGCTAACAACCTGTTTTTCCCTGCTAAGCTTCAGAACATCTCTAAGGAGAAATAAAGCATGTCTTTGGAAATAACATATTTTGTTTTAAAAAACAGAAGAAAGTGTTCCTTGACAATGATAGGTTGAAACCTAGTTCACCATGCCCAGAGTAAAAAGGTTATTTTCTTTGCTCTCTATTTTTCATCTGAATACAAAAATATGATATTTCCCCAAAATGATAAAATGCTTTCATTGAATTTCAAGGAAAAAGAAGATGTCAGATTAATCTGGGCCCAACCTAATCACCATAAGCTTCAATAAAATAGAAGCTTCACATCAGCAATGCAAGGAAAATATAAGAAGCTTTGGGAAAGGGTCATGTTGCTCAACCTGGCTCTGAATAAGAAATTCATATCTGCATACACATATTCTATGCTCTATCGGCAAATGTTCCAAAATATCCCCATCTTAAACCTTTCTTTTCATCTTGTTCTTGGTGTTACCTTATCTTTGTCTCTCTACATCAATAAGAGCAGTCTAAACTTCTGGAGAGATCATGTAAGCACCTTTGAACATTTACATCAAAAATTTTATGTCATCAATGCAAAGATTATGTTAGTGTTGAAGGAAGCTGGAAAATCAAAGGAGTTTGATTCCAGTGTGGATATATAAAGCTTGTTTACAAATTTTCACTAACATTTCTAACATAGTCACTCTCACACACACATAAACACACACACACACACACACACACACACACAGGATTACCAATACACTTTTATTTTTTAATAAAAATGTTTTGAGTCCCTACTGTGTGCCAGTAAGTATTTTAAGCATTAGAAGCACAAAAGTGAGCAAATCAGATAAAAATCTCTGGCAAAAGAATTTGTATTGTACTTGAAAAAGACAATGATTAACATAACAAGTAATTATGTTAGAAAATATTAAATATGCTATTAAAATATATGTATAATTCCAACAGCTAGAGCTGAAGTTGCAATGGGAGTAGAGTTTAAGAACAACTTGAATATCAGAGCTATGGAGAGAATGAAGCCATGGGTGACTTTAAGATTTTGGGTTATAAAATTTGAGAGAAAAGTGCCTAGTCACTAAGATGTGGAACACTAAAAAAGAGGGATTTGGGACAGAATATGAGGTGTTTTAGGATCTGCTTCAGATATATTTTCTCATCTTCTACACCTCAGATAATGATTTTGATAATGACATGCCTCAAGTCAGTCTTCACATATCTTAGTTATATATACCCATTCTGTAGGTAGTCTCATGCAGTCTGTTGGCTCTAAATTCCATTGATAAGCTAACAGATTCTGAATTTTTATACTAGACTTCATTCCTAAACCCTAGACTTGTCTGTCTACTTCTTATTAGACATTTCCACTTACATATTGCCTTAGCCTGAGGTAGGGAGCTTGCATTCCAATTTTTTCTTTTCCCTGGGGGAGGGTGTGGGGGACAGGAGGTACCTGGGATTGTACTCCGGGGCATTCAACCACTGTGCCACATCCCCAGACCTATTTTTTGTATTTTATTTAGAAACAGGGTCTCATCAAGTTGTTCATGCCTTGATTTTGCTGAGGCTGGCTTTTGAACTCGTGATCCTCCTGCCTCAGCCTTCTGAGCCACTTGGATTACAGGCGTGTGCCACGATGCCTGGCATATTCTATTATTTTCTTATGGAATTCTATCCCAGGGTGAGTGCTAAGAAAAGGGAAGAAAGAAATTAAGGGGATCAAAACCAAGTTTGCACCCTAGGGCTTACTACTTCAAAGTGTGACTAGTTTTTCAATCCTTTGGGACATGCCTGCTTTTCAGGATCATATGTTGATGGAGTAAGGGGAAAGAATGTTCTCATCAGTCTCTTCTCTCATTTGTCAAGAATTTAACCCAAGAGCCATTACCCCTTTCTCCCTCCTTACACATAACATAAGTGTGGGAAATATGAGGGCATTCTATACCAGGTTTTCTACAGGGAAGTCCTAGGGAAGGAGACAAAATACTTGAGGCATGGGCAGAAAGTGACACTGTGTTGAGACATCCTAGCTGGTAAGTTAAAAAACCTGAAATGACTGTAATGGAATCAGTGGTGGTGGTGACCTGACACCAAGCCTGAAGGAATAGTTCTTAATTGCTCTTGGTGTATCACCATTAGGATGTAAGTGTGTCAGACTGAGTTGTTCTGAAGAGTATAATTTAATCCAATACAGATGTTCATAATATCTCAAATTTTACATGTTCCAAATCAGCTTATTATTGTCTACTTCCAAATCTCTTTCTTCCACAGTTAATTTCTATTCCCTCTTTCTCAAACTTGGAATCACCCTTACCATTATTTCTTTCACATCATAAATCTAATTTGTGAGGAAATCAGTTAAAGCTAACTCACTTCTTTTCCTACAGTATGTCTCTTCTAGGTTACTGCAAAGTCCAGAAGAAAGACTTCTTGATTTTATCTGTGGCTTCTCCAGGTACTTATAGGTCAGAGTAATTCTTTTAAAATGTCAAGTCAGAGCATGCCCCTCTTTTGTTCAGACCCTTATGATGGCATCTAAACTCAGAGTAAAATTTCAAGAATTTTTATGATCCCCTATGATCTGCTCCATTCCTAATAATTTCTCTGACTGCTTTCCTACACCATCTCTCTGCACTTTTCTTAGACATCTTACTGTCAAATAGGCTAGGCTAGTTCCCAGGATTTTTGCATTCTTTTTGTGTTCTTAGTCTGTTAGGACAGGAAGGTTATTCTTCAAGATAATCTGCATAGCTCCTTCCCTTATTTTCTTCAAGTCTTGTTGAAATGACATCACCTGAAATGAACTTTCTCTGATCACCCTACATAATAACACCACCCACGGTGATGCTATTGGGTGATACACCACCCATTTGCCACTGAGGCCCCGCCCCCTGCCTTTCCATATTATTTTACATATATATTTATTTCATTATTTTCTGTGACTCCCTCTGGAATGTAAGTTTCTTCAAAGCAGAAAATTTCCCTGCTGTGTTTATTGCTGAATCCCTTCATACCTAAGACCGACGTTTGCTACATAGAAGGGACTTAATGAACATACATTGATAAAAATGACATGAATGGCATTCCCTGTACTATTCGAATCGCGTTTTGTTTTTTCTGTTTTCTTTTTGCTCATTATTGCATTAGCAAATAGAACTTTAGCATCGGTCTTCAGATAAGACAGCCTGACTTCCCCCATAATCCTTCAAAAGACAACAAAAGGATATAAAAAATAAGGCATCAAATATATTCAATTTTCTGTTAACACCTATTGTCTGGCTTATTTTAAATCCTCTCTGACTTTTAAGCTCTTTAATGAGGAGGGCAAGAACATTATCAAGTTATCCTTAGTAGGCTGGTAGGTGAAATTTAAGGAAAATGAAATACACTGAAATAATTTCCCCAAATAATCACTATCTTGTTATGTCAAATGGAAGGAGGTAAGCTATTATTACTGCCTGTAAGACTTCATATTAGTCCAAAGACTCCTCTAAGGGATACATAAAAGAAATCTCTTAGTATTCTGTAAATATTCAGAAATGAAAGTATGCTTTGCATAGTTGTGAGACTGATTTTCACTTTTGGAGATTAAAAATTCCTTGCAGAGCTTGGCAAATGCACAGATTTGGTACATCAGATTATTATTTCTAGACTCAGATTTTTTTTATCCATGTCAACCAAATAAACATGTTGAATAATTGCTTTTTTGTGCACTTTGCTCAATTTGTTAGTTCATTTACTGAACTCAAAAGAATCATTGATCAATCTGTATCAGTTATGATTATCATGTGATATGATAGCTACAATTTACTGATGGTTTAAGACATAAACCATAACATATTTCTTAAAGCATTCTAAAAGCATTATACTGCAGACATTTATCCCACCTTCTCACCCACACTTGACATGGCCAAACTTTAAATATAGCCACTATATTGGGCATATAATAGTATCCTGCTGTGATTTAAATTTTATTTTCTTGGTGACCAATAACCATAATCTCTTTTTTATGTGTTTATTTACTAAGTAAGTTTTCTGGTGAATCCTCTATTCAAGTCCTTATCCTCAAATCTGTCTATGTTTGAAAATGTTGTGTATGAACTTAAGAATGCATATTTTGCTATTGTTGGATGGTGTCAATCCATTTTTAGTTTCTAAGTACATAATATTGTAGATTGGTTAAGCTATAAACAAAAGAGATTTATTTTGGCTCATGTGTCTAGTCCAAGGTGATGGGGTTACATCTGTGAATGGCCCTCGTGCTGGCAGAGTCCAGAGGTGTACAAGGCATCGTATGGTAAAAGGCAAGGAGTGACCAAAAGACCTAGTTAAGTGGCTTTTATGCAAGACCCAAGCTAGAGATAATATGTCAACTCATGAAAACAACCTATGAAACAGACCTGAATGGGTTAATCCATTCATGAGGATAGAGCCCTAATGACCTCTTGAAGGTCCCACCTGCTCCCATCTCTTCATATCTTATAATGGGGACTAAAACTCAGCATGATTTTTGGAGTGGGCAAACCATATTCAAACCATCACAGATAGGATATAAAATAAATATCTATAGCTAATTAATTTTCTGTCTATTCTATCAATTATTGAAAAATTCATATTGAAATTGTTCAAAAGAACATTTTATTATTTTACCTCCTTGGATTATCCTTTCTCAGAATGAAAGTCATTATTACTTATATATTGACCTATATTTCAGCTGTGTAAAGTATAAGGACATAACTAGTCCCTGTTACCCCTTTTAGGACCAGAGTAGAAAATTGGATGATTGTTTTTGAAATGTAGAAAACTGGTTCCATGCTTGAGAAAGCAAACACTGGCTTTTGCTCCTGCCTGGGTATCAGGAAAATCAGAGTAGTGAATGGATAACTGTTTTGGTGGCAGAAGAGGGCTGGTGAGGCATTGAATTAGTCTACCCTCACAGCATGAGTCAAGACAAGTACCCGAGCATGTGGGTGCATGGGAGAACAGAGAAGCTGTCAACTTGGCATGTATCCAATAAACATCCTGTAGGTTTAGAAGTACTCAGCAGAATTGAGGCAACCTTCTGTGAACTACCAGGTGCTCAGTATATGTAAAAGGAAGAGATGCTTCACTTTTGGGGTAATTTGTATTCCAGGATTGAAGACAGTCAAAAATTATCTGAATAGCCTATAAAAACACTCATAAGACAAGAATCTTCTATATTCTAGGGCTCCACTCAGGTATACCAACTTTATCTGCCAAGCTGGGAGAATAAAGCCAAACACCCAGGGGAAAAAAATATCCTATTTACTTCACCTCTTCTCACCTCCTAGCAGCTGAAAGTAGAGCTAAAATAGAAAAGGTAAGCAAACAGAGAGTAGGTTAGTAGAAGCACCACTACTACCTTCTTCATCATCTACTTCCAAGCAGTTGCAATGAGAATGAGAACATTTAATTCCAAATCAAAGAGTTTTGATCATTAAATAGTTCTATACATTCCAAGTATTGAATTGTGACTATGTAGGAATGGAAATTAACCCAACATATAATTTAACTGGCTATTTAAGAACATATAATTAGTGAATGACAAAGCAGAATATAAAATAGGTCTATTTAACCCCAAGTCTTTTTTTTAAATTTTTTTATTGTTGGTTGTTCAAAACATTACATAGTTCTTGATATATCATATTTCACACTTTGATTCAAGTGGGTTATGAACTCCCATTTTTACCCCGTATACAAATTGCAGAATCACATCAGTTACACATCCATTGATTTACATATTGCCATACTAGTGTCTGTTGTATTCTGCTGCCTTTCCTATCCTCTACTATCCCCCCTCCCCTCCCCTCCCCTCCCCTCTTCTCTCTCTACCCCCTCTACTGTCATTCATTTCTCCCCCTTGTATTATTTTCCCCTTTCCCCTCACTTCCTCTTGTATGTACTTTTGTATAACCCTGAGGGTCTCCTTCCATTTCCATGCAATTTCCCTTCTCT